>NW_020954564.1:45920000-46009629 GCF_900497805.2 Vombatus ursinus | reverse complement strand
AGGGAAGGGAAGGGAAGGGAAGGGAAGGGAAGGGAAGGGAAGGGAAGAGATGGGGAAATGATTTCCTAGAGGTGGTAAAATCAAACGAAAGGAGTCATGATTTAGTTAGACAGTAAGTCAACAAGCATTTATTAAACACTTACTGTAGGGGCCAGGCACTATGCTAAGGGCTGGGGATAGATAGAAAGGTAAAACAAACAACGAATCAGTCCCTGCTCCAAATTTGGAGTCAGAGAACATGAAATCCAATCCCAGTTTTGCTACTCAGTATCTATGCAATCTCAAGTCACTTCCCCTTTCTGGGCCTCAGTTTCTTTACCTGTGAAATGAAGAGGTTGTCCTGAGAATTTTAAGAACTCTTCCAGGGGTAGCTAGGTGGAGTAGTGGATAGAGCACTGGCCCTGGAGTCAGGAGGACCTGAGTTCAAATCCAGCCTCAGACCTAACACTCACCAGCTGTGTGACTCTGGGCAAGTGACTTAACCCCAATTGCCTCACTAAAAAAAAAAAAAGAAAGAAAGATAGAAAGAAAAGAACTCTTCCAGCTCTAAATCCAAAGTACATGAAAACTCGAAATGCAGTAAACTAAAAAATGCAAACTTTGTATACTAAGATACTACCAAGTGTGCCACGTAAAGATCAGAAAGGAGGTATTCAACAGACACAGAATTCAAAGAAAAACAGAAGAGAAGTTAAAGATAAAAAAAATGTAATGAAAATAGTTTATGTTGACTTCATGTTTACTCTCCCTGGTGCCCAGTTTTCTCCTCTGTAAAATGGTGGAGTTGAAGCAACAGTCTCTAAGGTCTCACATTTTATGATGCCATGATTTCTGTGTGGAGGCAGTAGGGAATTGTAATTAAGAATACAGGACTGGGAGTCAGGAACACCTGGGTTCAAATCCTACCTCTGCTGAGTAAATTTGGGCAAGTCACTTAATATCTATGTACCTCACACAATTCCCCAGGATTTACCTGCTAAGTTATAATCAAGTTGGTGAAGGGAGTTCTCCTGGGAAGAGGAAATTGCAGATTATTTTAATATGATTTCCATAAGGAAATGGACCTTTAATTTTCTGATGAGGTGATCTAATTTGATTGTATAATGCTGAGGAAACTTAGACTTGGGAGACCTTAGTCAATAAACATCTATTAAGCACATTTACTATCTGCTAAGCATTAGGGATCACAAATAAGAAAAAGACAGTCCTTGCCCATAATGAGCTTACAACCTAATGTAATGTAATAACCTTGGTCCCTATCCTAGCCCTGGTGCTTACAAGCTATGTGACCCTGAACACAGGAAGGAAGGGAGGAGAGGTGAGGGGAGGGAGAAGGAGGGGAGAAAAGAAGGAAGGAAGGAAAGAAGGAAGGCAGGGAGAGAAAAAGAATACTATGTAATTACAGAGCAATCCAATCCCAGTATCCTTCCTTTCTCCTCCCTCCCCTTCTAGCCCAGACCAAATCATTAAGTTTTGCTACCACTCCTGCTTTTTTTTTATAACAAGCCCTCTGTAACTATATTTGTTTTGTTTTCAGCAACACCTTTCCGAACCAGCCCTCCACTTCAGACACCTTTCTTCTTTCCTATCCTGAACCAGTCCTTCATTATTCTACTTCTGCTATAATATTCTTCTTATTTTTTAACTTTCCTTTGTCTGACCTAGCTAAGAGTGTGGTTTCTGAGATTTCCTTTCTCCTTTTCACCACAACTCCCAGTTCTAAACTTCATGTTTGAATGACCTTCATCTGTGTCACTCCATTTTCAAGAAATGCAAACTCTTTTCTTCTCCCATTTCTTTCTAGCTCTAGGGTATTTATTTTTCCCCACCCAAGCCCAAAACTTATTTCTCTGTTTCATCAATGATTCTTAAACAAGGTTAGACTTCCAAGGTAAACCATCTCTTCCACTTTTAGCATGTAAGCATTGGATCATCATTATCTCTTTTTAGTGATTTAAATTTATTTACCTTTCTTATGTTTATTTTCTCCACTGCATTTGAATTTGAAAGGTCTGTCCAACTCTGGTTTTCTTAAAAAGGATGTTTAGACTTTATCAATTCTTTGAAAAGTCTACTTATTTTTCCTGGGGGATTATTTTTAACATTAAAGAATAAGATCCTTTAGTATAAGTCATTTTCTTTTGCCTTGCAATATAGCTCAAATTTTTCTTTTCATTTCTCATTGATAGTGAATAATCCCAAGCAATTCTGACTACAGTTTTTTGGTATGTGAGCTGTCCCTTCCTGGATATTTACAATATTTTCTCTTTGTCCTGAGAGCTCTAGAATATGACAACCACGTTTCTGTGTGAATTAAATATGAAGTTCATCTTAGGTGGCATTATGTGGAGTCTATTGATCTTTGCTCTCTGGTTCCAATACTTCTGGAAATTTTTCTTTTATGATTTTTTGAAATACGGTATTCAGAACTTTTGTTTCATCATATTTCGTGGAAGACCATTAATTATCTGAACCTTATCTTCCAAGACAATGATTTTTCCATGATTGAGACCGTCTGACTCTTTGTGACCCCTTTTGTGGTTTTCTTGTTAGGGACGCTGGCATAGTGTGCCATTTCCTTCTCCAGTTCATTTTACAGATGAGGAACTGAGGCAAACAGGATTAAGTGACTTGCCCAGGGTCATACAACTAGGAAATGTCTGAGGCCAGATTTGAATTCAGGAACTCAGAAACTCCTGACTCCAGGCTAGACACTCTATCCACCACCTAGCTGCCACCTTAACACCACACATACTCCTCTGATCTTGTTTTCTTTTGACTTTAATAATGCTTGTTGTATTATTTAATTTTTAGTTTCATTATCTCCAGTTTCCATAGGAAGTCCAATACTTTTAAAAAATTGTCCAACTTCCTTCTCATTCTCATCTCCTTTCCCCATTTCCTTTTTCCCACTCAGCCATCTTGCCAGAAGTCCACATACTATTTTATCCAAGTCCTTCTTAAAATGTCAAGTCCAGGGGCAGGTAGGTGGCCCAGTGGATAGAGCTCCAGCCCTGGAGTCAGGAGGACCTGAGTTCAAATCCAACCTCAGACACTTGACACTTACTATCTGTGTGACCCTGGGCAAGTCACTTAGCCCCAATTGCCTCACCAAAAAAAAAAAAAAGCAAAAAAAAAAAGTCAAGTCCAGAACTCAACACAGTATTCTAGATGTAGTCTGACTGGGAGTTCTTATTCCCATTCATCTAGATAGGATAGTTATTTTTACAGTACAAGATTCCAGTAGCTCCTTTAACAATTATGTCATGTTGTATGTTCCCTTTAGGCTTATAGTTCATTAAAACTCTTAGATCTTTTTCATATGAACTGCTTTCTAGCTGTGCTTCTAGCTCCAAGGGTTTGTTTGTTTTTTTTAAAAAAAGATTTTTAACTCAAAATAAAATACCTAACATTTGCTCATATTAAATTTCATCTTTTTAGTTTTGACCCATACTTGCAGTATATTAACATATTTTTGGATCCCAAAAATATTACTAGGAAATTTGCAATCCAATGTATTAGCTATCTGTTTCAGTTTTTATGTTATTTAAAAATTATGTTTTCTATATCTTCATCCAAATCATTAATTTGTCCAAATAGGGAGCCTTTTAGAAATCTTCCTCCTGATTGTTATCATTCTATTAACTAACATTCTTTGGGTATGCTCGTTGGACCAATAACAACATGGCATAATGGAAAGAGAATTAACCATGGAATCAAAAACCCTGGGTTTCATTCTTGATTCTACCACTTACTGGCTGTATGATTTCGGGCATCTCTCCCAGCCTCTGTTTCCTCATCTATAAGACAGAGATAAGAATATTTACATTACCTACTTTACAGGATTATTGTGATTTACCTAGTAGGGGCTTAATAAATACTTATTGATTGATTTCATAAGCCTTTTGTAAACCATAGTTGCCAAATGAATGTTGTCAATATAATTATGTCTGTTTCACATTTCTCCACCTTGTCCACAAAGCTATTATAAGGGACTTTGCCAAATGCTTTGCTGAAATCCCAATGCATTATATTCACAGTCTTTACCTGATTGACTGGTTTAGTATTCCTATCAAAAATAGGAGATAAAGTTAGTCTGCTATAACTTAATGGATTTATTTTGGTTCCTAGCTGTCACTAATTTATTTGCTAACAAAATATATCTGCAGCCATCTATAGTAGTACAGAAACCAAAACTAAAATCATGAACTCTAGCCTTAGGAGGATTGATAAGCATACTATAAGGAATCTAGAATGTCATATTCTACAATTGGTTTTGTATTTTTGAAAATATTTATTTAGCATCAACTCCAAAATTCCTTTTTTGATCAAAATCTTTCATCATTCCATATTTACCTATACCTTAAGACCCCTAACCTTGTTCTTTGTCTTCACTGTGACCTCCATTTCCTCCACCCTTCAGTTCTTTCCCAAGCCATCATTGCTACATTCTATACTCTCACTTCTCATCCCTATTTTGACCCCGTGGTAAACCAAAGCAACTCTACGCTATCCTCTACTCTCAATTCTTTTGCCCCCTTGTCCTGTTGTTCATCATGCCTTGCTAAGCTGCAACCCTGGATTTCTCTTACCGTCCACCTCTATAATTCCTACTCATATATTGCTGGATGGAGTAGGAGAAAATCATGAAACCACGCTCATTGGACCTACTAGAAATTTATGTTATCTAATCTCAACTGGGGCCTCACTTCAGTTAAGCAAACATTCTCCTGCTCCCTAATTAATTCACTATCCCACTCTCCATAACAGCTATTCCAAACCTTCTGGTGTCTCCTCCCCAAACTCTCCAAAACATTCCTCTCCATGACTCTCTCAGTTGACAATTTATCTCATACTTGATTGAAAAAAAAATTGAGACCATTTGTTGAGTTCCCTTTTTTTCTGTCATTACACATCATTTAGATATCCGCTTCCACTATCTTCCCCTTACTCCACTCTCAGATGAAAAGTGGGGAATTGAGTTCTCCTTGTGAAGGTAAACCCCTTCTGCATGTGTTCTTGGTCTTTTTTCTCCACCTTCTTTAGCAGATTGCTCACACTATCATACTGCCTTTTATCTTCAACATCCTCCTGTATCATGGCTCATTCTCTGCTGCAAACAAACATACCCATGTTTCCCCCATTCTTAAAAAACCCTCACTTGATCTAACCAACTCCAATGGTTATCATCCTATATCTCTTCTCCTCTTAATGGTTAAACTCCTTGGGAAGGCCATCTACTTTCAGTGCTTTCATTTCTCTGTCTTTCTTCTAAATTCTTTGAACTCTGGCTTCATCATTTAATTTAAACTACCCTCTCCAAAGTTCCCAATGGTCTGTTAAGTGCAATGTCTAATGGCCTTTTCTCAATGTTGATTCTTCTTGACCTTTCCGCTACATTTGACCCTATAAATCATCTCTCTCTGGATATTCTTTCCTTTATAGGTTTTAATGACACTGCTCTATCTAGGTCCTCTTCCTGTATATTGGCACAGTGGATAGAGTGCTGGCCCTAGAGTGAGGAGGACATAGTTCAAATCTGATCTCAGACCCTTACTAGCTGTGTGACCCTGATCGAGTCACTTAACCCTGATTACATCCTTAAAAAAAAAGTCATCCTTTTCCTGTACATCTGCCATCTCTTTTGCTGGTTTTTCATTCATGTCATACTCACTATAAGAGAATCCCCAGGCTCTGTCCTGATCTCCTTTCTCTTTTCTATCTACTCTATCTCACTTGGTGATCCCATTAGCTCTTACTGATTGAATTATCACCTTTAAGCAGATAATTCCCAGATCCAGCCCTAGTTTCTCTGTTCAGCTACAGGTGCAAGAGTCTCCAAATGACTCTTAGAAGTTTTGAACTCAATATCCTATATGCATCTCAAATATAACATGTCTAAAACTAACTCATTATCTTTTCCTCCAAAACCCTCCTCTCTTACAAACTTCCCTGTTACTATTGAGGGCACCATCAATCTTCCTTACACCCAAGACAGCAACTTCAATGTCATCCTCAAATCCTCACTCACACTCATTCTACTTGTCTGATCCATTGCCAAATCTTTCAGTGTCTACCCTTACAATATCTTTCATATATGTCCCATTCTCTCCACTCATGTAGTCACAACACTAGTCACAATGGTAGCTCGGGCCTTCATCATCTCTTGTCTGGTTTACCAAAATAGCTGGTCACCCTTCATCAAGTCTCTCCCAACTCCAATCCATCCTCCATTCAGGTGCCAAAGTGATTTTTCAAAACTGTAGGTTTAACCATGTTACTCATCCATCCCCCACCCCACCCCATAATGAGATCCAATCAGTGAGATCCAGTGACTCCCTATCACCACCAGAAACAAATAAAAACTCCTCTGCATGACATTTAAAACTCTTTACTACCTGGTTCCTTCCTCACTTTCCAGTTTTCTTTTTTAAATTTGATTTTTTATTAATTTATTTTAATTTGTCGACAATCAGTTCCCTAAGCATTTGAGTTTTAAATTTTTCTCCCCCTCCTTCCTTGCCTCCTTCCCCAAGATGGCGTGCAATCTGATGTAGGCTATACATATACATTCCTATTAAACATATTTTCACATTAGGCATGTCATACGGGAGAATTAGAACCAATAGGAGGAACCACAAGAAAGAGAAAACAAAACAAAAAAGAAGAAAAAAATAGCAAATAGTATGCTTTGATCTGCATTCAAACTTCATAGTTCTTTCTTTGGATGTGAATAGCATTTTCCATCTTGAGACCTTTGGAGATGTCTTAGATCCTTGTATTTCTGAGAACAGTTAAGTCTCTCAATGGTATTCATCGCACAACATGGCTGTTACTGTGTACAACATTCTCCCGGTTCTGCTCACTTCACTCAGCATCAGACCACACAAGTCTTTCCGGGTTTCTCTGAAGTCCACCTGCTCATCATTTCTTATAGCACAATAGTATTCCATCACAATCATATACCACAACTTGTTCAGCCATTCCCCAATTGATGAGGATCCCCTCAATTTCCAATTCTTTGCTACCACTAAAAGAGCTGCTATAAATATTTTTGTCCATGTGGGTCCTTTTCCCATTTTTATGATCTCTCTGTAATATAGCCCTAGAAGTGCTATTGCTGGGTCAAAGGGTATATACATTTTTATAGCCCTTTGGGCATAGTTCCAAATTGTTCTCCAAAATGGTTGGATCACTTCACAACTTCACCAACAATGCATTAGTGTTCCAATTTTCCCACATCTTCTCCAACATTTATCATTTTCCTGTTTTGTCATGTTGGCCAATCTGATACGTGTGATGTGGTACCTCAAAGTTGTTTTGATTTGTATTTCTCTAATCAATAGTGATTTAGAGCATTTTTTCATATGACTATAGATGGCTTTAATTTCTTCATCTGAGAACTGGCTGTTCATATCCTTTAACCATTTACCGACTTGTATTCTTATAAATTCAACTCAGTTCTCTACATATTTTAGACCAAATATAGACCAAAATCTCACATCATATACCAAAATAAAGCCAAAATGGGTTTATGATTTAGATATAAAGGTTGATACTATAAGCAAACTGGGAGAGCAAGAAATAGTTCACCTATCAGATTTATAGAGAACAGAAGAATTCATGACCAAACAGGAGATAGAGAACATTACAAAATGCAAGATGGATAATTTTGATTACATTAAATTAAAAAGGTTTTGCACAAAGTCAATGCAACCAAAATTAGAAGGAAAGCAGAAAATTGGGAAAGAATTTTTACAACCAGTATCTCTGATGAGGGCCAGTTTTCTTAAAACCTGCTACCTTCCATGTACTCTATCATCCAACCACACTGGCCTCTTTGCATTTCCCGGAAAATGGCAATCCAGCTCCTTTCTCTGTATTTTGCTTCGGCTGCCTCTTCAGCCTGGAATTCTCTGCCCCCTTAACTTTCCTTCTTAGTCCCCCTTTAAGACTCAGCTCAAAATTTATCTTGGGCAGGAGGTCTTTCCCAATTCCTAATGCCTTTTCCTGTAAGGTTACATTTGTCTGTTTTGTATATATCTTATATGTATCTAGTTATCTACATGTTGTCTCTTCCATTAGAATGTGAGCTCCTCAAGGACAGGGACAGGTTTTGTTTTGGTTTGGTTTGGTTTGGCTGTTTTGCCATTCTATTCCCAGGACTTGGTACAATCTCTGGCACATAGTGTTTTATAAATGTTTGTTGACTGACAAACTAACTAAATGGAATATGCCTATGATATAGTCCCTGACTTTGAAGAGCATATCATTTAGGGCATCATGGCACATATGCCATATTTCTCATTTAGGACTTGGCAATGACAGCACTGTCACTTCAAGGGACAGTATTATGTGTGTCTGGCACACTAGGACCTTCCATAAGAATATGTTCTGTCAGACTTTTACTTTCATTGTCTTCCTTGGTATTCTGTCCCGACTATGATTTGAACATGGCCTGGATTCTGACCACTTCATTTTTACTTTCCCCTTCTGGTTCTGACTGCAGACAAACCACTCTTTGCAATATATAGCTGATTTCCAAATACTGGCTCTTTGAAGGGTAATCCTTTCTTGACTTGTATTGGCTTACTGAATGGGACACCTATAGTATATGTATCAATACACAGACTACTTTTAGCCTCTTCACCTTTAAAGTTAATTTAAAATTTTGATTGCTCTTTGTTTCTGTTTTCTATTGAAAATTTTTGGCAGATTTAAGTTGGGCCATCTTGATGTCAATAGACATCATATGAAAGGACAATTTATAGGCTAATATTTGTGGCAAAGTACTAATTCTATTTGCCTCCTACACACATAGGAAAAGGGTTATAATGAGAATTTCAAGGAGACCAATTATTTGGGATTCTAGATGCAATTAGAAAGAATGTGATCAGTCAGGTGGTGCAGTGGATAGAGCACCAGCCCTGGAGTCAAGAGGATCTGAGTTCAAATCTGGCCTCAGACACTTGACATTTACTAGCTGTGTGACCCTGGGCAAGTCACTTAATCCCATTGCCTAGCACCCCCCCAAAAAAACCCCAAAAGAATGGTTGTTTTCTGCTTTAGTTTGAGAATAGGTTAGAATTGAATAGGAAAGGTTGGAGAGTAGTTAAAAATTACTGAGAAAGGCACCAAATTGTACCTAGCAACCCTGAGAGTAGTACTTACAGAATCCAAAGACTGAGGATTTGAAACTAAGCAAAATTAACTAGAGAGGCAGCGTAGTGTTGTATAAAGAGACTTAGAGTCTCTTCCTTTCTATCCAGCATTGTTTAAAAGAGAGCATCTGGGTTTCTGTAACAAAAAGAGATGGAATGAAGGAGAAGTTAGGCAGGAAAACTAAGCTTTAACCATGTCAGTAGTTCTAAAAGGACTTTTTAGGTGTTATTCATAGGTCACTTAGCCCCTGTATGCCTCGGTTTTGCTGCTTAACCCCATAAATTGGGCTAATGATATGAACCTACTTCACAGAGGTGTTGTGAAGATTAATTATGGTTTGCAAAGTGCTTTGAAGGTGAAAAGTACTTATTAAGGTGAGACACGGCTTTCTTCATGTCTTCTCTTCTTTAATACTTCCCCTTTTCTTTTTCTTTCCTTCAAATGGCCCCAACATGGGAGGTATGCTTTACCCCGAAACATCCAGACTTCCAGTTGAAAAGTTAAGAATCCGGAAGACTCAAGCCTTCCACACAATGAATGAAGCCCTCCTTGAAAAATTTTATTACTTAAGCTACTTCTTCATTTCAAAATTAACCAAACTACTTCAAATCCAATCTGAAAGAAATGCAGCAAAGTGTATTGGAAAAAATAATGAATTTCATCCTGAGCCTCAATTTCCTTATCTGTAAAATGAGGATTATGCTCCTTCTTACCACAGAAATGTGAGAGTTTAGTAAATTGTAAACTATTGCTTATAGATTTAGCTCTTACATTTTCTTCCTGAACTAAACTAACTTTACCAAGTTAAATTATTCACATAGGTAGAAATTTGATCTTCCATCCTATTCTCAGATTATATGCATATAGAATGATGGTAATTTGATTAAATTATTTTTTTCATCTAGCAAAAGACATTTGCAAAAAATTTTCAATCATATTGGAATACACTGAGCATAAATTCACATGCAAATGGTTTCAAACCATTGAATTTTAGAATTTTAAAACCAGAAGGGAACTTAGAATATAAGAGGTTAGAACTGGAAGGGACTTTGGAATTCATCTAATCTTACTTTGTCATTTTATAAATAAGCAAAGAGAAGCCTAGAGAGACCAAAGAATTTTCTTCTGGTCATACAGTTCCCAGTGTGTTGGATCTCTTCCTGCCTTTTTGAATGGACAGAACTTGAGCACTTGGATTTTGCCCAGCTGGTTTATTATTACTATTTTTCCTGTTTGCATCTTATTTAGCTATCTAATAGATAAGATACTCATAGAATGGGAGCCTGTTTGCTAGCATGAAAAAGTCAAAAGCAATAAGGAAAAAAATGAAAAAAATGGAATATTGGATCTCAGCAATATCACTGCTCATAGAGAAGCTGATTTGTTTAATCCCACATTCCTACATTATATTGACATTCCATATGCTCAGACTTTTCATTTCCGGGTGATAACACTTAGTTGTCCAAATGAAAAGCATGTTGGAGAAATGTGCCTAGTGACATTATATGGTAACAACAACAACAAAAATACTGAGACTGATGACACAATAATGGTAGTTCCTTAATGAAAGACAGTTACATTCTTTTTTCTTTTCAGTTCTTTCTTTTGAAAGTTAAAAAAAATTCATATTATGAACTTAACAAATGTCAACAAAGATAAATACTTTAATATACAAACAACAGAAAAAGAATTATATTTGAAACCATGAATATTACATATATCTTTCATAAAAGTATATATTAAATTTAACATTATGGTACCAAAACTGCCATGGTTGTCCATGGTCCCTTTTGAACTTCCTTCTGCTCTCTTCTATGTATTTTTAAAATGCTTCATTGATGCTCTTTCCTTTCCTTTCTTTCTCTGTTTTTTTGCATCATCATCCATTCATTCCTCCCCCACAAATATAAAAACCCTCCCTTAAAAAAAGTAAGAACAGTTAAGCAAAACAATTTCACACATTCATCAAGTCTGAAAATTACGTCTCATTCTGCATCTGTAGTCCGTAATCTCTTTGCCAAGAGTTAGAAGGCATGCTTTGTCATCAGACTTCTGGAGTCAAGAATGGTCATTGCATTGACCAGAATTCTTAAACCTTTCAAAGTTGCTTTCCTTTACATTATAATGGTCATATAAATTGCTCTCCCAGTTTTGCACATTTCTCTCTATCTGTTCTATAAGACTTCCTTGGTTTCCCTGACTCTGTCCCTTTCATCATGTCTTACAGTATAATAATTTTCCATTATATTAATATATCACAATTTATTCAGTCTTTCCTCATTTGTTGGGTGCCCACTTCATTTTCAGTTCTTTGATATAGCGTTTTGGGTTTTTCTTCTGGGTTTTTTTTTTTACCTCTTTGGAATATATGCATACTTATGGTAGACAAAGGATAAATACAGATATGACTTTTTGAATATAGTTCCTAGTTACTTTCCAGAATGTTTGAATCAATTCATAGTTCCACCAATGGTACCTGGCCTATGACAACCCCTCCAACAACTGTCATTTTCCCTTTTTTAGGTCGTTTTTGCCAGTCTGTTGGGAGGTAGAGTCTTAGAATTGTTTTAACTTGTATTTCTTTTATTAGTGATAATTTGTAATCTATTTCAAATGGTTGTTAATAGCTTACCTTTTTTCTTTTTAAAGTTTCTTGTTTATATAATTTCACCATTTATAATTTGGGGGAATAGCTCTTGTTCATATATCTTTGTATCAATTGCTTATTTGTTATCTTGTATATCAGACCTTTGTCAGAAATTTCCTGTAAAGATTCTTTCCAGTTAACTGTGTCTTTTTCAATTTTACATAACCAAAATTGTTCATTTTATTTTTTATGATCATTTCTATATTCTTGTTTAATCAAGAACTCTCTGCCTAGCAATAGTTGTGAAGGGTATTGCTTTTCTTCTCTAATTTGTTTATGATATAACCTTGTATATCTAGGTCTTATATTTAGGGGTGTTGTGAAGCTCAAATGAGATAATGGATATAAGGTACTTTGCAAACTTTAAGGTATTATATTAATGACAGTTATTTTACGGATTACTATTATTATTAGTCTACAGTCACCAAGCCTCCAGGCTGGTGATGGCTTTATTCCCTGAGCCTTCTACTGTACAGCTGCTGAGCTCAAATAATATTTATAGCACAATACAGGAATAGGCTCATAAATGTTTAAGAATCAGGCTCTCCAGGGGAAAAAATGTATACACAGAAACTTTTCAGCTTAATCTGCTTTATTAACAGTTTATTAAGTTTAGATAATCAACAAACAATTAATCAAACTCAGATTGTGGCAATTGTTGATTTCTGAGATATAAATACTTATACTGAGATTTTAATAATTAACTCTTGCAAACCAATTAGAGTTGTCTCCAGCATACCTCTGCACATATCCATTTGGAATTTATTGTTATATATGGTGTAAAATGCTGGTCTACACCTAATTTTTATCAAACTATTTTCCCATTTTCCCAGAAGTTTTTTTTTAATTGGCTAATGAATCTTTACCCCAGTACTTGGCGTCCTTGGATTTACCAACTGTTCAACTGTGTTTGATTGTTTCTAGGTCTTGTGCACTTAAACTGTTCTATTGATCAACTTCCCTATTTTTAATAATAATAGATAATAGTAATAGGGCTTCTAGGTGGTGCAGTGGATAAAGTGCCCGGCCTAGAATCAGAAAGACCTGAGTTAAAATCCAGCCTCAGATACTTATTAGCTGTGTGATCCTGGGCAAGTCACTTCACCCTGTTTGCCTCAGTTTCCTCATCTATAAAATAAGCTGGAGAAGGAAACCACTCCAGTATCTTTGCCAAGAAAACCCCAAATTGAGTCACAAAGAACCAGGAGTGATTTAAAAAAATGACTGAATAAGAATAATAGTAAAAAGTAGATTTGATGATTATTGATTTGTAGGATCTGGTGATGCTTGCCCCCCCCCTTGTTCCTCTGGATGAATTTTGCTATCATTTTGTCTAGTTTTTAAAAGTAGCTTTTTGGTGGTTTGTTTTATTTGATACAGAATCTATAAATAGGGGCAGCTAGGTGGCACAGTGGATAGAGCACTGGCCCTGGAGTCAGGAGGACCTGAGTTCAAATCTGGTCTCAGATCCATAACACTCACTAGCACTTAACCCCAAATGCCTCATTAAAAAAAAAGAATCTATTAATTTAGGTAATATTATAATTTTTATTATATTCACTAACAGCTCAATTATGAGCAATTAAGACTTCTCCAATTATTTGTATTTTTGTAATTGTGTTTTGTAGTTGCATTCATATAATTCTTGTATGTGTCTTGGTAAGTGGAATTCCAGATGATGTCACTTAGTCTCCATTTAAGTTTGAATTTTTTCTTCAAATGTTCTTTGTTTATTCTAATTTTTATTGTGTTGTGGTCAGTTAAGGATGTGTTTAATACTTATGCCTTTCTTTATTCATTTTTATGCCTCATAATATGGTTAATTTTTATAAAGATGTTATTCAAAGCTGAGAAATACACATACACTCCTTTCAATTCCCATTCAGTATCTCTAGAGACCTATCTTATCTGACTTTTGTAAAGTTATATTCAGGCTCTTAACTTCTTTCTAGTTTATCTTTTGATTAGGTTTGTTTAGGTCTAAAAGGGGCATGTCAAATCTCAACTATTACAGTTTTGTGGTCTATTTCTTCTTGTATTCTAGTTAGTTTTTCATTTAAGTACTTAGATGCTATGTCATTTTGGCACATATGTTACGTACTGATGTTTCATTATATATGGTGCCTTTAAGCATCATGTAGTTTCCTAACTTATCTCTTTCAACTTTGTCTATTTTTATTGTTGCCTATCTGAGATCATGACTGCCACACCTTTAAAATACTTTCCTGAGGCATAATAAATTCTGATCCAATCTCATTTTAACTCTGGGTGAATCTTTATGTTTCAAGTCTGTTACTTGTTAACATATTACTAGCTTTTATATTTTGTATTCTAGATTTTGCTAACTTCATCCATTTTATGGGTGAGTTCATCCTATTCACACTCATGTCTATGGTTATTAGTTTTGATCATATTCACATAACTTTTCTTCTCATTGCTGCTCTTTCACCCATTTACAAAAAAGAAGGTGGGGAAAGAAAAAGAATGTGATTAATGATAGAAATCTAGAAATTATATGTTCTGATTTGACTTCTTTGCCCCTCTTCCCTTCAACTAGCCAAGATTGAAATCACTAGTTCTGATACATTTTTTCTCTTTTTAATCCCCCTTTTATGATCTGCCTTCCATAGTTGAAGTTTGCTTAGCTTGTTAATCTTTCCTTTCCAATCTACTGTCTCTCTTGAACCTTCCTTTCTTCTCTACCTGTCCCTCACTATTTCCCTCTGAAATTTAAAACATTTCTATATCAAACTCGGTGTATTCAACCTTTCTTTTCTCAGTTCCAAGTGAAGTTCATGAGCTTCCTATTCTCTCCTGATTCTGATTCTCCTGATTCCTGATTTTTCATGTTTATATATTCTTCTTCTCTAGAACCCCAATAATTATGAAAAATAAGTTCCCGCTCTTCCTCATTTCTTTGTTAAGGTATTTCTTTTTACATTTAATTTTGTTTTATTTTTTTCTTAATTACATGTAAACAATAATTTTCAACATTTGTTCATTTTCAAATTTTGAGTTCCACATTCTCTCCCTCCCTTTTTCCTTCCCCTCCCCATTCCTTGAGAAGGCAAGCAATTTGATATAGATTACGCATGTGCAGTTATGCAAAACATTTCCATATTAGCCATGTTGCAAAAGAAAAATGCAGAGCAAAAAAAAACCAACCCCAAGAATAATAAAGAAAATAAAAAAGTATGCCTCAATCTGTTTTCAGATTCCATCAGTTCTTTCTTTGGAGATGAATGGCATTTTTCATCATAAGTCCTTTGGAATTATATTAGATCAATGTATTGCTGAGAATAGCTAAGTCATTCACAGCTGATCATCATACAATATTGCAATTTTGTATTACTGTGCACAATGTTCTCCCTGTTCTGCTCATTTCATTTTGCTTCAGTTCCTGTAAATTTTTCCAGATTTTTCTGAGAGTATCCTGCCCATCATTTTTTGTAACACAATAATATTCTATCATAATCATATACTACAATTTATTTAGCCATTCCTCATTTGATGGGCAGCCCCTCAGTTTCCAATTCTTTACCACTACAAAAAGAGCTGTTATAAATATTTTTTACATATAGGTCCTTTTCCTTTTTCTTTGTTCTCTTTGAGGTATACACCCAGTAGTGGTATGGCTGGGTAAATGGATATTATGGTTTTATAGCCCTTTGGGCAAAGTTCCAAGTTGCTCTCCAGAATGGTTGAATTTGTTTACAACTCGACTAACAGTGCATTAGTGTCCTTATTTTTCCACATTCCCTGCAACATTTGTCATTTTGCTTTTCTGTCATATTAGCCAATCTGATAGGTGTGAGGTGGTACCTCAGAGTTGTTTTAATTTGCCTTTCTATAATCAATAATGATTTAGAGCATTAGACAACTTTGATTTTTTATGAAAACTGCCTGTTCCTTTGACTTTTTATCAATTGGGAAATGACTCATTTTCTTATAAATTTGACTCAGTTCTTTATGTATTTGAGAAATCTGGCCTTTATCAGAGAAACATGCTTTAAAATTTTTCCCCAATTTCCTGCTTTCCTTCTAATTGTGACTGCATTGTTTTTGTTTGTACAAAACTTTTTAAATTTGATGTAATCAAAATTATCCATTTTATTTCATGTGATACTCTCTATCTCTTGTTTGGTCATAAATTCTTCCTTTATCCATACATCTTACAGGTAAAATATTCCATGCTCTCCTAATTTGCTTATTGTATCACCCTTTATAGTTAAATCATATACCCACTTTGACCTTATCTCAGTATATGGCATGAGATGTTGGTCTATATCTAGTTTCTGCCAAACTGCTTTTCCATTTTCCCAGAACTCAGATAATGAGTTCTTGTCCCAAAATCTTGGGTCTTTGGGTTTGTCAAATGCTAGATTACTATGGTCATTTATTACTGTGTATTGTGTACCTAATCTATTCCACTGATCCACCACTCTATTTCTTAGCCAGTACCAGATTGTCTTGATGATTACTGCTTTATAATATAGTTTGAGATCTCAAACTGCTAAGCCAGATTCCTTCACATTTTTTTATTGATTCTTTTGATAATTCATGACCTTTTGTTCTTCCAGATGAATTTTGTTATTACTTTTTAACTCTATAATTTTTTAAAAATTTAATTGGTATGGTACTAAAGAAGTAGATGATTTTAGGTAGAATTGACATTTTTATTATGTTGGCTTGACCTACCCATGAGCAATTGATATTTCTCCAATTTGGTGTGAAAAATGTTTTGTAATTGTGTTCATATAGTTCCTAAGTTTGTCTTAGCAGGTAGACTCTCAAGTGTTTTATATTGTCTGCAGTTGTTTTAAATGAAATTTTTCTTTCTATCTCTTCCTGTTGGACTTTGTTGGTAATATATAGAAATACCAATGATTTACATGGGTTTATTTTATATCCTGCATCTTTGATGAAGTTGTTAATTATTCCAACTACTTTTATAAGTATTTCTTAACAAAGGAAAAAGTATTCCTTTTTCCTTCCCTTTTATTTCTTATTGTAAAAAGAGTAAAACAGAATAACAACCCCTAAGTCCTGTGTTTATTTTTTTTATTCCTTCTGTCACCCTTGAAAACAGAGAGATTCTAAAGGGACCCATGCCTCTTCTTTCCCTATCAGACTATAGGTACTTCATTATCTTTGAACCTCTTCCAATTGTTCAATATATTTACCCTTCCAAGTTTATCTTGTCTCTTGTATTTGTGTTTCAGCTCTGGTCTTTTCTTCACTAATGCTTCAAGGTTCTCTTTAATTCTGTAGCAAAATCTCTCTTTCCCCCATAAGAGTATACTCAGTTTTGCAGGATAAAATATTCTTGATTTTGAGCTTTTTTTTCTCTTGTGTTTTAGAATATTGTATCCCAAGATTTCCTTGCCTTATAGTTGTTGTGGCAAAGTTTTGTGTGACCTTGAGTGTGATTCTTTGGTACTTGAGCTCTTTTTCTCTCTACTTTGGGTGTTTTTTCTCTTTGAATCAGAAGTTCTGTATTTTGGCTATGATACTACTAGATATTTTCACCTTGGATTTCTTTTAGGAGATAATTTATGGCTTGTTCCTATTTTCCCTGTTCCATCTCATACTAATAAAGCTGAAGATTTTTCTTTCACAATTTATTGAAATATGCTACTCATGTTTTTTGTATGGTCATGGTTTTTAGGGAGTTCAGTGATTTTTAAATTATCTGTACTTGACCTGTTCTCCAGGAAATTTGTTTTTGATAGTAGAGGTTTTATATGTTCTCAATTTTTGGTCTTTTATCCTTGATCTAATATTTCTTGTTGGTCCATTTTGTATTTCATGGAGTCCACTACTTGGGTAAGGTTTTCCATCTTCTGTTCTAAGGTATTTATTCTCCTTCCATTTTTAAGAGTTCTAATTTCATTTTTAAAAAATTCTTTCACTTAACCCCAATTGTCTTAACAAAAAAAATTCTTGCTTATTTCTTACAGCCATTCTTGGAGTCCTTGTGGCCAACACATAGATTTCTCAGAGTCTATATTTGCACTTATTCTGGAATCATTCTCTTCTGGGTTAATTTCTTGAGCTTCTTTTAACCCAACATATTTCTTCATTGTATTTGGAGTTCTTTGTGTTTATTCATATAGTTAGCCTCAGTCCCTAGATTTGACTTTGTGATAAGGTCAGATTCTACCCCTTCCCTCAATCTCGGATTTGGTAGGTAGGCTTGGTCTTATCTTCTCTGTGGATGTCACTGTTTTTGCAGTTCTGAATGTAGTTATTTCATTCAGTTCCCCCCTCCCCATATATATTCCTGGCTTTCACTTCCATCTCTTGGTGCTCAATAAAGATGCTATTATTGACCCCATCTTCTTCTCCTTGTAACAATCACCAACTGAAACTTTGCTTTGTCCTCAGCTATTTCCTTCACAGGCCCCATCTAAATGTTGGACAGCATGTTGGCCTCATGCCTTGGGCATAGCACTGATCATGCCCCATATTGTGATTTCAACAGGAGCACTAGCTGCAGACTTTCTGAAGGGTCCTAGGTGAGTATGTACTACATGGCCCTGTCTCCTTGCTTAGCATCCTATGAGGGATTGGCTCTGCTGTGCTTCCTATAGGCCATGGTTGGTATCCTGCTGGCTTTAGGCCCCTTTTACCGGAGTTTACACTGGCTTCTGCCCCTCCCAAGTCATCCCTGCTCTGATAGCTTCAGGATTCTGGCTGTCTTCTTGTGCAGTACTGAACTGGTTGTAGGAGCTTATTGAAATTTCCCTTTGGTATTCTTGTTCATTTTTTAACTGGCATCCTTTTCAGATCTTTATTAGAGTGTTTATTTGGATAGCTGGACTGTTCTAGGACATATCGCATTGCCACCTTAACCATGAGTCTACTGTTACTTTGTTATATTTTATATTTTAAGACCCTTCTACCTTTGACAATCTATGTTATGTGCTACTGAATAGTTCATTATAGAAAGTCCTCAAATGAAGGACATATCCTTCATTTCTTTTAGCAACTGATAAATGAAATTCATTTTGGAGATTGTATTTTGCATGGATGCTTGCTTGGTTGTTGGAAATATGTGTCCGAATGTGGCAATAATATTTTTTGAAAAATGTTAAAGGTCTTTTATTAGCAACAAACACATCACGATTGGTTTAAATGGTTGTTCTTGGAAGTCTTAAGAACTTTTTCTTGAACCAACCTTTCTGCTCTAATATCCCAAAGAAAAGTAACCCAGAAATATAGCATTCCCACCAACCATAGCCAAGGCAGACCATAGACTATTGGAGGGAATTTAGAACGTGTCATGTTAAAATTATAGATAATTAGAGCTGAAAGGGGTCTTAGACCCATGTCTAACCATACCATTCCTACCTCCTAACTTTACCAATAAAGAAATTGAAATCCAGAATGGTTAGATGATCTGCCCAAGGTCAAAGATCTAGTTATTGTGAGATCTAGGACTTGAACTCAGGGCTCCTCTAATCCAATGTTGAGGTTGAAAACAAATCAGTGTAACAGATGACTCAAGATTGAACAGAAATCATATGCTTGGCATATGTTCTCTGAAAACATTTGTTACAATTGCATGATGATGGTGTAAGGTTTCAGATGTTAAAATGGTTAAAGAGGAAAACAATATGTGAGAGTGAAAGATGGAATGAGAACAAAGTAAGCTTCAACCCTGTCATCACCTGGCTATACCACAATTCCTTTCCCTTCACTTTCCCAAATTTTATACCAATTTTCCAAACCTGAGTTTACCTAAAATGGAGCAGATTATTTTCTTGCTTACACCTGGAAACATGGCACATCTACCCCTCTGAAATGCTATGGAGGATGATGGTTAAATTTTTCTTTTAGGTGGGGGGGGAGGGAAGGGAGAGAAACAGGAGCAGGAGAAGGAAGGGTGGAGACAATTTCTGAAAGGAATCAAATATTCTAGGTAGTTAATTTTAATCTGTTCTGCACACAAAGTGATACAGTGGAAGGAAAAATATATAGAGAGTTAGAAGACATAGATTCTAGTCTTGGATGTGCCAGTGAGTAGCTGTGTAACTTCAGGAAAGTCCCTTCAACATTTTATTAAGGGACTTGGCTATAAATTCCCTTCCAGCTCTAAAATTCTATGTTCTGAGGTCCCTTCCACCTCTAACATTCTACATTCTATATTTTAGCATTCTATGTTCTAAGATCCCTTCTATCTCTAACATTCCATGATTCTGAGAAAGAAGTAAAAGAGATAAAGGAAATCTGCTTTACAGATTTATAGCACAAATTTAAAATAAACTACTTGAATGATAGCGGAAGTAATGCTAGTCTGTATAGAGACAAAGAAATACAGACTTGCGATTATATTTCTCTTGGGAATAATACAAATCAGTCTCAGTTGAGCTGAAGTTTCGGTGAAAGAAGACTTGGTTAACCTGCATAGCACAAGCTGGTTTACTTTAGTCTTTCCTAGGATCCTGAAGAAAACTGCCTCTGTTAAGAAGATCCTAACAGAGGCAGCTGTGCAAAGTAAATTTAAATGGTAATTGAAAAATTTGCCAACAGAATTGAATGGTAAGTTACAATAACTGTTTTCTAATTAACAAAGACCATGTAAGAAATCATTCAACACAAGTGAGCTACGTGAATATCCTCTTATAAATACTCATTGTTTGCTCAGAGTTTCCTATGCAAAAGATAGAGAACTGAAATTAAAGGAAAGTTCACCAGGGAGGTAGTATAGTCAGTCAGAAGATGTAGATTGGAGTCTTGGGGGCTCTGTCACTTATCAAAGTCACTTCCCCTATGGAGCCTCAATTTCTTTATCTGCAAAATGGAGAGGATAATATTTGTTCTATAAGCTTGGTGCCAAAGAAGAGATAGGAGACAACACCCCCTTTGTAGAGTTGAGGTGGGCAGGGACCCACAGGTGTAGAATATCATACATATTGTCAGATTCTTGCATTGATCAGTTTTATTGATTTTCTCATCTTCCTCTTTTCTTTTAAAAAAGTCTTTGTTACAAGGGATAGCTGTTTGGAAGAGAAAAGAGGAATGACGCAAGGGGAAACAGGCAACACAAAACCCAAATATGTATAAAACATTTTAATAGGAATATTTTTTCTACCTAGTCCACAGGGCTATTGCTAGTATCCAATGTGATAATGTATCAGAGGAGCAGCAAGCACTATACACTTCAGCTCTTATTTAAGGCAGAATTGAATTCTTACTCATCTTTATAGTCCGTGTGCCCTCAGCCCACTACCTAGTTCTCTGCATGTAAGCAAACCATTAAAAAATGCTTGATATTTTATACTTTGAAAGATCTTAGATCTCACCGAAATAGATGTTCCATCCACTGGTTCAGACTGCTCTCCAGCCATACCTTCTCATTTTTTTTGGTCTTGTCCATGCATTTCTGTACATCTTTCAAGGACAACTTGATGCACTGGAGGTCCACTTCTTTTCATGTGTTGTGAACATCAGTATGGCACTTGAACTGTCCATCTATTATTCTATCACTCGTGATGGGATAGTGCGAGGATGGTGGTCCATTAAGTCTATTGATTCAACCCACATAAAGTAAGTGTCAAGATGCTGCTGTCTAATGCCTTGAATTGGAGTGATGTTGCACAGGAAGTGTGTTTGGATATGCCCTGTGGGTTTTGAATAAAATAGTAAACCAGTTTGGAACCCACAGATTTGAGTGTCTGGCAGCTTGGGGTGGAAGCCTTCCAGCTAAACTCCTGAGAAAGATTCGCTTGCATAGGGAGGAGAAAAGCCCAGCTTCAGTCTAAGTCTTTGTCTCCTCACCCCATCCTTGGGCAGAAGAGGACTTTGTGGACTTCAGAAGGTTTGAAGATTTAGAGATTTCATCTGAATTCTAGAAACCGTGAGTAGCTGAAGGCAGTGTCTGAATCAGGAGCTGAGGACAAATTAGACACAACAAGGAAAGGCATCTCCAGACATATGTTTGTAGACATCATTATGCTGATTGAGTCAAATCACAATAGGGTCTCTTAAATAAGATCCTGGACTTCTCAAAAGTGATCAGCCTAACACTTCACATGAGAATGATGATGAAAAACTGATCTGATTATAATATGCAGTTCAATGACCAGCCCATAGAATTAGTCCATAGGTACATATTTGGAGAGGCACTGTGGATAGGAAATGAGCTGGATGAATTATAACAATGTGAAAACTAAATCACTCAATCAACTGTCTTGTTAACTAACTAATGTTGGGCAATCCATTTCTCAATGTTCCTGGGTGAAGTAGAACTCTCAGGGAAAGGAGGGATTAGTTTGTCTAAAAGCCTGTGAAAATCATGACCATGCACTACAGGAGGCCAAGCTGAAAATATCTCATTGAACAAACAGGACAGATGTCTCCCATCTCCCAAATGATAAAGAGTTGACTTAAGGAATAGCACAGTGCAGAATGACCCATTAAAGTTAACTTGGTTGAAAACCAGGGAAAGTTTTACTTAAGCAACCAAATAACTTCCAGTGAGGAAAGTATAAGTTAAAAAATTTTAAACAAATGTTTTTATTCTGATTTTAACACAAAAAAACTGCCAATTTTTTAATATGAAGTAGAACACACAAAGAAAATTATATATGAAAATGAGAATCTTTATTCAGTGCTTCTTGCTTTAAAAAGTACATAATGAATTCAACCTGAGACTTTCAAAGTTATCCTGTTTGTGTTTTCTTCCTTCTCAACTACCTTCTATTTATTTTATAAAAATGTTTCAGTGGCCCTCCTCTTTTCTTTTCCTCTTTTCATTACCATCACTTTCCTCCTTTCTTCACAATTCCTCACCCCCCAATCAAAAACAGGATGAGAAAAAAAACTTATAACAAATAAGTATATTCAAGCAAAACAAATCCATATCCAAAAACATATGTCTCTTTCTGCACTTTGAGTCCATCATATCTCTGTCAGTAACATGCTACATCATAGGAGGAAAAGGATATCTAAACAAAGAAGACTAGGTGTCTTCTTTGTGACCTTTCTCTGAGAAATGTCTTATTTAGGCTGTTGAAATCTATCATGCCAAATGATGGAAGTAATAGTCCTGCTATCCTCTGTCCTGGTCAGATGCAGTGTGAAGCATTTTTGACTAGGTCTGGGTACCATGTCTGAGGAAAGACTAATGGGTAAGAGACTTGAACCTGGTATTTGAGGAATGGTTGTTTAGTTTGGAGAAGGGAAGACTCAAGGGACACAAACCATTGCCTTCAAGTATCTGAAGAAGCATTATGTAGAAGACTAGTCAAATATATTCTGGTTGTTGTCAGTGAGGAGAACTAGGACCAATAGATGATAATTACTAAGAGGCACACTTTGTCTAATTAAACAAGACTTCTTTTATAAAAAAAAATTTTTAATTTATTTTTAACATTCTTTTTTTTTAATTTTGAGTTACAAATTATTTCTCTTTGTCCCTCCTTTACCCATTGAGAAAACACATTTCCATGTTAGCCATGTTGCGCCCCCCCATACACAAATAAAGAAGTAAAAAAAAAGTGTGCTTCAATATGCACTGCGTTCATCAGTTCTCTCTCTGGAGGTGGATAGTATTTTTCCTCATGGGTCCTTTGGATTGTCTTTGATCATTGTCTTGATCAGAGTAGATAAGTCTTTCACAGTTGATCATTGCTGTAATACTGCTGTTACTATGTACAATGTTCTCCTGCTTCTGCTCACTTCACTTTGCATCAGTTCATATGTCTTCCTAGATTTATCTGAAATCCTCCTGCCCATTATTTCTTATAATACAACAGTATTCCATCACAATCATATACCACAACTTGTTTAGCATTACCCAATTGATGGACATTCCCTTAATTTCCAATTCTTTGCCACCACAAAAAGAGCTGCTACAAATATTTGTGCACATATAGATCCTTTCCCCTTTTCTTTGATCTTCTTGGGTTACAGACCCAAGTGGTATTACTAGGTCAAAAGGTATGCACAGTTTTATAGTCCTTTGGGCATGGTTCCAAATTGTTCTTTAGAATAGTTGAACCAGTTCACAACTCCATCAATAATGCATTAGTGACCTTACTTCAGAAAAACTTCGTAACAATGAGAGTTGTCCCCAAAATGGGATATAAGTACTATTAGTTTAGTCCCAATTACTGGAGATACTAAATCTGGAGGCCAGTTGATTCCTGGACAGGGAAGGAATAGAAGAGATTCTACTACATTGAGTAGTAGGCTGACTAGACGCCTGCTCAGGCATAATTCTAAGATTCTAGGATTTGAAGGAGAAACTCAAAGTGGGTGGAGCTAGCAAAGGGTTAATTGTTTCATAAAGTTAAAACAGCTTCGATGATTGTGGGATTCCCCAGTAACATGAAGTTAACATAATTAGACAAGGCACTAGATTTTCTGTGTAGAATGCCAGCTGTCACTCTACTTGCCCAGTACAGATCAAAGAAATTTATTTTGTCTCCATAAGTTATTAGACATAATGGAGTCATTCAATAGTGATATTGTCATAAGAAATATGTCTCTTGCTTTGAAAATAAATATCTCACCTTTGCTTCCTTTTCTTTAGGAAAAGCTGGCAGAAATCAAACTATTTAACTTCAGTATTTCCAGCATGCCATCATACTGTCACATCAATTTTTCCCTGGTCAGACCTGCTGTTAGTTTAAAACCTTCTTGTGAGGCCCTTTCCAATTCTTCCATTCTAATTTCTAACATTCCATGTTCTAAGACCATTTCCAGCTTAAACAATTTATTTGTATTCCATGTTCCAAGGCCCATTTGAAATCTAATGTTTTGGGTTTGAAGTTCCCTTCAATCCCAACATTGTATGATGTGGGTCTTTCTCCAAGAGTTCCTCTTGCCTTCCACAATTCTACCTGACCTCTCTTTAGCCCAGGTCATCCTTTCATTACCCTTTTCAGGGCCTGCCAGACTCTTTTTGAACAGAAGTGCCCCCTTAAGTCTTCTCTGCTGCTACGTTTAAACACTTGCCTTGTATTTAAATGTTCTTCCCAGGAGACTAACTCACTTTTGCTAATTGTTGTTTGAGCATGGCTGCCCTGGAAGAAAAACCCAAGTGGTATGTGCCAAACTCTAACCCCATCTCCTCAGGGCTTGAGGTCTTGTCCCTCCCAGAGGAGGGGCTATGTAGGTAGGACTGTGGCAAGTTTCCAGTCCCTATTCCTTTGCCAGTTGGCATCCCTTGATTTTGGCTAGAGGTCTCAGGAATGTAGCCGGGTGGAAATGAGACTCAATTAGTTCCTCCAGGTGAAATGCTTATTTGGAAAATGACTTCCCATGTCTGTACAGCCATGAGCTTGCCTTCTGAGGGAGGCGTGTCTGAATGTGTTGGGTTTATTGGGTGCATGGCTTATCTTCATGTTTAGTTATTATCTGTACAGGACTTTAAGGCATAGGATTTAGAGCTGAAAGGGACCTTAGAGGTTATCCAATTCAACTACCTCATATTAGAGATGAGGAAACTGAAGCCCTGAGATTTTAGAACCTAGAATATAGAGTGCTAAAGCTTGAAGAGGCTTTAGAGCACCAAACATCAGAGAACTAGCTTACCTTGGAACAGAGCATGTTGAAACATGGAAGTAATACATGTAACAGCTAGACAGAACTTTAATCCCTAGCTTGATCCTTTCATTTTACAGCTGAAGAAATTGAGGCCCAGAAAAGAGAATGACTTTTCTAGGATCACACAAAAGGTAGTGAGTAAACAGAGTTAGAATTTGATCTGAGGTCTTGTGAACCCAAATGCAGTGTTTTCCCACTTTGCCAGTTTTATGACCTTTTATAACATACAAGAGGGAATCAGAAGTGAGAACAAGCCCAAAGGAAGGTTTCATCTAGGAGATAAATGGTAATAATTTTTTTTTCTGAACAGGATAGTCAAGCATGAGTCTAGGAGAGCAGTAGAAGCTAGGAATTGTTCAAAATTGCTTCACTCCATGGGACTGAGGCAGTCCCTCCTTCTGAGATTTACTTGCTGTGTGACCTTGGACAAGTTACTTATTCTCTTGAAGCCTCACTTTCCTCCTATGTCAAAAGGGGATAAAAATGTATGCACCATCTCATAGGGTAATAAAAATATCATTAGCTAATATCATTCTGTGCTTCCCAGATGTAGAGAGAGAAGGATATTGAGAGCATGGAAAGATCCTGAAACAGGAGCCAGAAAATTCAGGTTCTGATCACTGGTTGTGCTACTAACTAGCCATGTGATCCTTGGCAAGTCATTGACCCTTTGTGGACCACAGTTTCCTTATTTTAAAAAACAAGGGATTAGACCAGATCATCTCTAAACTACCTTCCAAATACAGTCATAGAATCAAAGAATCTTATGAGTTGGGAAGGACAGAAGAGGTCAATCATTCATTCTAAAAGTTCTGACTGACATAGGTGAACCTTGGTTCAAATTCCATGTCTGATGCTTTCTCCCTGTGTGAGTCTGGGTAAAACACTTAATCTCCCTAGGCCTCAATTTTCCAATCCATAAAATGAGAGGTTTGGACTAGATAACCTCTAAGGATCCCTTCCAGCTCTGAATCAATGATGCTATGAACCCATATTTGAAGTATGGATTCCTTTAGAAAGTAATCATCCAGCTTTTCTTGAAGACCTTCTAATAAAAGGGAATTCACTACCTTTAGATACAGCCCATTTAAAGAGCTATGCTATAATTCCATATATATTCACTAAGGGTGGGATCTTGAAATGTGATAAAGCTGGAAATTTGGACCATAGTGTCAAAAGGGGATCTTTATACTTATTATTCCATTAAGGTTGCTTGACTTGGAAATAGGAGGTGAGGTAAAGGTAGCAGTTGTTCTATGGATTTCTTTCTTCCTATCTATAGGTCAGTTTGGCCTTCCTCCATCCCCTTCCACTTCTAGTGAAATGAATTAAGCATTTGTTTTCAGTGCCAACTCAAAAATCCTGCTGAAGAGGGATTTTAAAGCTACTGATTTTTCTTACCACCTAGGAGTGGGAACATGCAGGGAAGATCCAGGAAGCTCAAGTCCTTCCTACATCTAATAGATTGATTAATGTATAGTCAATTGATCAGTAAATATTTATTAAGAGCCTACTTACTATATACTAGGTGCCGTGCTAGGAGCTCCCTGTCCTCAAGCAACATAATTTCCATTGGAGGAGACTACATATATAAAATAAATCTGATATAATTTAGAGGGGAGGCACTTGTGTCTGAGAGGATCAAGAAAGATTTCCTGAATGAGGTGGCATTTTTTCACCTGAGCTCTCAAGGAACATAAGGATTCCAAGGTTCCCCAGATTGATAATAGTCTTGACCAATATGAAAAAACCCTACCCATTCTTGAAAAAAGGGACTTACGAACAACAAACATAGAACACAGAACCTTAATCATAGAAGAAAATTAAGAGTATAGAGCGTTTCTAAAAGGGCCTCAGGACATAGAATATTAGAACATAGAATATTCAAGCTGAAAGAGACTTTGGAACAAAAAGTGGCAGAATATAGGAGCATCTTCATAATTCTGCCTTTACAGGGACAATGGAAAACTTAAATTGGCATCCATCAGAGAAGAGTAAAAGTCTGAAGCGTGGAAGACAAAGTAGTCCAAAATAAGAACAAGAAAACCACAAAAATCTCTCTTTCTCTCTCTCTCTCTCTCTGATTCTCTGAGTGACTGTAATAAGAGATTTTGAAAAACTAGGTGGGGATCATCAGTCACCATTGAATGAAGACTAGGAATAATTATTTTTCTTCTCTCTTTTCTGTTGCTATGGGTGCCTGAGGCACTTGAACCTGGAATCTGCCCCTGCTATCCGAATCACGTCCAGAGCTTCCCCCTCTGGGTCATGTCTTGATCCCTTTCCTTCTGCCTCCTATTGTTTCCCTTTAAATGGCTCATCTCTATTGGGAGGACAGATCTCCCCTGTTCTATTCTGTGTCTCCAGCACTTCTCTGAGGATTTGCCAGCAGGCTGTTTTGAGGCTTATGAGTCCCAGTTTCCTTAGGGGCTGCACTATCTGTGCTCTGCTGAATAGTATTACAATTACCACCAAACTCCCTAGCTGGCTGCAGACATTCGTGCTGTCAACGGAATTGCAAAAAATGCAATTCTTGCTACTTAATGAGCAGTTTGTTTATGTAAACAAACCAGGTGAGGTGAAAAAAGTGATGCTCTACAGTCTGAAACACAAGTGAACATTAGCCAGATGGAGAGAAACACATTTCCACACTTTTCTTTTTGGTGAGACTTTGGGTGGCTGGAACGGACATCTCGGCGCTGCATGGGAGTTGGTACTTTTCACATCTCTTTTCCTGGCCTGGATATCATCACATGGACAATTCTTTTCTTTCTTTTCCTCTCCTTTCAGTTTCATGCTAGCATCTGTTGCTGCCACAGCCTTTTCTGACTGTTTTGAGGATCGCATTAGTATCCCACAGAGGTAATTCCTTCTCTATCTGATCAGTATAGAAGCATAGACCTGGAAGGATCCTTAAAGCAATGAATGTTAGAATGTATAATACAGAATGCTGGATCAAGAAGGGACCCTAAAACACAGGAGATTATACCACAGAACATAGAATGTTAGAGTTGGAAGGGATTTTAAAAGTTATCACCTTTAATATTCTCATTTTGCAAATTAAGAAGTCCAGGGAGGTCAGTATTTATTTGTCGGTGGTCTTTGAAAGACTGTAGCAAATGGGAGCACTGCTATAGAATGGGAGGAGAGCAAATGGGATTTCAATTTTCAATCAAAGGAAGAGAATAGAATCTACAGATTTTAGGCCACTGAGCCTGACTTCATTTTCTGGCAAAATTTTAGAAAATATTACTGAAGGGATGATTTGTGAATATCTAGGGGGAAAAGTGGTGATCCCCAAGAACAAACATGGTTTCATCAAAAACAGTTCATGCCAGACTAATCTCATTTCCTTTTCTTTTGGCAGGCATCCTAGACTGGTAAATCAAGGAAATACTGTCTAGATTTCGTCAAAGCACTTGACAGAGTCTATCATTATTATTATTATTGTTGTTGTTATTATTAACAACAACAAGAACTAACATTTATAGAGCACTTAAAATATGCCAGGCATTGTTCTAAGTGCTTTACAATTATTACTTCATTTGATCCTCACAACAACTCTGGGAGTAGGGGCTATTGTTATGTCCTTTTTTGCAGATGAAAGACATGAGGCAAACAAGGGTTAAGTGACTTGCTCAAGGTCACAGAGCTAGTAAGTGTCTAGGGCCAGATTTGAATTAGTCTTCCTGACTTCTTGACTGATATATTTAACAAACTGAAAGATTTTCAGGTTTTTGTGACAAAAACCCCAGAACTTGAGGGAAAATTGGACATATGACATGCAGGAGAAATATAAGGTAAACATTAAAGACCTCATTAACCCATTCACAATGAGAGTAAGGTTCCAGCACTACCAGCCCTCCCCCCTACTAGCTTCTTTATGAGATAATTACTACTTTTTATCTCTCCCTACACACTTATATTTTTAGAATCACCCCAGCACACTGCACTCAGCCCAAGTCTTTCTTTCAACCTATCCAAATAATGATGACAATTCTAAGAGTATTGCTGATATTTTCATAAATACGAAGCAAACAATTTGACCTTATTAAGTCCTTTATAATTGGTCTTTAATGTTTACCTTATATTTCTCCTGGATGTTATATGTCCAATTTTCCCTTAAGTTCTGGGGTTTTTGTCATAAAAACCTGAAAATCTTTCAGTTTGTTAAAGATCCATCTTTTTTTTTTCCATTCAGGATTATACTTAACTTTGCTGGGTAAGTTACCTTTGGTCGTAACCCCAACTCTTTTGCAGTATGGAATATAGTATTCCAAGACCTACAATCCTTCAATGTAATAGCTGCTAGGTCTTGTGTAATCCTTATTGTAGCTCCGTGATATTTAAATCCTTATTGTAGCTCCATTATATTTCAATCGTTTCTTTCTTGTTGCATCCAATATTTTCTCCTTAACCTGGGAGCTTTGAACCTTGGCTATGATTTTCCTGTATGCTTTCCTCCTGGGATCACTTTTAGGTGGTGATTGATAGATTTTTTCTGTTTAGGCTTTGCCTTCTTGTTCTAGAACTTCAGGGCAATTTTCCTTGATAATTTCTCATAATATTGTATCAAGATTCTTTTTTATTGTAATTTTCAGGAAGTCTGACTATTTTTATATTATTCCTTCTCAATCTGTTCTCCAGATCAGTTGTTTTTCTGATGAGATGGTTCACTTTCTCTTCTATTTTTTCATATTTTTGTTTTGTTTTATGATTTCTTGGTGTCTTAGAATGTCATTAACTTCCCCTTGCCCAATTCTAGTTTTCAAGGAATTATTTTCTTCCTTAAGTTTTTGATTCTCTATTTCCAGTTAGTTGACTTTCTTTTCATAATTTTCTTGGATTGCTCTTGTTTGTTTGTTTTTTCCTAAATTTTCCTCTATCTCTCTTATTTGATTTTTAAAGTCCTTTTAAAGTTCTTCTAAGAACTCTTTTTGTGCTTGGGACCATTTGATGTTTCTCACTGAAAAAGAAGTGGCTTTTTTACGCTCTATTATCTTCCTCTGAATATGAACCCACCAACAGTGCATTTGTGTATATATTTTTTCCACATCCCCTTTAGCATTTATCATTTTCCTTTTCTGTCATGTTAGCCAATCTAATAGGTGTGAGGTGGCACCTCAGAGCTGTATTTGCTCTAATCAGTAGTGATTTAGAGTATTTTTTCAAATCACTATTGATAGCTTTGATTTCTTCTTCTGAAAACTGCCTGTTCATATCCTTTGACCATTTGTTAATTAGGTAGAGTAAACCAACATAACAAGAATGGCAATTCTGCCTAAATTAATTTACTTATTCAGTTTGATACCAATCAAACTACCAAATAATTATTTTATAGAGCTAAAAATATTAATAAAATTAACCTGAAAGAACAAAAGGTCAAGAATATCAATGGAATCATTTTTTAAAAAATATACAGCCTAGCAGTACCAAATTTCAAACTATATTACAAAGCAATTATCATTAAAACAATCTGGTACTGGCTAAGAAATAGAGTGATGGATCAGTGGAATAGATTAGGCACACAGATAGGGTAGTAAATGACTACAGTAATCTAGTGTTTGATAAACCCAAAGATCCAGGCTTTTGAGACAAGAACTCCCTATTTGACAAAACCTGCTGGGAAAACTAGAAAATGTTTTGGCAGAAACAAGGTATAGACCAACATCTCACACAATATACCAAGATAAGGTCAAAATAGGTACATAATTTATACATAAAGGGTGATACCATAAGCAAATTAGGAGAACTTGGAATAGTTTACCAGTCATATCTATGGATAAGGGAAGAATTTATGACCAAACAAGAGATAGAGAGCATTATGAGATGTAAAATGGATGATTTTGATCATTTTAAATTAAAAAGGGTTTGCACAAACAAAACCAATACAGCCAAGATTATAAGGAAAGCAGAAAACTAGGAAAAAAAATTTTGCAGCAAGTGTCTCTGATAAAGTCTCACTTCACATATATATAGAGAACTAAGTCAAATTTATAGGAATACAAGTCATTCCTTAATTGATAAATGGTCAAAGAATATGAATAGGGCATTTCATTTTCAGATGAAGAAATCAAAGTTATCTTAATCATATGAAAAAATGTTCTAAATCACTATTGATTAAAGAAATACAAATTAAAGTAACTCTGAGGTACTACCTCACACCTGTCAAATTGTCTAATATGACAGAAAAGGAAAAATGACTAATGTTGGAGGGGATGTGGGAAAATTGGGACACCAATGCATTGTTGGTGGAATTGTGGACTGATCCAACCATTCTGGATAGCAATTTGGAACTATGCCCAAAAGGCTATAAAAATGTGCATACCCTTTGACCACTACTAGGTCTGTATCCCAAAGAGATTTAAAAAAAAAGAAAGGGACCCATTGTACAAAAATGTTTATAGCAGCTCTTTTTATGGTGGCAAAGGATTGGCAATTGAGGTGATGCCCATCAATTGGGGAATGACTGAACAAGTTGTGGTCTATGAATGTAATGGAACACTATTGTGCTATAAGAAATGAGAAGCAGGATGGTTTCAGAGAAACCTTGAAAGACTTACATGAACTGATGCAAAGTGAATTGAGCAGAACCAGGAGAACATTGTATGCAGTAATAGCAATATTCTAAGATCAGCTGTGAATTACTTAGCTATTATTCTCAGCAATACAACAATCCAAGTCAATTTCAAAGGACTCATGATGAAAAATTCTATCAGCCTCCAGAGAAAGAACTGATAGAATCTGAGAACAGATCAAAGCATACTATTTTTCACTTTATTCTTTTTTTATGTGTTTTTTTGTTTGTGTTTTCTTTTACAATATGACTAATATGGAACTATGTTTTGCATGACTGCATATGTATAATCTGTATCAAATTGCTTGCCATCTCAGGGAGGGTAGAAGAGAGGAAAGAAGGAAGGGAGAATTTGGAATTCAAGATTGTTTTTATATGTAATTGGAAAAAACGAAATATTATTCAAAAAATAAGTAAATTAAAGGAGCATGGAAAAAAAGGTATCTGAGAGATCTATGGATAAGGGAAGAGTTTATGACCAAACAATTTTGATTACATTAAATTAAAAGGTTTTTGCACAAGTAAAAATCATGCAGCCAAAATTATAAGGAAAAAGTGGAGGGGCATGGAATTTACATCAAGTTTCTCTGATAAAGGTCTCATTTATCAAACATATAGGGAGCTGAGCCAAATTTATAAAAATAAAAGCCATTCCCCAATTAACAAATGGTCAAAGGATATGAACAGGCCGTTTTCAGAAGAAGAAATCAAAGCTATCAATAGTGACATGAAAAAATGCCCTAAATCACTACTGATTAGAGCAAATACAGCTCTGAAGTGCCACCTCACACCTATTAGATTGGCTAACATGACAGAAAAGGAAAATGATAAATGCTGAAGGGGATGTGGAAAAATATATACACAAATGCACTGTTGGTGGAATTGTGAACTGATCCAACCATTCTGGAGAACAATTTGGAACTATACCCAAAAGGCTATAAAAATTTACATATCTTTTGACCCAACAACACCATTATTGAGTCTATATCCCAAGGAGATCAAAGAAAAGGGAAAAGGACCCATGTATGCAAAAAATATTAATAGCAACTCTTTTTGTGGTGGAAAGGAATTGGAAATTGAAGGTATGTCTATCAATTGGGGAATTGCTGAACAAGTTGTGGCATATGGTTGTGATGGAATGCTATTGAGCTATAAGAAATGTATGGTTTTAGAAAAACCTGGGAAGACTTATATGAACTGATGTAAAGTGAAGTGAGCAAAACCAAGAGAACATTGTATACGGTAGCAGCAATACTATAACAATGATCAATTATGAAAGACTTAACCACTCTGATTAAGACAATAATTGAAGATTATTTCAACCCATCATGAAAAATGCTATCCATCTACAGAAAGAGAATTGATGAGCTCTGAATGAAGATTGAAGCATTCTTCTTTCATGTTATTTTCCTTTTTTTGTTTTGCAACATGGCTAATGTGTAAATATGTTTAGCATGACTTTATATGTGTAATTAATATCATATTACTTGCCTTCTCAATGGATGGTGGAGAGGCAGAAGGGGAAAAGAATTTGGAACTCAAAATTTTTAAAAATGAATGTTAAAAATAAATTTTAAAATTTTAAAAAAGAATGCAAACTCCTTATGGACAAGTCCTGTTTCAGCTTTTTCTTTATACCTCCCAGGCTCAGCACGGTGTCTAATATATAATAAGTGCTTAATAAATGCTGGTTGATTGATTGATTAGATCATTCTGTCTTAAAGGACAGATAAAAAGATGTGAGCAAGATAATAGGACAGTTAGATTCAGAGTTAGTTGAATGACAACCCAAAGAGAAGTCATTAATATCAACCTGGAGGGAAGTGTCTCCTGAAATTCTACTGTGTCCTAGACTGTTAAACATTTTTATCATTGTCTTGGATATTAGCATACTTGGTACTCTTATCAACTTTGTGGATCACACAAAGCTAGGACAAATAGATAACAGCAGAACTGAGTCTGGATTCAAAAGGATCTTGAGAAGCTAGAATGATGGGCCAAATATAATAAGATGAAAATACAGCAATATGCCACAAAGATCGTACACTATGACCAAGTGGAATTTATATCAGGAATGCAGGGCTGGTTCAATATTAGGAAATAGAGATAAATGGGAAGTCCCATACTTGGGCTCCAAAAAAAAAATCTATCTTACATGTAATATGAAGGAAACTTCACTAGAAAATAATTCTTCTGAAAAAGATTAGTTGGGTTTTTTGTTTTGTTTTGTTTTGTGGATTGCAAGTTTAATTCATATGGCAGCAAGGCATAGTAGATAGAGCACTGGGACAAATTCAGGAATATCTGAATTCCAATCCTGCCTCAGATGTCTACTAGCTGTTTGATCAGTCTTCTCATCTGTAAAATGGGATAACAGTAACATCTACTTCATTAAGTTGTTGTGAAGATCAAAAGAGATAATGCATGTAATACTTTGTAAACCTTAAATTAAGTACTATGTAAGTGTGAGCTATTATCAATATAAATCAATGACAGCCAGAAAAAAGATGAAGTGATCTTAGGCTGCTTGACATGACATGACATGACAGCCAGAAAAAAGATGAAGTGATCTTAGGCTGCTTGAAGAGAGGTGGCATAATGCCCAGGACTCACGTGATATTGATGCAGTGGATAAAGTATTGGGTCTGAAGTCAGGAGGACCTAAGTTCAAATCCAAACAAATGTGACCCTGGACAAATCATTTAACCCTGTTTGCCTCAATTTCCTCATCTGTAAAATGAGCTGGAGAAGGAAATGGCAAACCATTCCTGTTTTGCCAAAACAAAACAAAAAAGGGGTCACAAAGAGTTGGACATCACTGAAAAGTGACATGACAGATGATAGTCCAGCTGTACTATGTCTTGGTCAGGCAATATCTGGGGTATTGTGTTCAGTTCGAGGTGCCATATTTTAGGAAGGGCATTGATAAGCCATAGAGTATCATGGGATGACCATTCTAAGAAAATGGGAATGTTAATCCTGGAGAAGAGAAGACTTAGTGGTGAAAGGGGCAAAGGAGGTGGGAATGATTAAGTATTTGAAGGATTATCATGTTGAAGAGGGATCAGATTTATTCTGGTTGGCCCCACAGGACTGAACAAGGAATAATGAGTAGAAATTATAGAGAAGCAGATTTAGGCTTGATGTAAGGAAAAATCTCCTAACAATTAGACCTATTCAAAAATGGAATGGACTATTCTGGGGCTTCCTGAAGAGGCCAGATGGCCACTTGTTGGAAATGTTGTAGAAGGGATTGTTGTGCAGGGCCAGCTTGACCCTGCTGGCCTCTGAGGTCCTTTCTAACTGAGTTTCTGTGAGTCTGTTTTCTGGCTACAAGTTCAAGGCTCTATCCACTATACCACACTTCTTCTCCTTAAGACCAAGATACTTCTAATAGAGACTATGTTTTGTTTCAACCGCATTGAAGCAATACTGTCATTTTCCCGTAAGCCTGGGTGTATTTAGCATGTTTTTAATATAACTGACTCATTCTATGGGAAAGAATGCAAGCATTTCTGTAAAAATAAATTACAGCAGAAGAACCTTGCCTACTTATCTGTGGATGTCCTTGTTTGTCAGCCTCTATACCATAGGCTCATGGTTTGAGGACAAAGATAGTCCTAGGCACTGAGAAGAGTTTAACATGGCCTTGGTAAATCACTTTGACTCTTAGGCCCCTAGTTTTCTCAGATTTAAAATTAGGTGGTTGGACTAGACGATCTCCAAGGTCCCTTAGCTGTGTGATGGTAGGTGTCACTTAACCTGCCTTAGTTTCCTCATCTGTAAAATGAGGATAATAATAACACTTACCTTATAGGATTTTTTGGTGAAGATCAAATAAAAGAATATTTGTAAAGCACTTTGTAAAAAATGCTAGTTATTAATATTATTATTATTATTACTGTGTTCTATAATTTCTTTCCAGTTTAATTTCCAGTGTCCATTCTCAGGTCCCTTCTAAGTGAACCATCATCATATGTTTGTTCCTTAGAGAACATACATTATCCATCAAGAGTGTCTCTATAGATGGAAGTCTGAGTAATTGCCTTATACTTCGGGAAGGAAATGTGTCAGGATCATATAACACACATGCCACACTATATAACATTATTCTTAGGACAGAGAACACATGCTCCTATGGCAGCTACTGACTAAAGCCAAATTGTCTGCCTCAACTTCTTCCTGTGCTGGTAATGTGGCTACCCCGGAGCTGATGACAGTTTAATAGACTCTTTACCCTTGAATGCTAAGGGAAAAGTAACTCACAGCATTATGACATATGAAAGTAATGTGCTTTATTTTTAGGCAATGCAGTGGGAGAGTCAGAAACATATGGAGAAAGTAGACTACAAATCTGCATCACTTTTTCTTGGGAGGCTTGGGAGGGTTAGTGGTGGAAAAATCCTTGAGCTAGGAGGCAGAAGATTCAGATCTGAGTCCTGATTGACACTTACTGGCTCTCTGATCATATGCGAGTCATTGTCCCTCTTTAAAGCTCAGTTTTATCATCTTTAAATGAAGGAGTTGTACTAGATAATCAGGTAAATTCCTCTCAGAGGTAGCATATTGTGTATAATAACAATAGCAACAACAACAATATTTGATGACATTTCTAAGCTTTCTAAGTTCTTAGAAATTCCATAGGAGCTTCCTAAGCTCCTACAATCTGAGATTTTTTCGTTACTAGCAAGTCAATTAACAATAACAAAGCAGTTAATAATTATAATAACAACAACAGTAATAGCTAGCATTTATGTAGCACTTCAAGGTTTTAAAAGTTCTTTGTAAATATTAGCTCATTTTACTTTCACAATGAACCTGGCATGTTACATGCTATTGTCATCAACTTTGATGAGGAAACTGAGGCAGCCAGAAGTTGTGACTTGCCAAAGTCTCACAGCTAGTAAGAGTCTGAAAACAGGATTTGAACCTAGTTCAGTTCTGGCCTCTGAAGTTCTTTCTAATTGAATTTCTGTAATTTGGTTTTCTGGCTCCAAGTTCAAGGCTGAATTCAGTGGATAGGTGACTTAGTGGGTAGAGAGCTGGGTCTGGAGTTATGAAGTCTTAATTCAAAACTAGACTCAGACACTTTCTAGCTGTGATCCTGGATAAGTCAGTTAACCATTGTTGGCCTTGGTTTTCTCAAGTATGAAATGGGGATGATAATAATAGCACCTACCCTTCCAGCTTTACTGTGAGGACCAAATGAGATAATTGTGAAATGCTTAGCACAGTGTTTGGCACATAGTAAGCACTATATAAATATTAGTTATCATCATTATGACTATTATCCCTGATTCCACGTCTATTGCTTTCTCCACTGAGCCACGTAACTGCCTCATTTTTTTCATATTTTAGAGCAGGACTCAAACTATGGCCCAAGGGCTAAATCTTGGGCTACTATATAATATGATATAATGTAACATATACTTACATAGTATATTATGTAACATATAATATAGTATAATATACAATGATATAATATAATATGATTTTTACATTTTTATATACAATAAAACTTTATTTTAAAATGTAAAAACCAATCTTAGATCACAAGCCATACAAAAACAGGCAGTAGGCTGGATTTGGTATGATGGCTGTAGCATGCCAACCCCTGATCTAGGATATTTTTAGACTCTAATATTCTGTTCTAAGGTCCTTTTCAGTTATCACATTCTATGTTCTAAGGTTCCTTCCTAAACTCCTATAATCTATAGGATTTGTCATTAGTAGGAAGTCAGTTCTACAGAGTGCAATGTTTCAAGCTTCAGAATACTTACCCTTCTCCCTGTCACAAAATGGCTAAAACAAAAAGTGAGATCCCAAGGATGCATCCATAGCTAATTGGGAACAAGCAAGTGACCTTCACTAGTTCAAAGAATTCCTTCACCATAGTAACAGGACCCAGTAAAAATGAATTCCTGGTTTGAGCATTGGCCAGGAGATCAGATATCTTTGATTTTATTCTTCACTCTGAGGGTAACTCTGGATTTTAAACCCTATAAAAGAGTATGTTGCTCTAAGTCCTCTCTCCCCAATCTGCAAACCTAAGGAAGAGCCACTCAGGAGACCTGAGTTTGAACACTGTCTGTGTGACCCTGTGAGAGTCCCTTCCCCATTTCTGAGTCTGTTTCCTCATCTGTCAAATAGGGATGATGATCCTTGCTCTGTCTATGTCACAGAGCTGTGGTGATAAAAGTGTTTTGTAATCAAAAAGTTTATGATACATGTGGTCTATCGTTATTTCATCTTCAATACTTCAAAAGACCCATTGCTTCACTGATGTGGTCACTCCCTTCACTAATGTAGATCTGGGCCCCTTTATGCCTCAGAAAGATCAATCTTCTTGATTTGCTGGGTTCGTTAGAACACATAACTGGGTGACCAGCCTTGCAGTGAGAGTGATTCTCTACACTTAGCAACTTAGCACAGAGAATGTTGCTTGGGCCTGTGTTTGAAGCCTTTGCAGTTTGATAAGCCATATACAAGCTTATGTTCTACTAAAAGCTCCAATAGAGTGTTTGTGAACCCAGGATCATCCCTCCATGTTGCAATGAGTCTTGGAGAAGGACTTTAATGAGCATATGATAATGATGATAACAAAAACAATAAAGATGATGATACTTATTACTGTAATTATTGTGATGGTAATTCTTCTAAGATTATGGCATTCTATGATTCACAGGTACTGAAAGAAACTTAGTGTTACAAAGGAAGGAAAAAGCACTTAAGTGTCTATGTACCAGGTACTATGCTAATTGCCTCACAAATATTCTCTCATATGATCTTCACAACATCCCTGGAAAGTAGATGTTATTATTATTCCCATTTTGCAATTGAGGAAACTGAGGTAGGCAGAAGTTAAGTGACTGCTCAGGGTCAAGCAGTTAGTAAGTGTCCTTGGCCAGATTTGAATTCAGATCTTCCTGACTCCAGGCCTAGCACATTATCCACTGTTCCTCCTAGCTGCTTCTAAAGATGGATTTGAAAAAAAAAAAAAAAAAGATGGATTTGTTTTTGTTTCTGTTTGGCAGCAGAGATTATCTTGAGCTCATTGATAGTTTCCTATAATTTCCCCAACCAGCCTGCTCTACTCCTCCAAAGTAATTCTGGAGCAATGTGTTGTTCACCTGTAGTGCTTTTCCAAGAGAGATATATATGTACTAATGACTGCCAATAGGCTGTCCAACTGTGTGCATTCTGGGTTATACTCATCCTTCAACCACTTGTTTCTTTGTTTGGTTTTTCCAGTGTGGAATCATAATTACAGGTGACCTAAAAGGCTCATGTGGTAAGTGTAAGTGGAGTAGAGTGTGCTACCAAAGGTAGAAGTGGCCTAAAAGACATCATCTAAGACAAGGAGGTTTGTAACTAGGTCAGCATGACTGGGGCTTTGGCATTGGGCACTGAGATTTAAAGAACAAAAATTTGAAATGATGATTTAGAAAGACTATGTAATTTTGAGATTTGTCATTTTATTTTTGGTACCACTTTTACTCCTTGAGCAGGTAGAAACTCCTAGGCAAGAATATTAGCAGAGCTTTAACTCAGCCAGGGCAAGTGGGGTTGTGCCCCAGGTCTTCAAATTTAGAGGGTGCCAACAGCACTTGCAGTTCTTCAGCAGCATAGAAGCAACAGAGCTTAGCATCTAATTTGCAAGAATAATTATTTAAAATAGGATGCTGCTAGAAGATAAGCAGGAGTGAGCCCCTCCTCTATATCCTCTTCCTTCTCTCCCTTGCCCAATGGCTTTCCCAGCAATGACCTCACAATAGTGACCCAATTTCTTTATCCCTCTCCTATGAAATACTGTTGTGCTCCATTCTCACAAGAGCTAAGGGTATGGGGGCAGCTAGGTGTTACAGTGGACAGAGCACTGGCCCTGGATTCAGGAGGACCTGAGTTCATATCCGGCCTCAGACACATAACACTTACTAGTTGTGTGACCCTGGGCAAGTCACTTAGCCCCATTGCCTAGCCAAAAAACAAACTAAGAAAGAAAAAAAGAGCTGAGGGTGTGATTCCTTCTGCTTGCCCTAAGAATGGTTTGTGATACTTGCTGGAGATGAAAATTTCTAGCTATTCGTTTGCTAATCAGCTAAACTAGGAAGCTACTAGATGGTGTATTTCCCCACCCATTCTTCTTCCCTGCCCTGCATCCCAATACTTGGGAAGCTCTTCCTTTACCCATCTCTGTCTTACTTCACCATCTAGGCAGTAGCCTCTCCAGCAGCATAGCTTGCTGAAATAACTAAAATAATAAAAACAATTGAGTAAATTCTTGGTATTCAATTCAATTCATCAAGGTCTTTGTTTCCTCCTCCAGGGGCATTGTTTGGGATCTCTAACCACTGAGGGCTGGAAATCTACATTATGTTCTCTCACTTTGCTGAATTTTCCTTAATTCCTTCTTATATTATTTTAAATGAATGAAATACAAAGTTGATTTGAGGGCACATTTGGTGCTGATTGTCCTTATACAACATTAGGAGCTACAGTTCTGCTTGTACGTATATATGACTGAAAAAGGAGGTGGGTTGGTCACGTAGTGAAAGTCAAGGAGTACTGACTGATAGATAGCTTGAGGGATGTGTTGGCATCCACAAAATATTAAAAGAAACAGAAGAAGGGCCCCAGAGTGTTAGATGGGTCTTCTGTAGAGTTAGTCAAGAGGTGTTTGGATCAGGGGATACAAAGAAAGGCTACAGTCCCTGCTCTCAGGAACTCACAGACCAATAACAAGCAAACAATTATGTACAAGCAAATTATATACAGGATAAATTGGAGGTAATCAACAGAGGGAAGGGACTAGAATTAAGGGGCATTGAGAAAAGCTTCTTGTAGAAGGTGGGATTTTAAGTGGGATTTTGAAGTAAATCAGGAAAACCAGGGAGAAGTTGAAGAAGAGCATTCCAGGCATGGGGAAAAGCCAGTGAAAATGCACAGAGTTGGGAGAGTGTCTTGCAAAGACTATCAAAGAGTCCAGTGTCATTGAATCACAGATGGGGGATGTAAGGTATAAGAAAACTGGAAAGTGTGTTTATGTGAAAGAGTAGGTTATGATAGACTTTGAATGCCAAACAGAGGATTTTATATTTGATCCTGGAGGTAAGGGAACCATTGGAGTTTACTGACTGTGTCGGCAGGCCTGTGTGAGATGGGGAAGGGGAGTGTGACGTGTAGAACTGTGCTTTAGGAAGATCATTTTGATAGCTGAGTGGAGGATGGACTGGATTTATGGAAAATAACCTAACATTCTGAAAAGACATGGAGGAGTTGTAGTCTATTTCAGTGGGTATGATGCCTACATTATTGACACTATAAATCCACTGAGATATCAATTTATTATTATTATGTGAGACTCAAAACTATATCACTTAATCAATGCCTCTGAAGTCAATTAAAATAATAAAAACAATTGAGTAAATCCTTGATATTCAATTCAATTCAACAAGATATCCCTCTCATCACCCCCAAACTCACTGGTGTTAACTCAAACCTTGACTGACACCGCTTTGCTCAGCCTCCTCTCCCTCAGATTGGACAGTTAGAAGAAGGAATACCAAACTCCTCCCAGTGCCTTTCACAGAACAAGATGCCCCTACTCTGGGTACCCATAGGTCTCCCTGCCCCACCCCTTTCCTGCCTCCTTTTGTGTGTTGTTTCTCCCCCATTATATTGTAAGCTCCTTGGGGACAGGGACTGTCTTTCTTTTTAATAATTAAATCCCCAATGCTTAGCACAGTCCCTGGCACATAGTTTATTGGATTGGATGAGGGAGAATGAGAGAATGGTTGTTATAATTAAGGGGAAAATAATGATTGCATACCTCCAAGATGAAAGACACATGTGCACAGAAGTATAGGGGGATAAAAGACTACAATGCAAAAATTAAGGTATGTGGAGACAGTTTAATTCAATTCAGAAAATATGCAATAAATGCCTACTATATATAAGGCATTGTGCTCAGTCCTTTGGGGTACAAGAACAAGAAAAAATAACATAGTCCCTGTCCTGAAGAAGCTTATCATCCACCAGGTGGGAATACCATATATGCAAAGATAAATACTACGATACAAGGTAGAGTGTGACAGACCAAAGGAGAATTAAATGAAAAAATGCCCCTAGTTCCCCAGCTCCTGAAAGAAGAGAAATATAGCCACGTGTCCTCAAAATGTAAGTGATGGGATGAACCTTTGGGATGCTGTCTGACAAGGTACTATAAGATGACAGTCATCTCTGAGAAAATAAAGGAATAGCCAATCACTCACATTTCTATAAGATTTGACAATTTACACAATGTTTTCAGGATACATCTTTGCATTTGATCCTCACACTATCCCTGAGAAGTAGGCAGTAGAAATGCAATTGTTTTCATTTCACAGACATTTGGGGAGACACAGAGAAGTTAAACGACTCGAGATGCTACAGAGGGATTAGGTAAAGTTGACAACATTTGCCTTGCATTCTGACTGCATGAAGGTCCCCGCCCCTTTTAAGCCAGTATTCAAGGTCCTCCACAATTGGGCTCCAATTTGCCTTTCCAGCTTTGTTTCACTCTCCTCCACTTTACACATTCTATGCTAGAGTGAAATGAGATGACTCTGTACCCCTTGTTCTTGTCCTGCCTTGTCTTGTCTCCCGACCTTTGTTTATTCTTTTCTCCCTGCCTGGAGTGGACTCTTTCTTGTTCCTTCATTTGCCTTCCCTTCCCCTCCTCCCCACTCAAATCTCCACTTGCTGAAATAATTTCCTTTCTTCAAGGCCTTACCCTGGTCCCCCTCCCCCAACTCCATGCAGCCTTCTTTAACACCTCCAGCTGCAAGTGATCTCTACTTCCTTAAATTTCTTTTAGCCTTTTGTTAGGACCTCTCCTTTACACTTATTGTCTCCATTGTGCTATAGTTGCACTGCAGATGGAAAACAAACCTAGAATCCAATAGGAGGAAGAGATTAAATTGGGTCTCATCTTGGAAATTTCATAGAATTTTCAATTATCTAACACTCTTCACAATAAAAGCTGATCTATTTAGACACCAAACTTCTCCTAGGAATGCTGTATGACTGTGAACCTTGAAACACCATGTACTCTGAAACTGTGGGTGACCCAATCCTAAAATATGCAATAGGATTAAGCAGACTCCCACCTATTACCAGTCAGCTAACTATCATTAATTAAGTGCTTACTACATACCAGGCTCAGTACTAAGTACTCAGGGTATAAAGGCAAAAACAAAACATCCCTGCTCTCAAGAAAGTCACAGTCTAACCATAGCTTGCAGATAAGAAGAGGCTTTTTGACACACTCAATGACACTTCTGACTTTTAAAAGGAGGTGGGCTATTTGTGTCATGAGATATGATAAATGGACAGCCCAAGTGCTGCAGTGGTACCCAGGAGACAATAAAAGAACCAGAGGAAGGTCTCCAGGGCATTGGGTGAACCCCCTCTAAAGGTTTATCTAAAGACAAGAATGGAGAAAGAGACTTCTGGAGGAAGCATCATCATGGATGAAGTCATAGCTACACAAATATTGAAATGTGTGTATCTTATATCTCCTACTAGATTGTGACTATTTATGAATTATGATTTTGTCTGATTTCATCTTTGTATCCCCAGAGTCAAATGCAGGGCCCTGTAAAACATAGGGGCTTAACAAACTCTTGTTGAAATGAATGAAAACAGAGCAATGAATCCTGGTCACCAATTCAGGCATTTTGCTGTTTGATAAACAACAACAATAAACAATCAACAAACATTTACTTAGCTCCTGCTAATTAGGCTGTGGAGATACTAGGAACAATTTTCTGAATTTAATATGATATTCCATCTGGGGAAATAACAGGTACATACATGTATGCATGTGTATATATGTTTTTAAATTCAAAATATTTCCAAGTAAATACAAAGTGACTTGGGAGGGAGTACTAGTAGCTAGTGGCATTTGAGCTGAGCTTTGAAGGAATCTAGTAATTCTAAAAGGAGGAAGTGAGAATTGAATTCTAGGCATAGCAGTAGGGGCTGGCAAAGGTGTGGAGCTGGAGCTGGAATGTCTTGTGGAAGAAATAGCAAGAAGGCCAGTTTGGCTAACTAAATGCACAGAGTGCATAAAGAAAAGTAATATGCAACAAGCCTGGAAATGTAGGTTGGAGCCAGATTGTGAAGCACTCTAAATGCAAAACAGAGAAGGTTATATTTTTATCCTAGAAAGCAAAAGGGCACAACTAAAGCCTCTTGAGCAAGGTAGTGGTATGGTAAGACCTGTGCTAGATCTAGAAAAGACCTTAGAACATAGAACTTTAAATCTGGACAGGACCTCAGGACATGGACTGTTACTTGTAAGGACACGCATCCCTTCACGCTATCATCATGTAGCATTCTTCCCTTTCTTAGCCAAACCAAACTCTTAGAAAAAGTTGTCTATGTTCATTGCTTCTCCAGTTATCCCTTCCACATCTTGGGGGTTAGGGATGCTACACCCCCAAGATCTGAAAAATCTGCTAAAAACTTTTGGCTCTCCCTTCATGCCCAGGAAGAAGTCTGACTCTATTTTTTCTTTTATGGAGTGTTTATAGTACCTTATTGTAATATTTGGATTAAGTATTTGGTCATAGGCTCTGTGTTATCTGCTGGCCTTCAAGTGTTGTCTGCGACACTCCGAAAAACTCCCCAAAATTTCCCCCAAAATTCCCATATAATTTCCTATGCCAACCTGTGATATAGTGAAACCACAATGAGAAGTCTCAATGTGGAAGGAATAACTACTTCTTCTCTCTCTTCTCAAACCTTTGCAGTTTGACTTTTAAACTCATCATTAAACTGAAACTATTCTTTCCAAAGTTGCCACTTAATTGATAAATCTGATAGCTTTTTCTCAGTTCTCTTACATATTCTCTTTTCTTTGGATTTTCATTACACTGTTTTCTTCTGATCTTCTGCCAGAGGCATCTATGTGGTGCCTGGATAAAGTGGTTGACCTGGGGTCAGGAAGACCTGAGTTCAAATTCAGCCTCAGATAATTATTAGCTGTGTGACTTTTAGGCAGGTCATTTAATTTCTATTTGCCTCAGTTTCCTCAACTGTAAAACGGAGATAACAATAACACCTGCCTCCCAGGGTTGTTGTGAGTACAAAAAAAAAAGCGATATTTGTAAAGGGCTTAGCACAGTGCCTGGAACAGTGTAGGTGCTACATAACCTACATATCTGATTTCTCCTTCTCAGTCTCCTCTACTTGGTTTTCATTCATATCATGCCGTCTAACTGTAGATGTACTTCTTAGATTCTGTTCTAGGCCTTGTTCTCTTTTCTTTCTACACGTTTTCATTTGGAAACCACATTAGCTACCATGGGTGTAATTATCATCCCTATTTTTTGTTATTCAGCCATTTTAGTCATGTCCAACTCCTCATGACTCCACTTGGGATTTTCTTGGAAAAGATACTGGAACCTTTTGCCATTTCTTTCTCCAGCTCATTTTACAGATGAGAAACTGAGGCACACAGAGTTAAGCCCAGGATCTGAGACACTTGCAGGTGTCTGAGGCCAGAGTGAACTCAGAAAGATGAGTCTTTCCGACTTCAGGCACTCTATCTACTGTTCCACTTAGCTGCCATTATCTCTATAGAGATGATAATTTTACATATATATGTATGTACATATATACACATGTATATACATACACATACTTATTATATATGTTTGTGTGTATGTATGCACACACACATATGGATATATACCAAGCTCTATTCTTGTATCAACAATTGCCTATCAGGTATTTCAAATGGGATGTCCCATAAAGATCTCAAACTTGACACATGTATAACAAAACTAATCTTTTCTCTCAAATCCACCCCTTTTCCAGATTTCCCTATTTCTTTCTGTCAAGGGCACCAGTATTCTTCCAGTCTACCAGTTTTGAAACCTTGGCATTATCCTTGACCTCTTACTTTCCCTTACTTCACTGATCCAATCAGTTGCCAAATCTTGCAGTTTCTAACTCTATGACATCTCACACATATCCTTGTCGTTGCTCACACCTCAAAAAAACCTTTAGTTCAAGCCCTCATTACTTCTCACTTGGACTATTGCAATGTTCTCCTAATTGACCTTGTTGATGCAATCTATGACTCCAATCCATCCTCTACATTGGTGCCAAAGTAATTTTCCTTAAGGGTAGGTCTAACCACATCACTCCCTTACACAATAAATTCAAGTGGCTCCCTATTGCCTCTGTCATGAAATATAAACCCTTTTGTTTGGCTTTTAAAGTCCTTCACAATCTGGCCCCAAAATTACCTTCCCAGTCTTAATTATATATCTCCTTTTTGTCCCCTGGGGTCTAGCCAAACAGAAATTCTTACTTCTTACACATGGCTCTCCCATTTCCCATCTCCATAGCTTTTCATTGACTCTCAACCATACTGTAATTCTCTACACTCCCCTTCCTTCCCCCATTTCTGCCTCATAAAATCTCTTACTTCCTTCAGGACTTAGTTTAAGCATTACCTTCTAAATGGAGTCTTTCCTGATACCCCAACTACTAGTGCCATCCCCAAACTACTTTGTATTTATTTTCTTTTTCTCTGTATATATTTGTAGCATATATGTTGTTGTTGTTCATCCTTAGTTCTCAAAGAGGACCAATGACATCAGGAGGGTGATATCTTGACTTGTAAGTGAATTGGATTTAAGTGAAACAGACCTTTGCAAAATCATCAGCTCCACTCTCTTCTCCAGAGTCATTAGCTTCCAGTGGCAAGATATAGGTCAGAATGACTAGCAATGGCCAAGGACTCAGTGGGAGACCTTGGCCTTTGTAAACTAAGGTCTTTCCCAGGTCTCAGTTTGTCTGAGGCAATGCCCATTCAGTAGTTAAAGGCTAGGTAAGAACTGAGGCAAAAGATGGTCTAGTTTGCCTTCACAAAAGAATCAATCAGGGAGGGCAAGACCTCCAGAGTTTTTGGCCAGAACAGAAATAATTTTTACACTTAATCTGAGCCATCAAAACCAAAACAATGAGCAAGTGAAGCTTGGGCTGGAACCTATTATTGGCCAATCAATGAGAGCCAGAGTGAATTGCGTTTAAAGGCATAGTGCAGTAGCTCCATTTGAATCCCAATGGGCCTTATCAAAGCCTGGTTTTTCAGAGCTATATTTCAAGAAATCATAAATGAAAACTACATGAGACAAAAAGAGTTAATTGTCCCAGTTTTAAAAAAAATGATAGAATAAATGAGTAGGGAAGGAAAAGAAATCTAGCCTCCAAACCCCAAGATGCCTTGTAAAAGTATAAGTGATCAAAATGTATATTCCTTTGGACAGATGTAAGGTTATGACTCCCCATGTGGAGGGAGGAGGAAGAAGAGGGGGAGGGGGAGGAGGTGTAAATAGTAGCATTAACCAACTGGAACTGGCCGTTGGGTCCCCCAGGGAGCAGCTTCTACTACTCACAGATTGTTGTTCATCTTTCATTCTCAAAGAGGACCAATGACATCAGGAGGGTGATGTCCTGACTTGCCTTATACTCTGGAGGTCAGTCTCCCAACCTAGGCAGTAGTTATAGGTTGGGCTGCCAGAGCAGGCTATCACTCCTCCAGGCAAAGCCTAGGGGTCTTATGTTATCTTTTTAGAACTTTGTCTCAAAAACCTCCATCTACTATGTTCCCTTCAATATTGATCACCATGGATGACTGCCCCAATATAATTTTGATCAACTCATTTTTCAAATTCAATTAGCCAATGAACATAAATTAGTTTTTACAAAGGACTATTTACTGAGTAAGTATAGCAAGGACAAAATTTTGTAAAACATTCCCCTTGAACCAGGAGATACTCTTCCCTACACATACCTGTCGGGTCCCTGGGAAGAGTGGACTCAAACTTCAAATGATGATTAAAATGATGATTACCAAACATTTATCCTACTAAGTTCATTTTAGGGTGTGGTATAGCCTATGGATGACTCACTTCCTTGCTCATAGAATATGGTATCTCAGCTGCCAGACTGATTAATTTTTGGTCTGGGACATGTAGGTTGCTCCTAAGGGCTGATTCCTCAGGCTTTCTGGCTGTAACTATCAGTAAACTTATACAGATTCCAGTTTTTGGACTTTTGGTGGTTCTTCTGACTTTTCAAAGCTCACAAAGATATAACCTGATCAGTTCCTTCTCTCTCTGTCTCTGTCTCTCTGTCTTTCTCTGTCTCTGTCTCTGTCTCTCTCCCCTAGGATTAGGAAAGAATGTATGTGAAAGAGACAGAAAACAGAAACAGAGGTGGCACTAGGTCTTCACAACTACATGGCAGTTGGGTGTGAGACTAGGCAGCTGGCAGATTGTTTCTTCCCCTACCTGGAAGCTTATGACATTTTTAATTCCACTCAAAAGCCATGAGGGAAGAGAGTAGGTATCTCTCTATTCCACCTTTTGTGTGTACACTCAATTCTAGCTCAGCACTCAAGTGAAAGGTTTACACTAAATTGACAAGCAGCAAAGGATGCTTGTGTATGATCTGAAGCAGTGAGGGGAAGGGACTTTCCATTGTGAATTTCTCAAAGTAGGCTCACTAAGTCTCCAGATGGTTAGCAACAGGTAGATATTAACTACAGGGGGCAGCTGGGTGGCACAGTGGATGGAGTGCCAGGCCTGGAGTCAGGAAGACCTGACTTCAAATTCCATCTCAGACACTTACCAGGCGTGTGACCCTGGACAAGTCACTTAACCCTGTTTGTCTCAGTTTCTTCATTTGTAAAATGAGCTGGAGGAGGAAATGGCAAACCATACTAGTATCTTTGTCAAGAAAATCCTAAAAGGGGTCACAAAGAGTCAAACACAACTGAAAACAGCTAAACAACAAGATATTATACATGCTTGGAGTAGGCCCTCATTTGCCAGTCCCCCATTATGTATTTACATATGTACATGTGGGCCTCCCCTGATAGAATGTAGGTACCTTGAGAACAGGGACTGTTTCATTATTGTTTTTGAATTCTAGGAGTATTCCTGATAAATAGCAATGGTTTAATAAATGCTTGTTGTTTGGTTCATTCATATTGTAACAGAATTCTATAGCCCAAAAAAACCTTATAAGTCATCTTGTCTAATACTTTCATTTTATGGTAGAGAAAACTGAAGCCTAGAAAGGTTAAGTGACTTGTTCCAGGTCACGCAGATAATTAGTAGCTGAACCAGGTCATCACCAGGGTATATTACTCTGTTGTAGGCATTGTACTAAACACTGGGACTACAAAGAAAGGCAACAACACATTCCCTAACCTCAAGGAACTCACATTATAGGGGTCTAGACAAGAGGCAAACATCTATGTGAACACAAGCTATTTACAAAGTAAATGGGTGGTAATCTCAGAAAGCCCTGGGGTGAGGGAGAGGAAAAGAGCTTCAGGGGGTAGGAGATAACCGGAATAGGCCTTTTGCAGAAGGTGGAATTTGAGCTGTGTTTTGAAAAAAGCCAGGGAAGCCATGATGAGGAGGAAGAGAGTTTCAGGCTTGGGGGACAGTCGGTGAAAATTCACTGAGTAAGAAGATGGAACATCTTGTGAGGGGAACAGCAAGGAGGCCATTATCACTGGATCACAGAGTACATGGGGGTAAATTTTGCAAAGACTGGCAAGACAATGCCAAAGGATTTTATATTTGATTCTGGAGGTAATAGGGAGCCACTGGTGTTTATTGAAAAGGGAAGTGACATGGTTAGAAGATAACTTTGTCAACTAAGCAGATGGATTAGAGCAGGGACAGATTTGAGGGAAGGAGACAGCCAGCAGGCTTGGACCACTATAATAATCTAAGCATGAGGTGATAAGAGCCTGCACCAAGGTGAGGGCTGTGTGAGTGACTGACCAAAGCTTCAATGGAACCTGAATCTTCTGATTTTCCATCTAGAAATCCTTCTGTTTTATTACACTGTCTTCCATCATAAAGGAAACAGATTAGTTACAGTAGCTTTGAGTTGGAAAGAATTGGAGCAATTGTGGACCACCAACTGTATCTGAAGAGACTTCTGTGCATGCTAAAGGCACCCAGACATTTTTGTGGACACGCCAGTTACAACCTTCTTTGAAATGGTGCCAAGATTGTGTTTCACCAAATAGTACATTTTTATTTATAGTCTCCTGTGTGGGGCTTTTGAACTAACTCATAACTCTGGGAGATAACAACTATTTCCTTGGAGAAGGTTCACAAGAAGTAAAATGAAAAAACACCACGAGACCATATCTGTCTAGTAGTGCTTTGCCTTCAGAGAATGTTTGTTTATATGAGTGGCTGGGTGTTGGAAGGTAGATTCTTTTCCTCTTCAGATGATTCAAAAGACTTAGAATTTGTAAAATATTGTATAAACATCTTTGAGGTAGGTCATATTGTCCTTAGGAATATTATAGCTTGTTAGATCTGAGGTGTCCTTCAGAACATAAAATGTTAGGTATGGAAGGGACGGTAGAATAGCAGTAAAAAAATTTAGAGAGGAATGGGATCTTAGAATATAGAATGTGAGTACTTAATATGTCAGAACTGCAATGGATGCAGTGCTATAACTTAGAATATAGAATCTTAGAGTGGGAAAAATATGATATTCAAACCAGAAGAGACAGCAGAGATCATATTGCCCAACATTAGGAAATTGAGAGAGAGAGAGAGAGAGAGAGAGAGAGAGATAGACAGACAGACAGACAGAGATGACAAAGAGACAGAGAGAGAGAGAGAGAGAGAGAGAGAGAGAGAGCGATGAAATGACTTGACCAAGGTCACAGTTAGTGGCAGAGCCAAGACTAGAAGCTAGATGTCCTGATCGCCTCATCCATTGCTATTTCCACTATTCTACTTCTGTTGTTTTGAATGTTTAAAAAAGTGTTTAAAAAATCTGAGGATAAAGTAAAAATAATTTTTATCAAAAAGGTATCAAAAGGCACTCCCATCACAATAAACAAATAAGTAAATAAGGTTCTACCTCTTATCTTTTCTCCTTGCTACTCTCTTCTGTCTAGGTTTTCTTGCTACTACTTCATCCTAGTTTTTGTCCTACCTCATCTTAAAGAGATGAGATGCAATGTCATATAATGGAAAGGGTCCTGGATGTGGTGTCAGATGAACTGGATTCAAAATGTGGACATTTATTAGCTGTGTTCTTCCTATTGGACCACTCCATCTTAGTCTCCTTTGCTGGATGTTCATCCTGGTGACACCTGCTAACTGTAGATGTCTCCCAACACTCTCTCTGGGCCCCTTTTTGTCTCCCTCTATAGTATTTCACTTGGTGATCTTATTAGTTCTCATGGAGTCAATTATCAGCTTTATGCAGATGATAATCAGATCTATTTGTCTAGCCTAACCTCTCTCCTGACCTCCAGTCTCACATCTCCATCTGCTTATTAGACATTTTGAACTGAATGTCTTACAGACATCTTAAATTCAACATTTTCGAAACTGAACTGATTATGTTTCAGTTCCCCCTCTCCGCCCACTTCCTAACTTTTGTGTTACTTTTGAAGGTATCACTATTGTCTGAGTCATTCAGTCTTGCACTCTAGATGTCATCCTCTACTTCTCACTCCCTCTCAACCCCTTTTTCCAATCTGTTGTCAAGTCTTGTTGATTTTACCTTCAAAACCTCTGTGCTATAGGCCCTCTTCTCTTCTCTGACACTGTCATCATCCTGGTATAAGCCCTTACCCCCTCATGCCTGGACTATCATAATACTCTGATGGCTGGTTTGCCTGCCTCAAGTCTCTCCCTTCTCCATTCCATCCTCCAATCAAATTAACCTTTATAAATTGTAGGTCTGATCATGTCACTTCCTTTTATGATAAACTCCAGTGGTTCCCTATTGCTTTTAGGATTAAATATAAAATTTTCTGTTTGGCATTCAAAGCCCTTCACAATCTAATCCCTGCTCCTTTACAGTCTTCTTGCACCTTATTACCACCATCCCTCTCTCCAGTTGTCTTGATCTATATCTTGCCACTGGACTCAGCTCCCGAGGAGAAAGTGAGGCTGGTGACTTTGAACAGCCCTCCCTCACTTAAATCCAGTTCACCTGCATGTCATGGCATCACCTTCCTGATGTCATAGTTCTCTTTGAGAATGAAGACAAACAACAACAACTATCCCTCTCCTTCTCCCAGTGACTCTACACTCCTCTGGATTTCATCATGCTCCCTGGAACCTCATTATCCTACAATATCATATCAACCATGCAACTTACACCTCAAGTAGCCCCTGCCCTTGGGGCCCTTCCTTTTTCCCTTCTTCTGAATGGAGCATCAGAACTACTCCCAGATCCTCCATTTAAGGAGGGCACCTAGGGCAGTCAAGCAATTTATGCATTTCCCAACTGAAACTTCATCTTTCCATCCCCATAATCTCCATGCTCTCTTCCCCTTTCAGTTTCTTTTTATGTGTTGTCTTCCTCTATTGGATTGTGACTTCCTTGAGGGCTGGGACTATTTCATCTGTCTTTGTATCCCCAGTGCTCAACACAGTGCTTGGCACGTAGTAGGTGCTTAATAAATGTTTATTGACTGACTGATTGACTCATTGCTGTTCTTCTCATAAGTCATTCCATCTCCCCACTGGGCATTTTCCCTGGCTGGCCCCCATATATGGTATGTCCTCCCACCTTATCTTAATTTCTGGTTTCCCTGGATTCCTTGAAGTCCTTGCTAAAATCCTACCTTCTACAAGAAGCCTTCCTTGATCACCTTAATGTTGGTACTTTTGTACTGTTGATTATTTCTTCCTTAATTTTAGTTCCTTCCCTCTGGGAAGGAAATGTGTTTCTCTTTGGGAACTGGGATAAAGTAAATGCCAGGAATAAGACCCAGGACAATAGGAATCTCTTTGGGTTGAGCAGGTAAAGGGTGATGAGTGCAAGTAGGAGTTAAAAATACTCTTTACCACATTGTTCTCATTATTGATGATCTTTACTTTAACCTGTCTACTTCTTGTTTGTCCATAGATGATAACATGTCTTTCCATTAGAACATGAGCTCCTTGAGAGCAAGGACTTTGGCTTTGTATCCACAGGGATTAGCACAGTGGCTGGCACATAGTAGGCATTTAATAAATGCTTCTTGACTGACTGGTTGCTTGATTAAATTTTTTTTGTGTCTGACACTTTGGAGCTGTGCTGAGGTGGAATATTGTTAACTTATTGTTGTGGTTCAATTATTTTCAGTCATGTCTGACTCTTTGTGACCCCATTTGGGGTTTTCTTGGCAAAGATACTGAAATGGTTTGCCATGTCCTTCTCCAGCTCATTTTACAGGTGAGAAAACTGAGGCAAACAGGGTTAAGTGACTTGCCCAGGGTCACACAACTAGTAAGTGTCTGAGACCAGATTTAAACTCAGGAAGATGAATCTTCCTGATTCCAAGCCTGGTGGTCCATCCACTGTACCACCAATACTTATGAGTACTGAAGTGATAATTGGAGACATGAGGGATTATGAGATTTTAGCTTTTAGAGATAGTGTAAAAGTAACTCAGATATGTGTATATATATATGTATATATTGCTTTAAAAGTTTAAAAATATTTTATATGGACTATCTCTTTTGATTCTTAGGACCATTCTGTGAGGTAAGTTATCCTCATTTTACCTATTAGGAAAATGAAACTGACAAGAGGTTAAGCGACTCAAACAGATTCATGAACTAGTAAATATCTGAGACAGGATTTGAACTTAGACATTTCTGACATCAGGTCTAGTGGTCTATCCATCACACCATACTCTTAGGTAGTATAATCCTTCTTACAGATAAGGAAACTGAAGTCTTTGGAGGCTTGGTAGATTATTTAAAGTCACACAGCTTGGAATTTGAACCCAAGTCCTCTGACTATGACAAATGGAATTTTCCCATACTTAGAATTAAAAAAAGCAAAACAACTATCCTAAATTAAGCTAAATACTCACATGTCTCCTTCAGGTAGCTTTCTCTAACTTACGTGTGGAACAAGAATACCCAAAGCATGAATTAGGAGTCCCTTTCCCCATCTAAATCCTGTATTAGACCAAACAACTCTTTTCTGATCTCGTCAAGTGGTGAATTATATGTTACATCGATAGGCAATATGGAGTCTCCCTGGGAAGAGTTGAGAAGTGAGTGTCTACTGAAAGGGATGGCTGGAGGATTCATGGGCTCTATAAAGGAGAACCAGGGTCTAGAGTGAAGCCCTAGAAAGCAGTAGGGTAGGAGGGGGATAGGTGGGTAATCTGTATAGGTCAAGTGGTTTGAGCATAGAACTGACCTCCAACAAATACCTTTGGGATTAAATTGAATCTATCTCTATATGGGAGAAGATAGAGGGGCTATGTTCTTTGTGGCAAGGTTGTAGATGTAGATCATTTCTGCAGGAGTTTGGTGTTCCCACAGGGAACATGCATGAGAAGAGAGGAAGGGAAAAGCATTTATTAAGCTCCTGATATGTGTTAGGCACTGTGCTAAGCACTTTACAAATATTATCTCATTTGATCCTCACAACAACTCTGTGAGGTTGGTAGTATTATTATCTCTATTTTACAGTTGAGAAACTGAATAGAAAGAGGTTAAGTGACCTGTCCAGAATCTCACAGATAGTATCTGAGGTTAAATTTGAACTCAGATCTCTGTGCCTCCAAGCCCAGTTGTATATCTCCAGAACCTAGCTGTCTGGGAAGGAGATCTTCATAGGTCTCCATAAAGGAAGAATAGATATTTCTGCAGAAGAGAGTTATAGAGACAGTCTCCATAAAGGAATCAAAATGGAAGTAGGAAAGAGTCAGTCAACAATCATTTATTAAGCACTTAATATGTGCCTCATATTGTGCTATAGGAACTGTGCTAAACACTGGAGGTATAAAGGTAAAAGCATAGCCTCTACCTAGAGGGAGTTCACAAGCTAATCGGGGAGATGACATGCAAAAACTTTTATATGTAAGATACAGGGTAAGAATAAATTTAACTTAGAGGGGAGGTACCAATAGAGGGAAGAGGTTTGGTGTTGCAGTGGGAATAATGTACTGGGTAAGGCCTCAAGTCAACTTGGAAACAATAATGTACAAATAAGGATAAACTAAAGGCAATCTAAAAAGGGGTGTGTGTGTGTGTGTGTGTGTGTGTGTGTGTGTGTGTGTTGGGGGGGTGGGTGTGGGTGAGGTTGTGTGCATGTGCACACATGACTAGGAAAGACCTGTTGAAGAAAGATTTTCCCTGAATCTTGAAAGAAGCCAGGAGGCAGATGTGAAGAGGTAGGAAAATATTCCAAGCATGGGGTGGGGTGGGGGTTGGGGGAGCAGCCAATAAAAAGTCATGAATTCCGGAGCTGGAGTGTCAGATTTGAGCAACAGTATGAAGACCCCTCTATTGCTCTCTGAGTGACCCTCATTTTGAATACTGTGGAGGCTGTAGTGTCTCATGACTCACAGCCATAGAACAGCACTAGAATTAAAAAGATGAAGCTTTTTTGTGAGTAGTTTGTTGTCATGAAAAGAGCTCTGCAATTTCCAGAAGACAATTCAGCTCACTTTCTTCCTCTTGTTTAATACTGGGCTCAATTGTTCCATCTGCAGTGACTGTCGAAGATTATATATACACATATATACATATCTATACACACATACATATACACACCTATGGACAAGCTCTGTAGCAACTTAAGCAGCGGTTCTTCAAGAATAGATGATCTTGGCTCTCACTATATTGAAATGTAGGTGTTTGTAGAGAGGAGTTGGTTTCCATAGAGAATTGTAGGGGAAGGTAAGTGGTCTGTATAGTGAAGGCCTAACAGAGACTATAGGGGAAGGCAAATCCTCCTGTAGAGGAGAATTGGGGGGATAGGGAAGGAAACAGTGCCTAGGGAAGGAGGCTAGTGAGTCACTTAAACATCTATTGGGTCTCCTCAGGTCAAGACAAGAAGTCTTTATTAAGCACTTGCTACATTCCAGTTACTGTGCTAGCACTAGGGATACAAAGAAAAGCAAAAAACAGTTACTGCTCTCAAGGACCTCACAGTCTAACAGGAGAGACAACATGTATACAACCATGTACAAACAAACAAGATAGATACATATCTATGTATAAGCACACACATATATAGATACATATGTGCATGTAGAGATAGATCTATACATAGATATGTATCTATCTTGTTTGTACATGGTTGTATCTAGTACATAGTTGTACGTATCTATATACATACACAATGTGTATCTATACATATATATCTATCTTGTTTGTATGTACTTGTTTGTGCATATATAGTTGCATATATAAGTTCATAGTTGTTTTTATATATGTACATAGTTTATATATATATATAAGCATATATGTGTGTGTGTATGTAACACATACATATCTTGAGCTGATCTTAGAGAAAAGGCACTAAGATAAAGGAGGCCTGGGAAAGTCTTCTTGCGGAAGGTGAGACTTCACCTGGGACTTGAAAGAAGTTAGGGAAGCTATTAAACGGAGATGAAGAGGGAGAACATTCCAGACTAAGGGACAGTTAGTGAAAATGCCTCGAGTTGGGAGATGGATTGTTTTGTTTGAAGACCAGTGTCATTGGATCAGTCAAGTAAATAGAGGGAAGCAGTATGTTAAGAAAACTGGATAAGTAAGATTGGGCCGGATTATGAAGCACTTTCAAAAGTCAGAGGGTTTTATACTTGATTCTAGAGGTGATAGACACTGGAGTCTGTCGAATTGGGGTGGGCTGGGTGACGCAGTCAGGCCTGCTCTTTTGACAGCAGATCAGAGGATGGATTGGCAGGCCAAGATCAGGCTATTGTAACAGTCCAGGGAACTGCACTGGGCTGGCACCAAGGTCTGATAGGAGAAGGGGGGCATATACGAGATGCAACGTAGAAATGACAGGATGTGGCAATGACTGGATACCTCTAGTAAAGGAAAGGACATACGAATATTGTAAAGAACACTAGATTTGGGAATCAGACTACGTGGGTTTGAATGCTGACTCTCCTAGTTCCTATCAGGGTGACGTTGGGCAAGTCACTTCTCTCTGAGCTTCATTTTGCTCTTCCGTAAAATGAGATGTTGGACTAATTTGTAGTTTCTCTTTCAGCTCAAACTCCTTGGATCCTATGATTGCCTTTCAACTAGCTTTTCTTTTTTTTTTTTTTTAACCCAACCCTTGCTCTGCCCTATCCCGAGCCTTCCCTGGCTAAGCCCTGAGGGCCCTGGACTACAAGTCCCAGCAGGCCCCACGCGGCGGGAAGGCGGTGGGGGCGGGGCTGGGCGTGTGTCTGAGCCTCTCTGCCTCAGCCTCTTATCAGAGTGTGGCGGGGAGGGAGGCTGCTGAGCCGTGGGATTTAGGCGCGCGCGCGCGGCGGCGGGGACGCGCCCCAGCAACCATGGCGTTTCCCGGGACGGAGCGAGTGAAATAGACCCGGGAGGGGGCCAGAGGGGCGGGGCGGGGAGAGAGAGGCAGGCAGGGAGAGGCTGAGGCCGGGCAGCGCCGAGTGGGGCCAGGGCCCATGAGGAGTCCCGGGGACCATGGGCTCCAGGATCAGGTGAGCGCGGGCAGGCAGGCCTGGAGCTGGGGAGGCCGGGATGAGGTTGGGGGAAGAAGGGTTGGAGAGGCCGCGGGCCCGGGGGACTTGTTGCAGTGACAGGAAGGGCCTCGTTTACTCGGGAGTGGGGGGTGGGGGCGCGAGCTGTGGAGTGGAGGGGGGAAGTTGCCATGGTGACTAGAGAGGACTGGAGTGTGTGGTGGGGGGGGCAGGCAGCTGGTCCGGCGCCTCCCGGGCCCCGGGTGGGGGCGGGTCGGGGCCCCAGGGGAGGGGAGGAGGAGGGAAACTCCGCTTGCGGTGGGGAAGGGGGAGCGGGGATGGTAGTCGGGCAAGTGCGAGGGTCGCATGGAGAGGGAACATGTGAGCAGAGGGGTCACGGTAGCTTGGTATCTACTTCAGCCTCCCTCATTTTACAGAAGGGCAGTGTGGTTTAATGGTGAGGACCCTGGTGCTGGAATGAGGAAAACTGCTTTCAGAATACCCTATCCCACATTCAATAGCTCTGTGCTCCTGGGAGAGTCATTACTTTCCTCATCTGTTAAATAGAGAAAATAACAATTTCATCACCTATCTTTACAGAGTTTTTGTGAGAAACTTGTTTTGTCAACATTTTAAAACACTGTAGAACTGGGGCATACTGTTTTTATACGTGAGGAAACTGAGGCTCATAAAGGGGAAGTGATTTGCTCAAAGCCATATAGTTTTTAAGGGGCAAAGGAAGGGTTGGCATACAGGTCTCCTTATTTTAAATCCTGGGAACTTAAAAATAGGGCGGAGGTGGGACGTCAAAAGGCCCGGGGGTGGGGAGGGTGGGGAAAGTACTGGAAAGGAATCACTAGAACTTTAGAACTTAGAAGTACTCTTCTGTATAAAAGCCTCTTTGGTCAGAAGAGAGAACTGAGGGCCAGAGAAGGAAAGTGATCGAGGAAAATACTATTTATTCCAATTCTCTTCATTTTAGAGACCAGGAAACTGAGACCCTAAGAGTTAATGTAACTAACTTGTCCAAAGTCACAAAGGTGGCAAAGTCAGCGTTTAAACCCTGATCCTTTGACCAATTCCATTGCTTGCTTCTTCCACCATACTGAAGAGAGTGGGGGTGGGGAGCGGTGTCATAAAACGCTTTGATAGCATTTATTGAGTGCTTGCTTTGTGCCTGGCACTGTGCTAAGCACTGGATATTGTGTTACAGTTATTTAAGTTTGTATCTTCTCCTTCGGGGCTTCTTGAGGGTTCTTATCCTGTCTTACACAAACGTTGTATCTTTCTGATTGCCAAGCTTAGTATTTTGTACAAAGGCCAAATAAATGTTTGTTGAATGAATGCATGAATCAATGTTTTTCCAACTTAAGTGTCTTACCAAATGAGATAACATGTAAAGTGCTTTGCAAACCTTAAAGCATTATGTCAGTGCTCAGTACTACTCCTGTTATTGCCAATGGGTCATTACTGCAGCCTCAATGCCTTTCTCTGTAACTGGTCTTTGATGCTAACAGCTTGGTTAATAGGCTGATACCCGGGCAGTTCTTCTCATTGTAGAGATAGCTAGGTCCCTAAAATAAACTGACAACTTTTATTATAAGAGGAGAGAGGAGAAATCTGCATGCGACTCTTGGATATATGAATTATATTCTTGAGTGAAAATTGGCATGTGTTTGGATGCTGCTGGACTTTGTGAAGTCCTTAAGACATGAAAGCCAAAGTTTGTCTTAAGTATTTTTTTCTCATTTAGTTATTTAAGGGAGTTGGTGTTTATAATCACTGTGCTTATCATCATTATAATATATAGCTCACTTTTTTTTTTTAACATCTTAGCACTTCTCTAAAGTCCTACTTTGATACCTAATCTTGGATAGGAGGTGATACTGAGTACTTGAAAATTGCCAGTGGAGCCAAAGCTCTGGCAAGTCCTACTAAGTTGGAAAGACTTTTGAATACAGTTCTAGAAATACATGGAATTCAGAGAGGTTTCATTATCAGGTTGATTGCAGGGTGATTTTTTTTCCCCCCTCAAATAACTCTTAAAGACCACCAAATTGTAGGGGATGATAGGATCACAGATTTATAGCTAGAAGGGACCTTAGGCACCATGTAGCCCCACCCCCTTATTTTATACCTGAGGAAACTAAGGCCCAGAAAGGAGAAGTGACTTCCTCAGAATCATACAAGATGATAAGTGGTAGATCTGGGATTTGAAGACAAGACCTCTGGCTACAAGTCCAATGCTTTTGGAAAAAAAATGCTTTGCTGATCATTTAAAAAAAATATATAATTGTAGATCTAGAACTGGAGGGGAGCCTCCAATGCCATCCAGTCCAGCCTCCTCATTTTATACATGAGAAAATTTAGGTTCAGGGAGGTTAAATGACCATCACACAGGTATTAGTCATCAAAGATTGGATTCTGCCATGATTATGATAATGATGATAACTAGCATTTATATGGCACTTTAAGGTTTACAAAGCACTTTCCAAATATCTCATTTTATCCTCACAACAACCCTGAGAGGTTGGTGCTATTATTATCATCTCCATTTTACAAATGGGGAAACTGAGACACACAGGTTAAGTGATTTGTCCAGGGTTATACTAGTAAATATCTGAGGCATGATTTGAATTCCAAAATTCTATCTACTGTACCACTTAGTCACCTAATTTCCATTGACTTCTTTCTACCTCCCCCAGCAAGTATATACAGTTCAGCAAAAACAAGTCAACACATTGACCAAGCCTGAAACCCATAGTTCATTGCCTTTTTACTGAGAGGCAAGAGGCATTTTTCAACTTTAGTCCTTTACAGTTGTATTTAGGCACTACATTATTCTTAAGTTTTTTATTGTTTTTTATTGCAGTTGTGGTATAAATTGTTCTTTTGGTGTACTTACTCATTTTACTCTGCATCAGTACAAGATGTACTGATATACAAGACTTCCAAAGTTTCTCTGAATTCTTCATATGTCATTTCTTAGGGTGCAGTAGTATTCCATCACATTCATATACCAGTCTGTTCATCCATTCCACAATTGATGGGCTTCAGGGCTCGTCACTGTATTAGGCCACCTTCCCTAATGGGGAAGGATCATGATTTTAATCAGTGGAAGTAGTACCCACGTTGAGAAAATTATTCAAGGTGCTATATTACTTTAAAGTTTATAAAAATCATCTTTGAGAGGTAGAGAATGCAGGTATGATTGTCCCTATGCTTTGGGGGAGTGGGGAGACAAAGTCAGGTGAAGTAACTTGCCGGTAGTTCCATAGTCAGATGGTGTTAGGACTGGGACTCAAACTGAACGCCTATGCTTGCTCTATTATACCAGTTGCTTGATGTTTTGTGTGTCTGTCTGGTTTTGTAAGACTGTGTTCTCCTCTTTAAAATTTTTACAGTCCTACTTTTAAAAAGAAAACTCCCTATACATGAAAAACAGAAGGGGTATGAAGATGTATAGTTATGCTTCTGCCCTAACCGAATTTGAGATGGACACTATATGGAATATTAGTTTTGTGTAATTCAAATCAACAAAGTCCATTGCTGAAATTCACCTAAAGTCCTAGAGCCATGGGTTGAGTTTTTAAAAAGTTACTTGTAAGTTTCATTTCTAGACCCCAGTGAAATTTTGTTTACATTATTACCATGTTACTAACTTAGGAACTATAATTTTCACAGTTAAAAGGATGGTAATGTTTTTGGTGGAGTATCTTCTCTCTGTACCAGGATCCTGATACCTAGAGAGAGCTGGAAGGGTCTTTAGATGCCTTCTATTCCAGCATCCTTATATTTACAGATGAGAATACTGAGACGTAGAGAGGAAGAATGGTGGAATAGTGGTATGGTGGAAAGAACATTGGACACAGGACTTGAGTTTGAATTTCAGCTTTGCTGCTAACCATCTGGGTGACCTTGGGCAAATCACTTAGTTCTTGGGGGGGGTCTTAGTTTCCTTACATGAGAAGGAAGGGTTTGGCTTAGATAGCACTATCCAGGTCTGTTTTCTGGGAATTATCTTATTCTTTATTTACAGCCATTCAGGTAGCTAGTGGAAGAACCAGGATTCACACTCAGGGCTTCTGAATTCAAGCCCAGTGCTTTTTCTGTTATATTATATTACACTGGTTTCTCTACTGTCATACTTTGCCTGTTACTTTTCCCCCAGCTGTAGATCCCTGGATTCATTAGCTATGTGTAATCATAACATTGTTTTTTTTCCCTCTCTCCTTTAGAAATGTCAGAGAGCCCTGCCTCTCCTGTTGCTAGATACTATGCTCCCCCCACCCCATCTCTAGTGTAGCTTTTTCCCAAAGCAATTAACCTTTTGCATCTTAGACTCCTGTTATAGTAAACACGATAGAATTGGTTTATTTCAGTGTTTTGAGATTTGTTCTTGTGGAAGTTAAGAAGGGGAAGAGCCTAAGGGTGCGGCTGACAGTTATTTTTCCTGGAACATTGGCCTCCAAGTTTTATTGCTACTAGGCTGCATGACTCTAGTGTTGCAACCTTCATTGAATCATAGAAGGGAACATTAGAACATGGAGTTTCAGAGTTAGTAAGGACTTTGAAACATGGAATGTCAGGTTGATAAGGACCCTTAAAACACAAAAAGATTATGTAAGCATCCTGAGCACAAAGGATTATTGTTATGCCAAGCTCAGGACACAGCCTGCTTGCTGGGCCTCAGCTCTGGAAAACAGAGTATCTCCAGAATATTTTGACAAATGTCAGATCAAGAAGGAATCTTAGAGATCATTTAGGCTAACCTCAATCTGATGGTTAAAACCCATTGCAAGATATTCTACAAGCAGTTATCCACCTTCTGCTTGAACACTTTCATTTACAGGGAAATGTTACAAGACTCTTGAGTCTGCTCATGACATTGTTGGCCAGCTCTAATTGTTAGGAAAGTCTTTCTGATATTGAACTGAAATTTGAGTCCCTCCAACTCCTACCCATTGGTCTTACTTTTGCTCTCTGGGGCTGAGTTGAATAAATCTAATCCATTTTTTTTTAATGAATTTGAGTTTTTTTTTAACTTGAAAAATGCATTGAATATATATGGACAAGGTGCTGAAATATATGCTGAACAACTCTGGAAAAATTTACTGCTTATAATGAAGAAGTTAAGAGGGAAACTTGCATAGCACTTACTTTATATTTTCCTTGGGTTGCAGTTAACTTGAAAAGAAGGTTAAAATTCTAATTTTACAGAATTTTGGAGCTGGAAGGAACATTAAAGAGCCCCTCTGCACCCCAATTTTTCAGAGGAGAAAAGTGAAGTCCATAGAATTTAAGTGACTTGCCTCAGATTATACAGGAAATTAATGGCAAAGCTAGAACACAAACTCACTTCTCCTCACACTTGCATCAGTGTTTTTTTGATATGACGCAAGCTTACAGATAAGAAGAGCCTATGTGATTTATTTAGGGCCTTGTTCATAGTGTGCATCAAATAACTATTTGTTGAATGAATAAACATTGGGAGGTAAAAGACTTAGTTTGAAAGAAATGAAGCACTAGAGTGAAAGGTTTGTTACTTCTTATAAAATAGTTGTACATCAGATATTTATTAAACATTGTATTCAGAGCACCATGTAGCTTTAGGTTTCAGTAGAGTCACAGATCATAGAATCTTTGAGCTGAAAGGGATCTGTGAGGTCATTAAGCTTAACCCCTACCTGAATTAGTTTCGTTTTGGCAATATCCCTCACCAGCACTTACTGAGCCTTCAAAAATTCACTGCTTTCTGATGTACCCTATTTCATTTTGGACAGTTCTTATTTTTAGGTAGTTTCCCCCTGAAAACTGCCTCCTTGTAACTAACTTCTGCTCGTTGATTCTGGTTTTGACCTCTGGGACCAAGGAAAACAAGTCCGTTTCCTTTTCTATAAGACTGCCTTTCATATATTTGAAGATAATTATATTTCTCTTAAACCCTCTCTTCTCCATGTTAAGCATCCATAATCCTTTCAATTGATTCTTCAGTCCTCTCCCAATCCTGGTCTCCTTCTTAGATACATTCCACCTTATTAATACTCTTCCCCAAATGTTCATTTTATAAAATAGGAAACCAGCATGCTATAGTCGAAGAACCACGGACTTTGAATTGAATTTGAGATCTGGCTTTGAAACTTCTGAACTGCCTGACCTTGGGCAAGTCACTTGAGGTTCAGTAGCCTCATCTGTAAACTGGAGGATAGGCTTAGAATTGCTTTGAATCCTGAAAATTCAAGTGACATTGTTACTTCCCTATTGTCTGTCAGAACTTGAACCCAGATTTTCCTGACTCCAGGATCAGCCCACTAGCCATTATACTGCATTGCTACTTTAATGTCATAAGTTATAAACCAATTGTTGTCCTGCATTGATGGAGAGAGTTTCCACACCAGCAGTTACATACCGATGAAGTTATAGGTCAGGACCAAAACCAGATGGGAATAGTAAGACTGGTAATCCAGACCTCATGGTTGGAGTAAAGAAAAGGCTTAATCAGGTGCTTGAGCTGTTGCTCCTCCTATTTGCAAAAGCTAACATTGACCTCTAGTCTGTGAGGAAGACCAGGATCCTCTCTGAATAATATAGGAAAGTGAAGAAACTTGCCCTTCTGTGAGACAGTCAGCAACTGAGATTCAAAAAGTCTCAAGTTAATATTAGCTAGCCATTAACTCTCTCTTGCTTTTGGTAGAATACAGCAAAGCAGACAAATTTGGTTCTTTGATTTTTTTGGAGCCTCTTTGTTTTGCAGGAAATATTGCCATAATATCTGAGTGCTCAGAAAGGGAACTTATGAAGCATGAAATTATATTAAGTGTAAAGTTTGTACAAAAATGAACCTCTTGTTCTTGAAACTAGACTGCTCTGGGCTAGTAGCTTAGGGGAACTGAAAGAGCACAAGACCTGAGTTTGAATCCTGACTCTGCCACTTACTGTTTGAAATCCCTTCACCTCTCTAAGCCTCAGTTTTACCAGCTTTACAGTGGGAATAAATTTACCTGTCTCACAAGGTTGGTAGGCGAAAAGTGCTTTTAAGACCTATAGGACTGCGAGTAATTTCTTATTTCTAGGAATGGGTTCCAAGTTTCTGTGTCCCAGTTACAGGAGGAAAGAGACCATTTGTAACTGACTGCTGCTTATTGACTTTAACTCAAGGCATTACTTAGCCTGCTGAGAAAAAATTTCAAGCAGCAGGTTAACTGATCTTACCTTTCCTACTCCCATCCTCAATAACAACAAAATTCAGTGAACATATTTGTTAAATGCCCTACTATGCAGTTGGCATTGTGCTAAACACTGGAAATACAAAGACAAAAATTAAATGGCACATGCTGTCTGGGAATTTACATTCTACTGGGGGAAACAAAATAGTTTCAAGGGGGAGAGAGTACTAATCATTGAGGTGGGGAATGAGTGTGGCACCTGAGCTGTGTTTAGAAGGAACCTAAGATTCTGAGGTCAGCGTCAGAAGGAAGAACGTGCCACATACAGGGGGTCACTTGTGCAAAAAGCATGGAGGTAGGAACTGGAAAGGCCTATGAAGGGAAGAGCTAGCATGCCCCACAAAAACACAGGTTTTTCACAAATGGCCTTATGGAAAGAGATCTCTAACTTAGGCAATTTGGAAGCCAAACTGTAGGGCACCATCTGTGTTGCCCTTGGTTTAAAAAAAAAAAGTTATTTTACACATGAAATTGAATTGAAATAGTTTCAAATGTGACCAGTCAACTTTTTTTCTTTGAATCACTAGAAAGCATTTAAAGTGATCCTGGGAGAATTCTGATCATAATGTTTGAATGTATCTGGGTGTGATTGTCCACATTGCTTGATGGAGTAATTAGGACTGTGTCCAGAAGCCCTGTGACATTCTAAATATGTTTACATTCCAGACCTTTAAACACTATTTAAAAGTATAGGAAGCTATATAAAAGTAGACTCAAGGACCCTGGATTAACACTTAGAAGGCCTATTCCTGGGAAGCAGATTATAGCTCAATATAAGAAAGTATTTTCTAACTATTATAACTGTCCAACAGAGGAACAGGTTGCCTTGGGTGGTAAGTGAGCCTCATCCCTGGAGGTCTGTAGAGATTGCATGGTCATTCGTTGCGAGTGTATGCTTCATGTGGGGCTTAGACCATTTCTGAGGTCCTTTTCAACTGTATGGATATGGGATCCCTGATAATTTTCTAGGATGTTTTGACTTTGAGATGTCATGAAGTTAGCACCCTGGAAAGCTCCTCAAAGGTTACTCTTTAAGCATGAACAAACGTGTGTCTGGCGTGCTTAGGGAATTAATAACTAGCAGAGCTTGGACAGATATGTTTAATTCTTATTTAGTCTTGAAACGATCCCTGTGGATTGGAATGTGGTTAATATAAAGTAATTTAACTGATAGCATAGACACATTGCCGGAAACCATACTGCAGTCTAACATTGGCTGTGGTGACATCTCAGAACTTGTTTTGATGTATCAAGTGAAGGAAGTGGGTTATAAGTCATTGAAGGAAGTATTCTAAGTGAGTATGAAGCAACCTGACACATTTATGGACCTAGGGAAGAGAAGATGAAATATATTATAGAAGCTAGCAATGAGGAGCCTGGCAGGATGGCTAATTCAACATTCTTCTGTTGTTTCTTACTATCCTGGGATTGTGACTAACCTATATTACATAAATACAATTTTTTCCTCTAACTTAATATATATTTATTTAATGCCTACATTTGTTAGCACTGTGGAAGAAACAGGTCCTGTGCTTAGTAGCTGATAATTAAAGATCACTGGGCTATGAGTCATGAGGCCAGAGTTCTAATCTTGCTTCTGCAAACCATTTTTCTTCTCTGGACTCTAATTTCCTGCTCTGTGAAATGAGGGAGTTTAGTCTAGATCTTGTTAATTTGTAACATTCTATGTTCTAAGGGCTCCTTGAGCTCTAGCATTCTTCTATGTTCTAAGGCCCCTTCCAATTCTAACATTTTGTCTTCCAAAGTCTCTTCTAGCTCTCACATTCTAGGACAGTGATTCTATGATCTTTTTCTAACTACAGCTAAGTCAACCCATTTACTAGGGGTGAGTTGAGGGTGGGGTATGGATTGAGGACAAGATGTGTTCATCTGATAGGAAGGCTGATTCTTGGAAGCTAAAAAATGGAGCGTTTATTTTTATTTTGTTAGACCTCTTGGGGTGGAGGAAGCGGACCTGGATTCTGCTTTATGTCTGTGAAGGTACAACCTTTTCCTGGCTCTTTTGGGATAAAAGGTCTCAATGTTTCCAACATTCTTTTTGTTTAAAACTGGCTGTGTTGGACAACGGGAAAATAAACAAGAAAGGAAAACACACTAAAGAAAGCAGAACCTCATTCTAGTCCCAGCTATTCTTAAAGGAGTCAAACAGCCATTATTTCCCAAATCCTTGAGAGTTACACTGAGATAAAATAAAGCAATTCAATAAAAAAGCATTTTGAGAGAGTAATGTGGTGTTCCTATGCTTAAATCCTGGCTGTGCTGCTTACTACCTTAGTGACCCTGGACAGAGTGTTTTTCCTGGAGTGAGGTGAAGGGGACAACTAATATTGAAAGCAAAACACCATTGCTTCTTTAATTATAGCGTCTCTGTCTCTATATAGCTGATTCATAAGATTTTAAATGGCTGAGAAGGATCACAGAGTATTAGGGATCTTAGTGGTCACGTAATCCTACTCTTTTTATAGATAAAGAAATTGAAGGTCAGAGAGAAGAAATGTTTTGTCCAGGTTACAAAATAATAGCACCAGTATTTGAACCCAGGTCTTCTCACTCTAAATGCAGGGGGTTTTGTATCCTTTATGAAACTGACTCTGAAAATATTACTAGAGGTGACATGTTAAAAATAAAGTTTTGTAATTGCTTGTGTAATTGCACAATGAAGTTAATCATTTTATAACAAGTCTCAACAGTATCTTACATTCTTTTCTTGAAGTGTTAACTTGTTGAGAGGTTAGATAGAAGGCACCCTTTGCTAAAGCATTCCATTTTAGGATTAAGATGACAAAAGGAGATTTGTAAAACATTAATATATACTTTTTGCCTATTTGTTTAATCTTGAGGCATCAAGATTTATTAGATGATGATTGTTTGCCATCTATATTGAAAAGTATATATAGTTTCTGGTCACATAGTTGTTAATATTCAAATGATTCAAATGGTTTACTGAAGTTATAATGTATTGGAAAGATGACTGGATTTAAAGTGAGTGGACTTCTGTTGAATTCCTTCTTCTGTTACCTATTAACTGCATGACAGTGGGTAGTTTGCTCTGCTTTTCTTGGGTCTTAGTTTACTCATATGTATAATGAGTGATTGGACTAGTTTATCTTTAAGTTCCCATCTTGCTTTAAACTTTATGATTATTATGATAAGTTATATCTAAAGTAAATATGTGATTACTATTGAAGGGTATGAAATGAGCTGTAATGAGTTCCATTTCAACAGTTAAAGAACTCTACCTATTAAGCATCATCTCTAGACAGTGGAGGATCTAAAGATAAATATGATAATGGTTTAATATGACTTAGACTGAGATAAATGTAGTAGTACAAGTTAGAGTATAATAATGACAAAGGAGTGACCCAGACAAGGTGTTCTAGGAACATTTAAGGATGGGAAAGTCACTTGCAGCTTTGGAGGGATGGGATAGGGGGAAATCTGGGAAGGCTTGATGAAGAAGATGGTGCCTGAGCTGGGCCTTGAAAAAAAAGATTATCTATCTGTCTGTCTGTCTGTCTGTCTATCTATCTATCTATCTATGTGTGCTTTGCAACCTTTAGAATGCTATACAAATGTCAGCTATTATTTCAGCATGGGAGGAGTACATTCCAAGTATGGAGGTAGGAAAGGGCAGGAAGACTTCAGGAAATTACTAATAGTCCATTCTGGCTGGAATGTAGAGTAGACAAAAGGCAAGAATGGTAGAGTGGCTCTATATTGTAGAGGGCCTTGAATGACAAGATCAAGAACTTATATTTTATTCTATAGACAATAGGGAGCTACTGAAGGTTTTTGAACAAGAGAATTTATGCATTAGGAAGAGTATTTTGGCAGGTGGGTGAAGGATGGTTTGGATAGGGGAGAAAATGGAGACAGGAAATCAAGTTAGGAGTTCATTACAGTAATAAAGACAAGAGATGTGATGGCCCAAACTAGGGTGGTTGCAGTGTGAGTTGATTAGAAAAGACTGATGTGAGAGATGTTAGAAAAGTAGAATTGTCAGAACTTGGTAGTTCAATCATCAACAAGTACTTATTAAACACTGTGTGCTAGTAACTGAGGATACTAAAATAAAAGTGAAAAAGTCCCTTCCTTCAATGAATATTCTATCAAGGGAAATAATACATACACATATAAACATATACAAAATAAATACAAGTTAAGAATTACCAACTACCTCCTGGAGGACAGGATGAAAAAAAGGCCTTAGGTAGAAGGCAAACTGAACTTTCTTCAAAAAACAAAGTAAAACCAAATCAAACTCTTGTAACAAATATTCATAGTCAAGCAAAACAAGTCCACACAGTGTCCTTGTCCAATAATGTATGTCTTTTTCTGTAGCATCAACTTCTCTTTCAGGAGAGAGATAACATTCTATTATAGTATTATAGGCCCTCTGGAGACATTGTTGATAATTGCCTTAATCAGATTTTTTAAGTCTTTCAAAGCTATTTTTCTTTACAATGTTGCTGTCCCTGTATACATTGTTTTCATGGTTCTACTTATTTCATTCTACGTGAATTCATACTCCCTGTGATACTCTGAAATTGTCTCTTTTGTCATTGTATGGGACAATAATGTTTTATAACATTCATATACCACAATTTTTTCAGCAATTTCACAGTTGTTTTAGAGACAATTTAAGGATGTGCCTTAGTAGTTCTCTCTCTCTCTCTCTCTCTCTCATTTCTCCCTTCAGAGTTAGGAATTTGGTTGTGCTTGTTACTTATTCCCTACCTAGTATTATCCTCCCCCTTCAGTGGAAATTTCTCCCCTTTGTTTCTTTGCTTAGTTTGGTGTATTTCTACACCAGATTGTTAGGTTTGTATGTGTGTTCAACCCTCCTTTGTCTGGTTCAGGTAGGAGTGAGGTTCATCTGATGCCCACTCTCCCTCCCTCCCTTTCCTCCATGTTTGTGTACTTTTCTTCTCAGATATTCCAAATGTGAGAAATAGCAAGTTCCATTGCTCCTTTCCCTCCTTTCTATATTAATGCTTTCCTTTTATCTTCTCTTTTCTTTTCTCTATTAGAACCCTCAGAATAGAATCCTCAGTATACCAGGACTTCTGTTTTTCTTATTTAACTTCCTCAGTACCTTTTGAAGACATCAAAATTCTGAAAGGACACTTGTTTGTACTCCCTTATTAGAATGTTTGCACTATATCATCTTACAGCTCCTCCCACTTGCTTAAATAAATTTATCTCTCTAGGTTTTTCTTGTGTTTGTATTTCAAAGTTCCTACTCAGATCTTTTTCTAATCAGAAATGCTTGTAAGTCCTCTGTTCCATTAAAGGTCTATTTTTCTCCCGTGTAGGATTGTACTCAGTTTTGCAGGGTAAGTTATTCTTGATTATAAGCCTATAACTGTTGCTTTTTGGAATATTGTATTTTGAGATCTTTTCTCTTTTATAGTAGATGTTGTCAGAACTTGTGTGATCCTTACTGTAGTTTCTTGGTACTTGAATTGCTTTTTGTATGGAGGGGGACTCCATGAGGAGGGAGTGAATTGCGGGTGGGTGGGATAGCCAGTGCAAAGGCACAGAAGATGGAAGATGGAGTGGTATGTGTGAATAAGGCCAGTTTAGATCAAAGAGTGATGTTCAATGAAAGAAAAGAAATTGGTGCTAGGTTGTAAAGAGCTTTAAAAAATAAACATAGGAATTTATGTTATGTCCTAGAGGCAATAGGAAGCCACCAGAATTGATTGAGTAGGGGACTCACATGGTCATATGTGTGCTTAAGGAAAATTACTTTGGTTACAATGTGTAGGATGGGTTGGATAGATTAGAGTGGTTAAAGACTTGAGACAGGGAGACCTGTTAGGAGGCAGTTGCAATAATCTAGATGAGAGGTGATGAAGATTTGAATTTAGATGGTAGCTGTGTGAGAGGAGAGAAGAGATTGCATGCAAGAGATGTTGTGGGTAGAGAAATGGCAAGATTTGGCAACTGATTGAATATGTGGGATGAAAGGGTATGAGGACCTGAGGATAATGCTGAGGTTGTAAACTTGAAAGAATGGTGGTTTCTGACAGAAATAGAGATGTTTGAAAGAAAGGAGGGTTTTTGGGGAAAGATAATGAGTTCAGTTTTAGATATGTTGAGTTTAAGATGCATGTAGGAGATCTATTTGGAAATATCTAGTGGGCAGATGATGTGGGACTGAAGCTCCACTATGTGAGTTATCTGCGTAGAAATGATAGTTAAGCCCATAAAAGTTGTTCAGCTTACTGAGAGAGAAATTGTAGAAAAGAATAGGGCTTAGGACCAAGCCTTGGGGAATAGCCCAGTTTAGTGGGCATGATGTGGTTGATGAAGCAGCAAAGGAGTCTAGGAGAGAAGAGAACCAAAAGAGAGGAGAGAGTATCCAGGAGACAGAAATCACCAGGGTAAAATCCAGCAGGTAAATCAATGAAGATGAGAACTGAGAAAAGACCATTACATTTGGCAATTAAGAGAGCTTTGATAACTTTGGCGAAATCTCCTTTAGTTGAGTGTGAAGATTGGAAGCTAGACTGCAAAGGTTTGAGGAGTGAGTGAGAGGAGAGGAGGCAGAAGCAGTGAGTATAGACAACTTTTTCAAGAAATTTGGATAAGAAAGTAAGAGAGATGTGGAATGATGATGTCTAGTGAAGATTTTTCATGGATGAGGGAGACTTGATACGTTTGAGGGCAATATGTAGAGATGAGTTGAAGATAAGGGAAGGGGGAGAGAGAAAAAAGAGGGGGAGGGAGAGGGAGAAAGAGGAAGGGGAAAGGGAGAAGGAAGGGAAGGAGAAATGGGGGAGAGGGGAGAGAGAAGAAGGGAGAGGGAGAAGGGAGGAAGGTAAAATAAGGAGAGGGAGGGGGGAAAGAAGGGAAAATGAGGGGGATTAAACACACATGTAGAATTGGCTTTATCTAGGAAAGGGCCACTTTTATCAGAGAATGAGTAAAGTGAGGAGATGAGATAGTAGTAGATGATGTCAGAGAGTTTTGGGATGAAGAAGATTAAATGATAATTGGTAACTTTAGGAGAGAAAAATTTCAGTTGAATAAAACTGACTTGATTTGGTATGTGGAATAAAGGAAGAGGAAGTGTCATAGATGGCTTTAGGGTTTCAAGCCTGAGTGATTGAGGTGCCATCAAGGGAAGTTGGGAGAAGGGACAGGTTTGGGGAAAAGATTATGAGTTGTTTTGGGCATGTTGAATTCATGGTACTGATGGGCCATTTAAGTGGAGATCAGTTGGTCAACAAGTATTTTTAAAGTACCTACTATGTGTCAGGAACTGTGCTAATCATTATATATTCAAAGACAAAAATGAAACAGTCCTTGACCTCAAAGTCCTTGCCTACTGTTTCAATGTCTCAGATCTCCAGCTCTTAATACTCAAAGGATAATGTAGCCACAGATTGATTTTGAGAGGACTTCTAAGTTTTCTTTCTAATCTGATGAAATGTAATAAAAGAAAAGTGGATGCTAAGTGAAATCACAAATCTGTATATATGTTTTAGGATAATTTGGCTTTTCCATTGTTTGGACTCTTTTATCATTCATTATATCCATTATATATTACTTGACCATAGAAATTTGGAGTTGGAAGAGAACTTCAAAGCTTCCTGGTCTAAGCCCCTCTTCCCTCCCTTCCCTATGGGTCTTTTCGACAGCACAGCATGCCTGGCAGTTGGTTATTCAAACTGTTGACTCACTGGACATTATATAAAGAGTTCTGTAAAGAAAAATGTTCTTTTCTGACAAACTCCCTGACTTACTCAAATGCTTATTTTTGACAGAAACAAGAATTTAGATAAAAGATAAAGCTTTTGTTAAGCACTTATTATATGCCAGGTACTGTGCTAAGTACTGAGAATATAAATATGAAGAAAAAGAAAGCCAGACCACTAGGGTAAAGATAGAGAAGTAATTAGGCTAGAGAATCATGTATAGGTTGAACTGGGTTTGATAGTAAGCGTGGTTGGCGTGTTTTCTTTCAGGTTCATTTATAGCAGTCATTTGTGTCTATGTATTTGGGGTTTTTTTTTGTTTGTTTTTTTTTTTACTGAAGCAATTGGGGTTAAGTGATTTGCCTAGAGTCACACAGCTAGTGAGTGTTATAAGTATGAGGCTGGATTTGAACTCAGGTCCTCCTGACTCCAGAGCCAGTGTTCTATAAGAGTAATTGAAGACCCTAGAGCACATGCCAGATTATAGGAATTAAAGTTGCAAGAGATTTTTTAATATAATATTTTCCCCCAATTACATGTTAAAACAATTCTTTTTCACATTTTAAAAAAAAGTTTTCAATTCCAAATTCTGTCCTTCTCTCCCTCTTCTCCCCACTCCCTGAGATGGTAAGCAATCCGATATAGAATATACATGTACAGTCATGTAAATCATTTCCATATTAGTCATTTTGTACAAGAAGACTCAAATAAAAAAATGAATGAAAGAAGGTGAAAAATAGCATGCTTCAGTCTATATTCAGACACTATCTGTTCTTTCTCTGGAAGTGAATGGCATATTTTATCATGAGCCCTTTGGGATTGTTTTGGATTATTGTTTTGCTGAGAATAGTTAAGTCATTCACAATTCTTCATTGTTCTGTATTGCTGTTACTGTGTACAACATTTTCCTGGTTCTGCTCACTTCACTTTGCATCAGTTCACTTAAGTCTTTCCAGGTTTTTTTTTTAAATCATCCTGCTTGTCATTTCTTATAGTGCGATAATATTTTATCACAATCATATACCACAGCTTGTTTAGCCATTCCTCAATTGATGGGCATCCTCTTGATTTCCAATTCTTAGCCACCACAAAAAGAGCTTGGAAGAGATTTTTGATATAATCTAGTTTAACCTCTTCATCCTACAGATAAGGAAATGGAGGTTTAGAGAAGGTCCAAGCCTAAGGTCACATAGGTAGCAAGTTGAAGAGCTATGATTTGAATCCAGGTCTTCTGATTCCAAATGCAATGTTCTTTCTACTTGGAAGAAAACATACTATGACTTTTGTTTGTTGATTTAAGATAATAATATATCGGACATAAATACCTTGTGCTAGAACCAAGATAGAACCAAGACTAATACATCATGATCATGCCCTCACATTGAGTACCCTTCTTCCCCCTCTTTTTTCAGCTTCATTTATATTCATGTATGTTGTCTTCTCCCATTGTGAGCTCCTTGTGGTCAGGAACTGACTTTCTTTTTGTATTCATATTCCTGATGTTCAGCACAATGCCTGGCACATAGTAGATGCTTAATAAATGCTTATTGACTGACTTGACTTTGCCATGATGATACATTAAATACATAGAGCATGAGACAGATAAGATTTATGCCTGGAGTAGAAGAAAATGGCCTGAGTGTGGCCATTACATTCATCAAATTAGCAATGAGTATTAGCAATAATTTCCATTTCTATACTGCTTTGTCATTGCAAAGTGGTCTCCTCACATGTGAAGCAAGTAGAGAGTGGCCAACATTTTAGATAATAAAACAAGCTCTAGGAGAACTGTTGCTCACAGTTACACAGATGGGATGTGTGTGTGTGTGTGTGTGTGTGTGTGTGTGTGTGTGTGTGTGTGCATGTGCATGCGAGTGCTAGGCTGGGGCTCATATCCTCGCTTCCAGCAGGCCAAAGTTCCAGGCGCTATTTGTTTCACCAACTGACTTCTCCAGGATGGAGTTTCTTTTTGCAAGGAGTTTAAAAAGATAAAATTGAAAAGTCATGGATTAGCTAAGTAGAATGAAAGCAGTGATTAATATTCTCCTGAAAAGCTAGAAGGTATCTTAATTTTTATAGGCAAGTAGAAAATAGGAAATAGTAATTAAGAGAGGGAACAAAACAGAAAAAAAGCCTTTCTTGTTTGAATGTGAGTTAAGTACTCTAGATTTGGTGTCTATAAAAATAGCTCATGGAGATTTGTTGATGTCTTTATATATAACTTGTCTCATAGTGTTAGTCATGGCTCCTTCCATCTGTAACATGTAAATGAACATAGATAAATGCAACTGTAACTAATAATTACAACCCAATTCATTCCCAGTGTTTCTGAGAGTATCTCACAATTTCAAACTCCATGTGGAATGTCAGGATATAGATATTAGAGCTAGCAAGGACCTTGGGCTCCATCTAGTCCAACTTCTAAATTTGATAGATAAGGAAACAGGCCTAGAGAGATTTCGTATTGCCATAGGTGACACATGTAGATAGAGGCTGAGGATACAGCCCTTTATGGGAAAGAAGAAAGAACATGATTCATAGTCTGAAGACCTAGGGTCTACTGATTCAGCCACTTACTATCAAATAATATGACCTTGAAGTCACATAATGTCTTTCAGCCACCATTTCCTCAACCTTAGAGTAAGGGTGACCACTTCTACTTGTGACAGTTAAATGAAATAATAAATATTAATCACTTGATAAACTATAACTTGTAAGCGTTAAGGTATTCTAAAGGTATTATTTTAGGTATTATTTAAGGAGGTACAAGTACTGTAAAGTCAGTACTTAAAATGTGTTGGATTGAACCAAGTTTAACAATTTAGCCAAGTGAGAAAACTTCGTTGATTTTATCATCACTCCTCACATTGAGGTAATAGTTATGAACTATTTTAAAAAAATTCTTATTGTCAGTTTCAAATTCTCTCCCTCCCTACACCCTCTCCTTCACCCATTGAGAAGGCAAGAAGTATGATATACATTATATTGTATGAAATACCATGAAAGCATGCAAAACATTTCCACATTAGCCATATTAAAAAGAAAAGCAGGAAAAACAAAACAAACAAATAAATGATATGCTTCAATCTGCTCTCAGAGTACATCATTCTCTGTGGAGGTGGATAGCATTTTTCATCATAGGTCCTTTGGAATTGTCTTGGATTATTGTCTTGAACAGAGTAGCCAAGCTTTTGCAGTTGATTATTGTCACAATATTGCTGTTAGTGTGTATAATGTTCTCTTGGTTCTACTCATTTCACTTTGCATCATTTCATATAAGTCTTCACAGGTTTTTCTGAAACTATCCCATTTGTTATTTCTTATAGCATAGTACAGTTTTATCACAATCATATACCACAATTTGTTCAGGCATTCCCCAAGTTATAGACATTCTCATAATTTCCAATCCTTTGCCACCACAAAAAGAGCTCCTATTAGTATTTTTGTAAATATAGGTTCTTTTCCTTTTTCTTTGGTGTCCTTGGGGTACAGAGCTAGTAATGGTATTGTTGAGTCAAAGAGTGTGCACAGTCTTATAGTCCTTTGGGCATAGTTTCAGATTGTTCTCCAGAATAATTAGGCCAGTTTACAGTTCTACCAACAGTACATTACTGTGCCTATTTTTTCACATCCCCTCCAGCATTTGTCCTTTTCTTTCTCTTTCATGTTAGCCAATCTGATGGGTGTGAGGTGGTATCTCAGAGTTGTTTTAATTTGCATATCTCTGATTATCAGTGATTTATAGCATTTTTTCATATGAGTATAGGTAGCTTTGGTTTCTTCTGAAAATTGCCTATTTATGAACTATTTTTTAAAAAGTTAATAGCTAAATATGAAAATATGTTTTGCATGATTTCCCACGTGTAATGGGTATCATTTTGCTTGCCTTTTTAGTGAGTTGGAGATGGGTTGGAGGGAAGGAGAGAATTTAGAACTCAAAATTTAAAAAGAAAAGAATGCTGAAAATAAATAATAAGTTGAGAAAACAAAAAATTTTTAAAAAGTTAATAGTTAACATAATTTAGAAGGATAGGGGTAGAAAATAGACTAGGGTTTCATTGTTACTAAAGTTTGTCTTTGCTTCATCATGTTAAGATTATTTTATGAAAGTGGAAAAGCAATGTGGTATACTGGAAATAGAATAGGAGTCAAAAGACCTAGGTTTTAGTCCTGACTCTGTCACTTATAAGGTCATGTACCTTGGGTAAATTACTTTCCATTTCTGAATCTCTGTTCTTGTCCATAAAATGAGTAGGCTGGACTATGTGATCTCAAGTGTATCTCTAACCCTAACATGCTCTATTTTATGGTCCCTTTAAGCTCTTCCATTATGTGAGGTGAACTTCCCTCTCAGCCCCTACCATTCTATACTGATGTAGAATCCAAGCGATTTATTAGTGGCACATTCATGTTTCCTAGATGACTTAGGGTTTTTATCAGGGAAGACAGTACAGACTGTTTTAGTGCCTCCTTCTTTGTGACAGTTGGGGATTTTACCCTCAGTGCTTGTGTGCCCATGTGTACATAATATCCATTTTGATGTCAGTACTGCTGGTGTTTTCAAGTCTTTGGGGAAATGGTTGGGGAGTTATGATTTAACATACACACATTCATTTTTTGTTGATGCTTTTTGATTTCACATTGATTTTAGATTTTATCCCTTCTTTCTCCCTATCCACGGAGCCTTTCCTTGTAACAAAGATTAAAAAAGAAAAGCCAAAAAAAATAGTAGCTTAGAAAGACTGAATTTGTTGTACACCATGTCTAACATCATATACAATATTCCACACTCATAGTTTCTCCTTCCCTCTACCTTTGCAGTGAAGAGAGGGAGATGCAAAAAAAAATTCATCATTCATTCATTCATTCTTCTCTTTCTTAGAGGCTTCTGGGTTAATGCATGGTAGAAAGAGGAAGATTTTTCCATTTTTTTGTTCTTTGCCAGTGTACTGGGTTTGAGGTGAAACCTCAGAATTGTTTTGATTTGCATTTCTCTTTTTATTAGTGATTTGGAGCAATTTACAGTTCTTTTAAAAACTTTATGTCTTTTGACTCCTTTACTGTTGAGTCACCAAATCTTCTCTGGGTCCAAGCTTAGTAATTATACTTTCATAGCATTCAGCTTCATTTTAGTGTTCTTTCCATTTATGTTGTAGTCAGTATGTGTGTTTTTTATATTGTTTTCCTGATTCTGCTTATTTCTTTTTGCATCAGTTCATATAAGCCTTTCCATATTTCTCTAAATTCCTTACATTTGTTGTTTCTTAAGGTGAATTCGTATTTTATCATATTAATGTAATATAGTTTGTTTAGTCATTCCCCAATCAATGAGCACTTTGTTTTCAGTTCTTTTCTACCTCAAAAAGTGCTATCAATAGTTTGATGAATATTGGAACTTTCTTCTTGCCTTTGACCTCCATAGAAGGTATATGGCTGGCAGGGTATCTCTGGATCAAAGGCTATGGACATTTCAGTCACTTTAAAAAAAAAAAAGGTATACTTTCAGATGATTTTTCAGAATAATTAGACCAATATTTGGCTCTTCCAGCAGTGTATTTGTGCACATGTATATCTGCAGCCCTTCCAGTATTGACTGTTTTCATCTTTTCTTATTTTTGCTTGATGTGTTGAGTATGAAGTAAACCTGAGTTGCTTTGATTTGCATTTCTCTTTTTATTAGGCATTTGAAGCAATCTTTCCTATGATTCTTGATAGTTCCACAATTTTTTGAGATGTTTGTTTATGGCTTTTGACCACTTATTTGTTGAGGAATCGCTCTTGATTAGTAGCTCATGATTTAAAATATGCATTAAATAGATATGAAATACCTTTGTGAGGGTATGAACAGGCAGTTTTCAGAGGAAGAAATTAAAGCTATCTAAGAGTCATATGAAAAAATGCTGTAAATCACTATTCATTAGAGAAATGCAGATCAAAAAACTGAGGTACCACATCACACCTATCAGATTGGCTAACATGACAAAACAGGAAAATGATAAATATTGGAGAAAATGTGGGAAAATTGGAACACTAATGCATAGTTTGGTGGAGTTGTGAACTGATCCAACCAGTCTGGAGAGCAATTTGGAGCTATGCCCATAGAGCTATAAAACTGTGCATACCCTTTGACCCAGCAATACCACTTCTAGGTCTGTACCCCAAAGAGATTAAAAATGGGAAAAGGACCCACATGTACAAAAATATTTATAGCAGCTCTTTTTGTGGTGGCAAAGACTTGGAAATTGAGGGGATGTCCGTCAGATAGGAATGGCTGAACAAGTTGTGGTATATGAATATAATGGAATACTATTGTGCTATAAGAAATGATGAGTAGGCAGACTTCAGAAAAACCTGGAAAGACTTATATGAACTGATACAGAGTGAAATGAGAACCAGGAGAACATTGTATACAGTAACAGCGGTGATGACTGACTTTGATAGACTAAGCTCTTCTCAGCATTACACGGATCTAATACAACTCCAAAAGACTCGTGATGGAAAATGCTATCCACATCCAGAGAAAGAACTTAGGAGTCTCAATGCAGATGGAAGCATACTATTTGTTCTCCTTTTCTTTTGTTGTTTTGTTTTTTTCCTTCTTTCTCATGGTTCCTCCCATTAGTTCTGATTCTTCTTTAAAATCATGACTAATGTGAAAATGTTTAATATGAATGTATAAGTAGAGCCTATATCAGATTGCATGCTGTCTTGGGGAGAGGGGAGGAGAGGGAGAGGGAGAAAATTTAAAACTTAAAATCTTATGGAAGTGAATGTTGCAAACTAAAAATAAATAAATTATTTAAAAAAAAGAAATGCTTTTGTGTGGTCTAATGTAAATAGACACTATTCCTTTTTTAGCCTCTTTTAGGGTAGAAAAGTTAATTGTATGGTTTCCATCATATATTGTTTTATGTTAATCCAGAATTCTAAGTGGAAAGGAGCTACAGAAAAATCTATTGATATGTAATATGTAAATTGTTAAAATGTGCAGAAACATTTTCTAATTAATATTTGTCTTCACCACTAAGCAAGGGGAAGTGACTATGACTAAAGTATGAGTCTCCCTTTTGCCCCCTCAACTGTACCTTCAACACACATAACAAGTGACTTTACAAGTTTGAACCTTTCCTTCTTCTCCCATGGGAGGCAGTGTGAGTGTAGTGTAAAGAACACTTGTTGGGTAATTGGGAGTCCTGAGTCTAAGTCCTGGCTTCACCACTAAGTGCCTCTGACCTGAGATAGGCCACTTTTTCTAGTCATGAGTTTCTTTATCCCTAAGAGTGCTGGCCCTGGAGTCAGGAGAACTTGGGTTCAAATATGGCCTGAGACACTTACTGGCTGTTTGACCCTGGGCAAGTCATTTAACCCTGTTTGCTTAGTTTTCTCATCAATGAGGGTACTGGCATCCTTCTAGTTACTGAGGTTTTCAACCTCAGTATCTCAGCCATCTCACCACATATATCCAGTCACATGCCGAACATTGCCATTTCTGTCTCTGTAACATCCCTGGCATCTGTCCTTTTCTCCCCACTCACCCACCACCATGGTTGAGGCCCTTAATACCTCTCACCTGGACCCTTAAAATAGCCTCCTAATTGGCTTCCCTGCCTCCAGTCTCTCTTCACTCAAATCCATCCTCCATACAGCTCCCAAAACAATTTTTCTTAAATACAAGTGTGGCTATCTCACTGATACTCACTGTACTCTAGTGGCTTCCTATTACCTTTACGATAAGGACTAAACCTATGATCTCATTGTCACTGGAAACTCTTGGGTGAGGAAATGCCCTCTACCAATGCAGTTGGCATCTCTGCATCTTATAGTCTTAGAGCAGAGATGTCAAACTTGAAGCCTGCTGGCCACAAGCAGCCCCCAAATCCCTCAGTGTAGCCTGAACCAGATTAAAATGTAATTGAAAAATATTTAACAAAATAAACAAAAATTTAATACAACATAGATAATGTTAATTTATGGTTTTCTAAGTCAGTATGCTGCAGCAGGGATCCTTTGAGTTTTATGCCATTGGTCTTAGAGGGTTCTGTAGAACAGTGAGAGATTAAGTGATGTGCCTAGGGTCTCTCAACCAGTATGTATATCTAATGCAGGACCTGAATTCAGATCTTCCTGACTCTGAGGTTAGCTTTCTATCCTTTAGGCCAGGACTTCTTAAACTTTTTCCACTCTTGATCCCTTCAGTGCTTCTTAAACTATAAAAGTTTAAGAAGTGCTGCATTAGGCCATGAGGTTTCTCTTTACCTCTAGGATCAAATAGAAAATTCCTTGGCATTTAAGGCCCTTTATAACCTGGTCCCAACCTACCATTCCACTTTCTTACATATTACTCCCCCTTAAACAGACACACTGGCATTCTCAGTGTTACTCATACGTGGTGCCTTTGTATTGGCTATCATCCGTGCCTGGATACACTCCCATCTCACCTCTTATTCTTAGAATTCTTTGTTTCCTTCAAAGTTTAGCTCAAGCGCCACCTTCTATAAGAAATCTTTCTTGATCTGCTAGTGCCTTCCCCTCAAAATTATATCTGTTTTGTATATAGCTATGTATATACATGCTGTCTCTCCTGGATAGATTGTAAGTGCCTTGAGGGCAGGGACTGTTTCACTTTTGCCACCTTGTGATTGTGCTGATTCTGATTGAGTTTTCACCAAAATCTATATGAGACTTCAGAAATGATTTCTACAGTATTCTGCAGTGTAGTATAAATATTAATAACCTTTGTGTTATTTTATTGTAGGCAAAATCCAGAGACTACATTTGAAGTGTATGTTGAAGTGACCTCTCCTGGGACAAGAGGCCCTCTTTCAGGTACTTGTGTGTTTGGTTAAGATGAGGTCTATTCTGTTTGCTTTTACACATAAGATACATGTTTAAATGGCAGAGTGTTTATTTTTTAAAAATATATATTTGTTTTGAGGGTGTTTGTAGCCCTGGGCTGTTTTTACATCATACTACAAGGAAAAAAGTCATAATAAGTATTTTATACATTTCAGATCATGCAATGCAACATATTGTCTTGTTTCAATTATGCCAGAAAGGTCTTAATTTGAATCTTACCCTTGATATGAGAGTAAGTTGTTACGTGTGAAGCAGTATTCTCATCAGGAAGACATAGATCACTGTTTTCCTTGTAAAATTCTCTATCTTGTTGTGTTCCTCTATAATCAAACCTGAAAGGGACACTTGATTTCTAGTCCATGTTAATTTGACATGGGCAAGTCACTTCCTGTCTTTGGACTTCAGTTTTCTTACCTGTGAAATGGAAGCGTTGGATTAGATCACCCCCAACATCCCTTTTCATTCTAACTGCTGTCAGTATATATGGTGTAGTGATAATGGATAGAACATTGGTCTTAGAGTCAGGTGACCTGGGTTCAAATTCTGCCTCACACTTTGAGGACTAGCTGTGTGACCATGGATAAATCACTTTAACATGTTGTGGTCTCAGTTTCCCTATCTGTAAAATGGGAACTTTTGTACTTCTAGAACATAGAGTTGTAAAGAAAGTACCTTGCAAAACTATGCAAAAATGAGTTACTGTTAATACTCCCAACATATGTCCCAACATATGTGTTCGAAGGCCCTTTCACCTCTAATATTTTCTCATTCTTTGACTTCTTAGCACACTTTCTTGTTCTTTTAAAAATAAGAGTTTTTTTTAATGATGATTTGGATGTAACCTTTTAGAAAAAAAACATATCAAGTGATACATGTAGAAAACTACAAATGGGCTCAATTTATTTATTTTCATTTAGTTGCCTATATTTTGAGTGTCTTAGGTGAGCAGTCATAAATATTCAGTCTAACCTCCTTTGTGAGTAATAATTATCATTTGAGCAAGAATGAGAGTATTGAAAAGGAAAGAATTAGCAAACGTAGAAATGAGATAAAATAATAGAATAAGCACATTGCAACATATTACCAACAATTTACAGGGGGGGAATAGAGGCATCATCTAGGACACGGTATCACTAGAAAAGGAGGTGGGCTGATCCTGTATTAAGAGTCAGGGACAACAGATGGACAGCCTGAGGGCTGTACTGGTCTCCATGAAATATAAAATAATCAGAGGAAGGCCTTCAGTGTATTGGGTGGATACTCTAAGGAGGATTTAACAGAAAGACATCGATAAGAATTGCACTGGATGAGACAATATGAAAGAATTTTAGTCTGTCCTGGTGAAGGGAGCTTTTGCATGGATGAGATCACAGATTTATTGAAATATGGAATTATCTTGGAAAAAATCACCATTACTGTATAAAAGTGACAATGGATCTCTATACCTGGGAAATCAGTTTGCATTCTAGTCTATTGGTTTTCCCTCTATGGCAAATGTGTTTACTTTATGTCATTAAAAAAAATCACTTCTCTGTTAGTTTAGAAAATGTTGCTAAGCTTTTATGAGTATCTCTGAGTGGTAGGTCAAATGATTTCCTTCTTACAGATAAAGGGAAGTCATTCATTCATACTTAGGGAATACTTACTACATTCAGCAAACTGTGCAAAGTGACATAGGGTATATAATCCACCTTAGTCCTCTAGGCCTTAATAGAAATGGATACACGGAGAAGGGACCTTAGAAAATATGATGTTAGTGTTGGAATGAACCTGTATAATTATCTGGTCTGATTCTTTTAATTTTATTGATAAGGAAACTGAGATCCAGAGAAGTTATCTGACCTAATTAAGGTTTCAAGATTGAATTAATAACAGAGCCACCATGATGAACCCTAGCTGAATCACTTGAGTTAGGAAGTTCTGAGCTGTGATTGGTCTAAGGCCAATTGGGAGTCCTCACTAAATCCTGCACTAATATGATGAGCTCTGGGGAGCTAAGGGTCACCAGGTGGCTAAAGAGGGGTGAACCAGCCTAGGCTAGGAAAAATGGAGCAGGTTAAAGCTTCCATGCCAGTCAGTACTGGGATTAGACCCTTGAGAGGCCCACTTCCAGCCTGGGAAAGATGGGAAGATCCAGTCTTCAAAAAACTAAAACCAACCAAATGACACCACCACAATAATAACAAGAGCTATTATTTATATTGCAATTATAGTTTAAAAGTGCTTTTTATAGGATCCTAAACCTGGGACTAAAAGGGACCTCAGAGTTCATCTTATCTAGCCTCTCATTTTACAGCTGAGGAAACTGAGGCACAGGGAGATTAATTAATGGCCAAAGTCATGTAGGTAGTGTTGGAGAAAGGATGTGAATCCAGGACCTTTGACTTCAGAGCCAGCAATCGATCTGTGAAGTAGGTAGTGCAAATATTATTATCTTCATTTGGCATATAAGAAAGTTGAAGCTAAGCAAGGGGAAGTGACTATGACTAAAGTCACATAAGTAATGAGGGTAAAGATATACTTTGGATCTTGGTGTTCTGATTGCAAAAACTTCAAGCTGCTCACTAAAATAAAAATACCCGCCTTCAGAAAACATTCCTGGAAAACACCTGGAAAAAGCATCACTCATTTAAACATAAAGAGAAAAAACGTTGTGTCATAAGGTTACTTTTTTAAGTAATCAAGAAGAATTTTAGACCAAAACTAAATATACTTGGTCTACCCATTGAGCCTTAGATGTAACCCAGAGGAAGAGCAAATGATCAAAGAGCCTATGCTTCAGGGATATGGTTTAGTTAGTCAGAGTCAAAGCCAAGTTAGATATTCTAAAGTCCTTTCCAGCTCTGAGACGCTTTTAAACAGCATCAACGTTCTGAGTTTCTTTCTTCCCCTCTTCCCTGCTGTCCTCTCTCTTCCTTCCCTTTCCCTCCTTCCCTGCTATTCCTCCTTCTTCCTCCCTGTCTCTTTCCTGCCTCTCTCCCCTCTCTTGCCTCACAACTTCCCCTCACCTATTCCCCCCATTTTTCCTTCCCTGCCCCTTCAGTCTCCCTTCACCCCCCTTTTCTCTGTTTCCTTTTTGCTGAATCCACATATATGCAGTTTGTCTACTGATTTTTCTTTACATCACTTCATATAAGTTTTTCTGTATTTCCTTGACTGCTCATATTTATCATTTTTATGATAACATAATATTCAATTACATTAACGTACTGTAATTTATTCAGCTATGCTTCAGTTATTAGGCACAGAAGTTGTTTTCAGGTTTCCCCCCCTAACACCCCCCCTCCACTTTATTTGGGGTTTATACAGGTAAATCTTTTCCTTTTTAATGATGTTTTGGGGATGAAACCCTAACAATGGAATTGCTAGGTTGAGAGCTGTGATTGATTTTGTGACTCATTGCATAGTGCTGTATTACTGTTCATAATATTTGTTTGTATCAGGCTGCTGCTGCCTGCTAACAATATATTAGAAGTCCTATTTTCCTATAGCCCTGCAAACATTGGATTTTATCCATTTTTGCTGTTTTTGTCATTCTAGCTGTCCAGATGTTTTAAGGGGCTTTTGGCCATTGTTAGATAAAGACCATAATCTATTACTTAATATTTAATCTCGTTGACTGGTGTAAGTTCATACTGTCCTAATTTTCTATAAATTGTCTGTGGTAGATTTGTTCCCCTTTGATGTTCTACAATCTCTTATCACTATCATTTGAGAAAATTGCTAAGAATCTACTGTATGAATTGTCTTTGTTTCTTGTGTCTGAACTGTTTTTTGGTGCCAAATTCTCTGGACGAACTTAAGCATAAACATTACATTGTACAGTACTAGTGTCTGGGCATAATCTTCCCTTTGAAGTTTGTTTGCATCCCCCTGGAGGGATTAATTCCCTGCTGTGGGAAGGTGGGTTAAAAAGCACTGAAACTACTTTGCAGTTTTTTAATTGGGAGATTTAGTATACATTTTGTTCTATAAACCAAGTGCATTTACAGGGTGCTTATTTCTTAGTCCTTTGCATGTCCAGTGATATATTTTTACTGTTAGAAAATAATTTTGAAACTTTAAAAAGGCTACTTAAAAAAACTGATAGGTTGTCCCACAAATATGATGCGTGATAACAATCTTTGAGATAGGTGTGTGTATTTGGAAACCTTCAAAGTTACTAATATAAATGAACTTATTTTAATTCAACAAATATACATTAAGCATCTACTATGTTCAGAGTCCTTCTTGTGCTAGGGATCAGATGAAAAACAACTGTCTCCGACCTCAGGGAGTTTATAGCCTAATGGGGGAGATATGACATGAATGACACAAAGGAGCATGTGATAGGGACCATAAAGAATCTCACAAGAAAGCATAAGAAAATTGGAGGAGGGATAGCTCCCTCTTGATTTGTCAAAAATCCTACCTCATCTTTTAGGGTATAGCTAAAATGTCACCATTTTTTATCATCTCGGTAGTATGTGATTTCTCCTTTTTCTGGAGTTCTGCAGCACCATGTATCTGTACTAGCTACTTCCCATATTCTATTTTTATGTTATAGATATAGTCATACAGGCCTACTCTGCACAAGGTTGCCTGGACTAATGGTGTTCCAAAACAATATACTTAATGTATCCTCAGCCTGGCATTTGAAGTCCTCTGCAGTCTCATTGATTTGATGGAAATAACAGCCTCTATCTTCCAGTTTTTTGTGGCTCCAATTAGTGATGTTTGCTTGTACTTGCCTTATCTTTTCTAGTAGATTGTAAGCCAGGGGTTCCCAAATATTTGTCTTTCTTACCCTTGGTTTTCAATAAAACCTTTCTGTACTTGCTATTCAATATAAAATATGAAAGGAAATAAATTCTAGAGCTTACCATGCATATACACATAAGAAATAAAGTAAAGATTTTTCATGGAGAAAACAGTATTTGGCACATAATATTTTTTTTAGCCCCATAAAATTGTTAATGTAAATTTTTTCACTAACATTACTAATCTTAGAATATTTCAATAGGATAATATAGTTATTTACTAAGCATTTCCCATACCCCCTTGGTGGGGGGAGTCTTCATACCCCAGGTTGGGATCCCTTATTATAAGCTTATTGATGGCAAGGAGCAAGGTGTAGTGAAAAGAGCATTCATTGGATTTGAAATCAGGAGACCTAGATTTAGTCTACATGCTGATTTTTTACTTGCTTGTGACCTTGGACAAGTACTTTACTTCTCTGAGGCTCAGTTTTCTCATCTCTGAAAAAGGGAATAATAATATCTGTACTACCTATTCACAAGGCAATTGTAAAGAAAGTCCTCTGCAAATCTTAAAGCTCTGCAGAGGGCAAAGTGGTTCCTGTATGGGCCACAGAACCTACTACAGGTTCTCTCGCATAGCAGGTGCTTAGTAAGAGTCTTTTTGTTGGATAAACGAAGCATTTACAATAGTTTTTTAGATAACGAATCCCCTTTTCTCTACCGCCCCCGCCCTGCTTCCTGTCTTCAGAAAAAATTATGTGTATAAAATTGTTATGCAAATAGTATTTGCCTCTTAAAAATTATATGTAGACTTGTGTATTCTCCTCTCAATCCTCTTTCAAATTCAACAAATCCAACAATGATTTGTTCAGTGACTACTGGATACTACACAGTCAAACACCGTTCTAAGTACTAGGGGAGATCCAAAGTTTAGGTAACAGAAAATTCCTGCCCTCCTGGAACTTATATTTTAGTAGGATAAAGATACTAACACAAATAAATACTAGACAATATTGGTGTCAGCTAATTGTATACAGAAAGCAGGTTGAGTAGGATAAATCTTATCATTATTTGCCTTTAACAAATAGTTACGCACCTGTAAGTACAGAACACTTTGGGAGGTTCGGGGAGAGATGCATGGGTGAATAAGATGTGGTACCTACCCATAGAAGCTTCCAGTCTAGTGGAGAGAAAGAAAGGAGTGGAGGGTATAAGCATCTGTATAGCACCTACCATCTGCCAGGCACTATGCTAAGTGCTTTTTACAAATATTATCTCATTTGATCTTCCCAACAATCCTGCAAACTAAGTGGTGTTATTATCCCTATTTTACAGTTAAGCAAGCTGAGACAGGCTGAGGTTAAGGGATTTGCCCAGGATCACACAGCTAATAAGTATCTGAAACTGGATTTGAATACAGGTCTTCCAGAATCCAGGCCCAGCACTGTATCCACTGTGCTATCTAGATGCCACTTTTATTGTTGTTGTTCAGTAGTGTCCAACCCTTTGTGACCCGGTTTTTGGGATTTTCTTGTCAAAGATACTGGAGTGGTTTGTCATTTTCTTCTCCAGCTCATTTTAGAGAGGAGGAATGGAGGCAAGCAGGGTTAAGTGACTTGCTCAGAGTCAAAAAGCTAGGAAGTGTCTGAGGCCGGATTTGAACTCAGGAAGGTGAATCTTTCTGACTTTAGGCCTAGCATTCTATTCACTGTACCACCTAGCTGCCCTTGATACCTCTAGTGGGGAATTGTGACTCATACACAAATATCTATGTAGTTATATTCCAATTTATAAGAGAGGTACAAACCAAATACTGTGTGAGGTTTTGGAGAGGAAAGATCCTTCTCAACAGGAGGATGGGTGTTTAAGTGTGGAGAAGATTGTTGGCAAAGGCCTAGGGAGGGGAAAGTGCAGGATGTATTTGGATACTGCCTAGTCCTATGGTTGGAGCCCAGATGGGCTGAGTGTGAGAAGAGGCTGCAATGGGAGGACGGAGTCAGGCTGAGGACGCTGACGAGTCTACCAATTGTCAGGCAAAAGGGAATCATTGATGGGTTTGCATGCTCTAATAACAGGAACATGACACATATACAGATTATTGTAACATGAAATAGAGCATAATAGCAACTTATGTTACATATTGCTTTATAGAACCCATTATTTGGAGGGGATAGAGATCTGGACTTCGAGGCAGGAAGATCTGAGTTCATATCCTGCCATCAGTAATTACCAGGTGTGTAAATAAACAAGTCCTTTGATTTTTCTGGGCCTCAGTTTTGTCATCAGTAAAATGAGGGAATTGAACTACATGACCTCTCAGGTCCTTTACAGTTCTAAGTTGTCTTTAGTCAAATTTATCCTCATGACATCCTTGTAAAGTAGGTATTAGAAGTGATATTATTATTCCTGTGTGAGAAATGAGGAAATTGAGATCATGGGAATGAAGTGACTTGTTCAGGTTCATCCAGCTAAAAAATGGCATAGTCAAGATTTGAACTGAGCTCTCTTGACTTCCAATCCTGTGTTCTTTCCAGTTTGTGCTCAACATATAAACAATTTGTGTCTGGGATTCTCTCTGGGCACCTACTGATAAGTATTGGGTATTACAGGCATCAGAGACATTGGTCATGCTATTGTGCTCTTATTATGTAATAGCAAAAATAATGCTGTTATGCTCTGCTATTACGCTCTATCAAGATAGAAGTTACCTCTTCTGTACTTGGAAAGGGGGGGGGTCTCTTGCCGTGGAAAGCAGTTTATGTAGCCTCATCTTTGACATGCTGAAACTTTGCAATGAATTTTAAACTAAAATGCTCCATTGCAGTTGGCCTTGCTGTGCTTGCTGCAAATACTGTCCTATGTCAGATAGTTAACATTAAGAAGAGCAGCCTCAGGTTCTTTCAGGATATGTCTGCGGACCGGTTTCCTTCTTGCTTCATTACCTTCCATTACTACTTTGTGAAAGTAGAGAGTGACAAGATATCTCAAGAACCACATGAAAAGAATATTCAGAGAAAGGGTTGTTCTGGCTGAAAGAATTTTCTGGCTGGCTCCAGGTTAAGCAGAGACCCATAGGATTATAGAGCACTGAAACAGGAAGGAATCATAGAGTGTTAGAACATAGAACACTGGAAAATATAGAACTTTAGAGTTTGACCAGTTGAGGGGTGTAAGGCATGGGAGGGGGAAAGAAAAGGGAATAATGTAACCCTTGACTCTCTCTACCTCCTGGCTAAGGGAGCCTTTGAGGTCACCTGGTCAATTGACCTTGATTATGTTTAGAATGTTACTTATTTAATAGACCTGGAAGGTATAAACCTTGAGATTGGGAGGGGAGAAGAAACAAAGCATCATGGTTCCCCTGGAAGCTAGGGGTCTGGAAGACCTGAGTTCAAATCCTACATCACATACTAGCTGTGTGACCTTGGGCAAGTCACTTAAGCTGTTTTTGCTTCAGTTTTCTCAACCGTAAAATGAAGATAATAATAGTACTTAACCTCCCAAGGTCGTTGTGAAGATCAAATGAGATAATATTTGTAAAGCACTTAGCAAAGTGCCTGGCACATAGTAAGTGCTATATAAATGTTAGTTATTACTACTACTACTACTACTACTACTACTACTACTACTACTACTACTA
>NW_020954564.1:45879244-45919990 GCF_900497805.2 Vombatus ursinus | reverse complement strand
TACTACTACTACTACTACTACTACTACTACTACTACTACTACTACTACTACTGATACTACTACTACTACTGCTACTACTACTACTACTGCTACTACTACTACTACTGCTACTACTACTGCTACTGCTATTATTATATCCTCCCTCCCTCCTTCCTTCCCTCCCTCTGACATTATCATCTTCCTTGTTATGGACATTATACTTCTCTTAACAAAACTTCTGATTGTATATTTGCTTATTTGCTTGCCATAACACACTGTTGACTCACTGTTGTCAAATTTACAAGTACACTAATTACCCCCTCACCCAACTTCTTTAGACAAACTTGACTAGCCCCATCTTCCTTAACCTACGTTTGTGAGATCAGCTTAGGATTTTGCACATCCTGGATTTCTTTCTTCTCATCAATTCAGATAAGCATTATCAAACTTCTGCTATGTTCAGAAAGCTAGGACCTGGAATGTTGGGACCTGGGAATGATGGAGTCAGATAAAGAAGACACAGTGATTGTGCTCCAGGACCCTATAGTTTGGTAGAGATGATAGGACATACAAATCTGTTTTATACAATTATCATGCCATTAGATTATAGTTATATGAACACATTTCTTTTTATAAGGTCTGAGGTTATGAGGTCATGAAATCTGAGACTGAAGAAGGAAAGATTATTACTGGATTTGGTATAGGGAGGTTATCATGAAAGGCATCATGGAAGATAAGATGAACATTTTAGGCAGGGGCTTGAAAGACTGGTAAGATTTCTATAGACACAGCTGGGGATTAGATAGGGGTGAAAGGACAAGGTATTGGAGTTATTTTGTAGCTCACATGTTGATCTTCTTTTACAATGATTCTCAAAATATTCATAATGTTTCATTACTGTTGTCCATAGGAAATTTTTCCCAGGTTGCAAAACTTTTACTATCCAAGGTCTTAACTTCTTAAATACGGTAAACTTCTCCTGTCATTCTTTTTCTACCAATCTCTGCCTCTTAGAGCCACTCACTACTCAGGCTGTGGTTGGTAGAATGGCCTTAGGTAAGGAATTTGGATAATTTAGCATTCTGCTATGGTTTGGTTGGAAAAACAAATGTCACTGTAATATTAATACTAATAAACGTTTGACTTGAAAATTTTCTTTCTGGTACTAAGAGTATGGAATAATATCTATCAGCAACTTTGGCATTTAGTTGGCATTCTGATAAGTTTTTAGCTTTTTTCCCCTTATGGATTTCTCTAAATTAATACAATTTAGAGCTGTAAGGGACCTTAAAGATGATCTAGTCCAACACCCTCATTTTACAGAGGAGGAAACTGAGCCCTAAAGAGGTGAATGACTTGGTGAAGTATCCCAGGAAGTAAGTGACAAAGCCAGGATTGAAACCCAGGCCTTCTGATTCTAACTATAGCTTTCTCCACTATTCCAAACTGTTCAGTAGGGGCAAATAGCCCTACTAAAGAGGTCTGAAGACTTAAAAAAAAAAATCAGGTTTTACTCTTCCAGAAATATAAAAAATAATCTGGCCCTAGTCTTTCTCCGGAGCTCTGGTCCTTTATCATAGGTTGTCTGTAGGACATTTTGAACTAAATGTCCTGTAAGCATCTTAACATGTCCCCGAAATGAGCTCATTATCATTGTCCTCAAACCTATCCCTCTTTCAAATTTCCCTTCTTCCCATCCTTCTAGTCACCCTGGTTCACAACTTTGGTTTTATCCTCAATTCTCACTCTCATCCCACCTTTCCAGTCATTTGTCAAATCTTGTCATTTCTGGCTACAACATCCCTTGTCTGTGTCTACAATATCCCCCCTCTACTCACACAGGCACCACCTAATTCAGGCCATCATCACCTCTTACCTGGATTATTACAATAGCCTCCTAACTGATCTTTCTTCCTCAAGTGTTTCCCCTCTCCAATGATTTTTCTAAAGTGCTGGTTGACCACATCACTCCTTCTTCCCCAGTGAATGCCAATGGTTCTTTATTACCTCTATGATCAAATATAAACTCTATTTGATATTTAAAGCTCTTAATGACCTGACTTCTTCCTTTCTTCCTAGTTTTCTTATACAATGCTCCCCTCCATGAACTCTGTGTTCTGGTGATATTGGCCTAGGCTTCTTCTCAAACACAGCACTCCATTTCTGTCTCTTTGCTTTTGCATTGGCTGTCCCTCAGGACTAGAATGCTCTCCTTCCTCACCTCTTCTTGGAACCCTTGGTTTCCCTCAAGACTCAACTGGAGTACCACCTTCTGCAGGAGACTTTTTCTGGTTCCCCAAGATTCTAATGACTTACTCTCTAAAGTTCCTTGTATTTCTTATATTCCTCTCTATAGGTGTATATGTCTATATGTACATGTTTCCTTCTCCATTGGAAAGTAAGCTCCCTGAGGGCAGGGACAGTTTTCACTTTTTCTTTGTATTCCCAGCATTTAAGTAAAGTGCTTGCATATAGTAAGTTCTTAGTAAGTACTTGGTTGATTAAGACTACTGTGAAAGGCATTCAATCTATTTCTTCTATCTTTTTTTAACAAAAACTGACCAGAAACACAATAGGCAGAATGCTGTAATGGAAAAACTACTCTGGGACTAAGCATCAGAATAACTGGGATGGAGTTCTAGCTCTGTCACTAGTTAGCTCAGTGACCTTGGGTAATGTACTTAAGCCTCTTTCGATGAAATACTGGGACCAGTTGACCTCCAAAGTTCCTTTCATTTTTGTTGTTGCTATTCTTAAAGAATGATAATTCATAAATAAGGGTGACCAAGTATTTTCTTTGTAACAACTCTATGAGGCGGGTAATAGTGGCATTTTTATTCCCATTTTGTAGATGAGGAAATTGAAGATGAGGTAAAGTGACTTCTGTATTCAAACCCTAGTCTCTCCCTGGAGAATGCAATAATCTTTTTACTTATTCAGTTTTTCTCTTAGTTTTAATGGTTGAGCCCTAAAATTCTACATCATCAGGCCTCTTCTTACTCTAACCATAGAGTACTTTTTTTGGGGGGGGAATGAGGCAACCGGGGTTAAGTGACTTGCCCAGGGTCACTTAGCTAGTGAGTATAATGTGTCTGAGGCTGGATTCGAACTTAGGTCCTCCTAACTCCAGGACTGGTGCTCTATGCACTGTGCCACCTGCACCTAGAGTACTTTGTTTTAACCTACATGTTTTGTATTTGTTCTTGGATCTTTTCCAACTCTAACATTCTATGAGTGTGTGATTGAACTGGATGACCTTTGAGAGCTCCAATGTGATTTTGTTATGGTCAATGCACTTTTCCTCTTCCTCTTTTTTTTTTTTTTTTGTGAGACATTTGTGGTTAAGTGACTTGCCCAGAGTCACACAGCTAGTAAATGTCAAGTGTCTGAGGTTGGATTTGAACTCAGTTCCTCCTGACGCTGGGGCTGTTGCCCCTAATTTTCCTCCTCTATTGGACGTATTCCCACCTTGTCTGCAGTATAGTGTATCTCTAGCAGAATAGACCCATTTTGCCTTGTATGTAGTCACTTTCATGCATAATATTTTTCCAAGCAAAACAAATCAAACAAAACCTAAACAGCCTAAGATTTTGAGTCCAAAGATTGATTTTTCTGTTTCAAAGGTAAACTCCTTGAGGTTTGTTGAATCACTTTAGAAGCTGAATAAGACCCTATGTTTTAAATGCCCAGAAGATGTTTTGTGCATGGCTTTTGACCTTTCTTTGGTATTAATTCGTGACATATTTTGGATTTGGTTCTCTGTGTTCTATTGTAGATAGGTTCCCTGTTCAAAGGCTTTCATTAAAACAAAAAAGCTCTGTTGCTGGTATCTCAGTGCTCTACCCTTTGCCCAGCAGGAAACTAAAAATATGTTGCTTGACTTGAAGACAGTTTTCTTACTATAATGTGTCTTTAGGACTTTGGATTTTCTGTTACCTGAAAACACCTTAAAAATTTTTTTGAAGGGAGACAGGAGTAAATGAAGTTGTTATTTTTGTGCTTTATAATACAACCCATCATGGCAGCTTAGGGGACGTGATTCCGTCATTCATTAATGCTTTCATTTAATGTTCAGCAGACATTTATCATGGAGATACATGGAGTATATGAAGAGTAGATGGAGAGATAGGAACTCTGGGAGAGAAAGCAGCCTGAGCCCTCATGGAGTTCGCAGTCTAGTAGGAGGGAAACAATATATACATTTTAAAACTATGAACTAATTTTAGTGAAGAATAGTATGTAATAAACATATAACACAGGTGCCATGTATCACATGAAGTTAGAAAGAGAATTTCTGATTAAAGAATTATTGAAGGCTTCCTGGAAAAGGTGTCATTTGAGCTAGACCTCAAAGGAGAGAGAGGATTTCAGCAAATATCCCCTTGAGGCATGTAGATGGAAAATGATTTGCCAAAGTTCACATAGTGGATCAATAACAGTCAGAACTTGAAGCTATGTCCATTGACTCCAGTGCAAGTGTTTTTTTCTAATATATCATTCTGTAAACATTTATTAAGCTTCTATAATATATAGAGCATGGTGTTAGATGCTGGAGAGGATATGATGTTTAGATAAGGTTCTGTCCTTTCCCCTGTAGTGCTTATTGTCCAGTGAGGAGGTAAAATATTAACACAAATAGCTGTATTATTTAAGTACATTAAAAATACATTGTTAGAGAAGGCTATGTGACAGGATGTTGTGATAAGGTCTTTTGTATAAGGGTATATATACCTTTGTCACAGAACATGTGTTTTTCCTCCTGATTTGAAACTTATAATTTTGAGTAATGGCTCACTCTGACCCCTGTTTTGTTAAATTTACAAATTAGTATACTCATTCTTGTCCAAACTACTTTTAGATTCAAAATGTTTCTTTTTTATGCTTTTTATTTAGATAGGATTGTCTAGGGGAAGCCTGATGTTTTGGGAACAGTACTGGAATTAGAGATGAGTGACTTGGGTTTGAATTTTGCCTCTGATACTACCTGTGTATCCCGGAAAGTTTACGTAAATTTTTTGAGTGTTACTTTTTTCATTTGTAAAATAGAAATAGTAAATAATCCTTGTTTAACCCCAGCATATATTGTTCTTCTCACAGAGACTTTGGTTTCTGTGCCTTTAAGAAAACAGAGGATTTTTTCCCCACTTAAGAGCATTTTATTTTTTCCAATTACATGTAAAGATAGTTTTCAGCATTCATTTTTATAAGATTTTGAGTTCCAAATTTTTCTGCTTCCCCTTTCTCCTCCCCAAGACAGCAAGCAATCTGATATAAGTTATATATGTAAAATCATGTTAAATATATTTCCACATTACTTATGTTGTAAAAGAAGAATCAGAACAAAAAGGAAAAACCGTGACAAAGAAAAAAATAAAACAAAAGGGAAAATAGTATACTTTGATCTGCTTTCAGACTCCATAGTTGTTTCTCTGAATCTGGATAGCATTTTCCATCATGAGTCTTTTGGAATTGTCTTGCATCATTTTATTATTGAGAATAGCTAAATCATTCACAGTTGATCATCGTACAATGTTGTTAGTGTATACAATGTTTTCCTGGTTCTACTTATTTCACTCACCATCAGTTCATATAAATCTTTCCAGGTTTTTCTGAAATCTGCCTGCTCATCATTTCTTATAGCACAATAGTATTCCATTACATTCATATACCACAACTTGTTCAGCTATTCCTCAATTGATGAACATCCCCTCAATTTCCAATTCTTGGCCACCACAAAAAGAGCTTCTATAAATATTTTTGTATACAAGGGTCCTTTCCCTTTTTTGTGATGTCTTTGGGGTACAGACCTAGAAGTGGTATTGTTGGGTCAAACTCAGTTTTATAGCCCTTTGGACATAGTTCCAAATTGTTCTCCAGGATGGTTGAATCAGTTCACAAGTCCACCAACAATGCATTAATGTTCTAATTTTCCCACATCTTCTCCAACATTTATCATTTTAATTTTCTGTCATATTAGCCAATTTGATAGGTATGAGGTGGTTCCTCAGAGTTGTTTTGATTTGCATTTCTCTAATCAATAGTGTTTTTGAGCATTTTTTCAAATGACTTTAGATAGCTTTAATTTCTTCATATGAAAACTGCGTGTTCATATCCTCTGACCATTTATCAATTGGGGAATAACTTGTATTCTTATAAATCTGACTCAGTTCTCCATATATTTTAGAAATGAGGTCTTTATCAGCAACACTGGTAGTAAAAATTGTTTCTCAGCTTTCTGCTTTCTTTCTAATCTTGGTTGTGTTGGCTTTGATTATGCAAAACCTTTTTAATTTAATGTAATCAAGACTATCCATTCTGCATTTCATAATGTTCTTGTTTGGTCATAAATTCTTCTGTTCTTCATAGATCTGACAGGTAATCTATTCTTTGCTCTCCTAATTTGCTTATGGTATCACCCTGTATATCTAAATGATGTACCTATTTTGACCTCATCTTGCTATACGGTATAAGATGTTGGTCTATGCCTAGTTTCTTCCATACTATTTTTTCCAGTTTTCCCAGCACTTTTTGTCAAAAAGTGAATTCTTATCACAGGGGCTGGAGTCTTTGGGTTTATCACACAGTAGATTACTATAGTCATTCACTACTGTATGTTGTGACCCTAACCTATCCCACTGATCCACCATTCTATTTCTTAGCCAGTACCAAATAGTTTTGTTGATTGCCACTTTATAATATAGTTTTAGAATTGCTACCTTCCTTTGCAATTTTTCCATTAATTCCCTTGATATTCTTGAACTTTTGTTCCTCCAGATGAATTTTGTTATTTTTTCTAGCTCTATAAAATAATTTTTTTGGTAGTTTGATTGGTATGGCACTGAATAAGTAAATTAATTTAGGTAGAATTATCATTTTTATTATTTTAGCTTGGCCTACTCATGAGCAATTGGTATTTTTCCAGTTATTTAGATCTGACTTTCTTTGTGTGAGAGGCGTTTTGTAATTCTGTTCATATAATTCCTGGGTTTGTCTTGGCAGGTAGACTCCCAAATATTTTATATTACCTGCAGTTATTTTAAGTGGAATTTCTTTATTTCTTGCTGCTGGGCTTTGTTGGTAATATACAGAAATGCTGATGATTTATGTGGGTTTATTTTATATCCTGCAACTTTGCTAAAGTTGTTAATTATTTCAAGTAGTTTTTCTAATTGATTCTCTAGATTCTCTAAGTATAGTTTTGTTTCCTCATTGCCTATTCTAATTCCTTCTATTTCTTTTTCTTCTCTTATCACTAATGCTAAAATTTCTGTTACAATATTGAGTAATAGTAGTGGTAATGGGCATCCTTGTTTCACTCCTGATCTTATTGGGAAAGCTTCTAGCTTATTCCCATTACATATAATGCTTGCTAATGGTTTTAGATATTGCTTATCATTTTGAGGAAAACTCCTTTTATTCCTATGCTCTCTAGTGTTTTTATGGGAATAGGTACTGTATTTTGTCAAAAGCTTTTTTGCATCTATTGAGATAATCATATGATTTCTTTAGTTTTGTTATTGATAAGGTCAATTATGCTGACAGTTTTCCTAATATTGAATCAGCCCTGAATTCCTAGTATAAATCCTACCTGGTCATAGTGTATTATCCTTCTGATAAATTGCTGTAATCTCTTTGCTAATGTTTTGTTTAAAAATTTTGCATCAATATTCATTAGGGAAATTGGTCTATAATTTTCTTTCTCTGCTTTGGCTCTTTCTGGTTTAGGTATCAGCACCATATTTGTGTCATAAAAGGAATTTGGTAGGACTCCTTCACCTATTTTCCCAAATAGTTTATATGGTATTGGAATTAATTGTTCTTTAAATGTTTGGTAGAATTCACTTGAAAATCCAGCTGGTCCTGGAGATTTTTTCTTAGGGAGTTTATTGATGGCTTGTTCAATTTATTTTTCTAAAATAGAGTTATTTATGTGTTTTATTTCCTCTTCTGTTAATCAGGGCAATTTATAGTTTTGTAAATATTCATCTATTTCACTTAGCTTGTCAGATTTATTGGCATACAGTTGGACAAAATAGCTCCTAATTATTGCTTTAATTTCTTCTTCATTGGTGGTGAATTCACCTTTTCATTTTTGATACTGGTAATTTGGTTTTCTTTTTTTAATCAAATTAACCAAAGGTTTATCTATTTTATTGTATTTTTTTCATGAAACCAGCTCTTAGTTTTATTAGTTCAATAGTTTTCTTACTTTCAGTTTTATTAATCTTCCCTTTGATTTTTAGAATTTCTAATTTGGTATTTAATTGGGGATTTTAAATTTGTTCTTTTCCTACCTTTTTTTTCTGGTCACACACCTACATCATTGATCTGCGCTTTCTCTATTTTATTCATATAAACATTTAGAGATGTAAAATTTCCCCTAAGAACTGCTTTGGCTGCCTCCCATAAATACCGGTATGTTGTCTCATTATTGTCATTCTCTTTGTTGAAATTATTGATTGTTTTTATGATTTGTTGTTTGACCCACTCATTCTTTAGGATTAAGTAATTTAGTTTCTTATCACATTATGATCTGAAAAGGAGGCAATTAATACATCTTCATCAGCATTTGATTGTAAAGTTTTTATGCCGTATGTGGCCAGTTCTTGTGTAGTGCCATGTACTGCTGAGAAAACGATATGTTCTTTTCTATCACCTTTCAGTTTTTTCCAGAGGACTGTCATATCTAACTTTTCTAAAATTCTATTCACTTCCTTAATTTCTTTCTTGTTTGTTTTGTGGTTAGATTATCTAGTTCTGAGAAGGGGAGGTTGAGTCCTCCACCAAAATAGTTTTGTGGTCTATTTCTTCTTCTAACTCACTTAATTTCTCCTCTATGGATGCTATACCACTTGTTGCATCTATGTTTAATATTGAAATTGCTTCATGGTACCTTTTAGCAAGTTATCTTTTTAAATTAGGTCTCTTTTTGCTTTTGCTTTTGCTTTGTGTGAGATCAGGATTGCTATCCCTGCTTTTTTGTTTTTTAACTTCAGCTGAAGCATAATATATTCTGCTCCAGCCTTTTACCTTTACTCCGTGTGTATCTCTCTGCTTCAAATGTGTTTCTTGTTTTTAATCCACTCTGTTTTCTGCTTCCATTTTATGGAAGAGTTTATCCTATTCACATTCACAGTTGTGATTACTCATTGTGTATTTCCCTCCATCCTATTTTTCCCTGTTTATAGTTTTCTCTCTCCTTTCACCCTGTTCCTCCTCACCAGTGTTTTGTTTCTGACCACCACTTTCCTCAATCTGCCCTCCCTTCTATCAGCACCTCGCCCCTCTTCTTTCCTTTTTACCCTCCTACTTCCCTATAGGGTAAGATAAATTTCTATACCCTGTTGTGTATGTTATTCCTTCTTTGAGCCAAATTTGATGAGGGTAAGTTTCAAACAATGCTCACCCTCTCTCTTCTTTCCCTTTACTGTGCCACTTCATGTGATATAATTTATCCTATTCTGCCTCCCCCTTTCCTCTTCTCCCAGTACAATCTTTTTTGTTGCCCCTTAATTTTTTTTTTATACCATCACATCAAAGTCAACTTATACCCATACCCTCTGTCTATGTAACTTCTAACTGCCCTAATAAGGATACAATTCTCAAGAGTTACAAGTATCATCTTCCTGTGAAGGGATGTAACAACTTTATTGAATAACATGTTTTTTCTTTCCTGCTTACCTTTTTATGCTTCTCTTGAGTCTTGTATTTGAAAATTGAATTTTCTGTTCAGTTCTGGTCTTTTCATCAGGAAAGTTTGAAAGCTTCCTTTTTCATTGAATATCCGTCTTTTCCCCTGAAAGATTATGCTCAGTTTTGTTGGGTACTTAATTCTTGGTTGTAATCCAAGTTCCTTTGCCTTCTGGAATATATTCCAAGCCCTCCAATCCTTTAATATAGAAGCTGCTAAGTCCTGTATAATTCTTGCAATGGCTCCTTGATATTTGAATTGCTTCCTTCTGCCACTTGCAGTATTTTCTCTTTGACCTGATAATTCTGGAATTTGGCTACAATATTCCTTGGAGTTTTCATTTTGGGATCTCTTTCAAGGTGGATTCTTTCAATGACTATTTTACCTTCTGGTTCTAGGATATCAGGGCAATTTTCCTTGATAATTTCTTGAAAGATGCTGTCCGGGATCTTTTTTTGATCATGGCTTTCAGGTAGTACACTATTCTTAAATTATTTCTCCTGGCTTTATCTTTCAGGTCAGTTGTTTTTCAAAACAGGTATTTTGCATTTTCTTCTATTTTTTCATTCTTTTGATTCTGTTTAACTGATTCTTGATGTCTCATAGGGTCATTAGCTTCCACTTGCCCAATTCTGATTTTTAAGGAATTATTTTCTTCAGTTAGCTTTTGTACCTCCTTTTCCATTTGTTCAGTTCTACTTTTAAAGGAGTTGTTTTCTTTAGTGGATTTTTTTTCCATTTGGCCAAATATATTTTTTAAGGGATTGTTTTCTTCAGTCAATTTTTGTCCTTTTTCCAAGCTGTTGACTTTATCTTGTATAATTCTCATTTCTTTTCCCAATTTTTCATCTACCTCTCCTATTTGATTTTTACAGTCCTTTTTGAGCTCTTTTGGATTTGAGACCAGTTCATCTTCCCCTATGAGGCTTTACATGTAGGAATTTTGACATTGTTGTCCTCTTCTGAGTTTGCATTTTGATCTTCCCTGTTGCCATAGTAGCTTTGTATGGTTAGGTCTCTATTCTGTCTCTCTCTCTCTCTCTTTTTTTTTTACTCAAGTTTAGTCTATTTCATGACTTTTAAAGTTGACTTCTGCTCCTGGAACACAGGGGACACCATCTCAAGCTTTCTATGCTGGGGCCTCGGGTGCTGGAGGCTTGTGCACTGCATTGGGGTGGTCTGGCCTAGTTGTGTTTGTTGTGCCAGGGGTCCCCAGGCTGGCAGTTTGTCTTCTGCAGGCTAGAGGTCTTATAGCTTCCCTGCTGTGCCGCTAGCCTGCTGATCCAAGACCAAGGGGCCTCAGTTGCTGATCTGTGTTGTGTCTAAGAGCCTCCCACTGGCTTGTCCAGATACCATCTGTGCTGGGCTGCGCTCCCCTTTTACCCAAATGAGACAGACCTTTCCTGAAGTCCTAAGTTTTCCTTGGGAAATTATTTCACCCCATCTTTTTGTAGGTTCGCACCAGTCATTTAGAAGCTTGATTTAACGTTGTTTCCAAGGGAAATTGGGGAGAGCTCAGGCAACTGCCTGGCTTTCCTTCACCACCATCTTGGCTCCTCCCCCAAAACAAGAGGATTTTGACAGTTAATTGTCATCTTTGAAGGAGTCTATGTAAGGCCAGTATGAAAGAGACCTAACAGAACTTTTTTCCTGAGGGGTTTTGGATAGTTAACTGTCATTGGAAAATAAATCTGTGAAGGACTTGGAGAGCTGTCATCTCTGAGAGTGTGAGAGGCAGTTTAGTGACACTAAACTAAATTAACTGCCTTTAGAGAAAGACTCTATGGCAAAAACATTTTGCATAAGAGACATTCTGAGGAGAATTCCTGAGGGGAAACTGAGAGGCTTTAACTGCCATTCTGAGGTGAATTTAACTGTTACGTTGTGAGGAGAGATGAACAGTTAACTGATATTTTTGAAAGGAATTGAATTGTTGAACTGTTGTTCCAGTGTTCTGGAGGAGCTGGGAGGTGTAGCCATTGATGAGAGAATTCTAGTCAACATCGTTCTCTTGCTTTTTTTTCCAGAGTACTGAGGTGACTTAGGTTGTCACCATCCTCACATATGACATATTGTGTCAATAACTGAGTATGTCTGTGTTATTTGTTACTGTTATGGTTAGAAGTAGTGATATTTGTCTACCGGGGTGGAGAACCTGTAGCCTCGAGGCACATGTGACCTTCTAGGTCACTGAGTGTGGCCTTTTTGACTGAGTTCAAGTTTTATAGAACAAATCTTTTTATTAAGGGGATTTGTTCTGTGAAGTTTGGATTCAGTCAGAGGGCTGCACTTGAGGACCTAGAAGGCCACATGTGGTTTTGAGGCCACGAGTTCCCCACCCCTGAAGATTATGAGTTTGGGGGTTGAGACTGAGAAAAGAGAAAAGGTGTAAGTTAAAAGAGGTCTCTCTGGTTCTAAAAATGAGTAGTGGGGGCTTGGAGCTAATTAACAAAAGAGATTTTTGCATTTTAAGTTCTTTTTGAAGTAATTCTCATTCATAACCATTAGATTACTTTTGAACCCAATGAGATTTAATAAGGCAATAAGTGTGATGAGGTGAAGATGTGTTTCTCTCTTTGAGATAATCTGCATCATACCCATCTCCTGCAGGATTACACTACTTGTGGAGTCTTATCCATAGGATTGCTACATGTAAGTTTATCAAAATCCTATTATATCTACCTCAAAGGGTGGTTGTAAGGAAAGGGTTTTGTAAGCCTTAAACCATTATGGAAATGTGAGCCAAGGAATTATAGAATCCGAGCATTGGAAGGGACTTCATTTATTCCAATCCATACCTGAAGGAGAATCCTTTCTTTATTCAAAAATTTTAAAAAATTATTATTTTTCTCAATTACATGTAAACATATATTGTTAACATTTGTTTTTTAAAAATCTGAGTTCCAAATTCTCTGTCTTCCTCCCCTCCCCACTGCTTGAGAGGGCAGGCAATTTGATATAGATTATACATGTGCAGTCATGCAGAACATTTCCATATTAACCATGTTGCAAAAAGACAACAAAAAAACAAAAACAAAAAAAACCTCCTAACAACCTTATACCAAAAAATCTCAAGAATAATAAAGAAAGTTAAAAAGGTATGCTTCAATCTGTATTTAGACTCCATCAGTTCTTTTTCTGGAGGTGAGTTGCATTTTTCATGGAGTCCTTTGGAATTGTCTTAGATCATTGTACTGCTGAGAATAGCTGTCATCCACAGTTGATCATACAATATTGGTGTTACTGTGCACAATATTCTCCTGGTTCTGCTCATTTCACTTTGCATCAGTTCATGTAAGTCTTTCAAGGTTTGTTTGAAAGCATCCTGCTTGCCATTTCTTATAGCACAATACTGTTTTATCATAATCATATCCCACAACTTGTTCAGCTATTCCCCACTTGATAGGCATCCCCTCAATTTCCAATTCTTTGCCACCTAAAAAGAGCTGTTATAAATATTTTTGTACATATAGGTCCTTTTCCCTTTTCTCTGATCTCTTTGGGGTACAGACCAGTAATAGTATTTCTTCTAGGTCAAAGAGTATGTACAGTTTTATGGTCCTTTGGGCAGAGTTCCAAATTGCTCTCTAGAATGGTTAGATCTGTTCATAATTCTTAAACTTCCTAAAAGATGATGCTGTTAAAATACTATACTCAATATGCCAGTAAATTTGAAAAACACAACAGTGGCTACTGGATTGGAAAAGATCAGTTTACGTCCCAATCCTAAAGAAGGGCAATGTTAAGGAATGTTCAGATTACCAACAAATTGAGCTTATTTCACATACCAACAAGGTTATGCTTAAGATTTTGCAAGTGAGGATTCAGCAATACTGAGAATTACCAGAAAAGCAAGATGGTTTTCAAAGAGGTGGAGGCATTAGAGGCCAAATTACCAACATTCACTAGGTTATGGAGAAAGCAAGGGAATTCCAAAAAACATCTACTTCTGCTTCATTGACTACACTAAGGCTTGGGCTATATGGATCATGACAAAATGTAGTAAGTCCTCAAAGAGATGGTAGTGCCAGATCATCTTGCTTGTCTCTTGAGGAACCTCTATGTGGACCAAGAAACAACAATTAGAACTGAACATGGAACAACTGATTGGTTTAAGACTGGAAAAGGAAAATGACAAGGCTGTATATTGTTACCTTATTTATTTAACTTATCTGCAGAGTACATCATGTAAAATCAAAAGCTAGAATTGAGGTTACCAGGAGAAATATCAACAATCTAAGATATGCAGATAGTACTTCTCTGATGGCAGAAAGTAAAGAAGAATCAACAAGCTGCTTGGTGAGGGTGAAAGAGGAGAATGGAAAAGCTGGCTTGAAGCTTAACATCAAAAAAAACTAAGATCTTGTCAACTGGCCCCATCACTTCCTGGTAAGTAGAGGGATACGGAATGGAAGCAGTGTCAGATTTTATATTCTTGGGCTCAAAGATCACTGCAGACAGTGACTGCAGCCATGAAATTGAAAGACGCTCCTCGGAAGGAAAGTCATGGCAAATCTGGACAGCATAATAAAAAGCAGAGACATCACCTTGCTGACAAAGATCTATATAGTGAAAGTTATGGCTTTTACAGTAGCATTGTGTGGCTGTGAGAGTTGGAATATAAAGAAAATTGAGTACCAGAAAGAATCAATGCTTTCAAATTGTGGTGCTGGAGGACTTGAGAGTCCCTTGATAGCAAGGAGATCAAATCAATCAATACTTAAAGAAGTTAATTCAGGCTATTCACTGGAAGGTCAGATACTGAAGCTGAAGCTTAAATACTTTGGCCTCATAATAAGAAGACAGGACTCATTAGAAAAGACTCTAATGTTGGGAAAGTTTGAAGGCAAAAGGAAAAGGGGAACACAGAGGCTGAGACGGATAGATAGGATCATGGAAATAACTAACAAACATCAACTTGGCTAGACTTCTAGAGATAGTGGAGGATAGAAGGGCCTGACTTGCTGAGGTCCATGGGGTCATGAAGAATCAGACAGAACTGAACAACACAACAACATTTCACATTTATCTTTCTACCTGCCTATATATCTAAAAAGGCTTTATCACTACCTTTAAAAAAAAATCACGGTCAATTCTGTATATACCATGCATACCCTCCATCTACCACCAGCACTGAACCCTCTCTTATAACAGAAAAATATCAAACAGTCATGGAGTTTGACAGTATAGGTAATACTTGCACCTGTACTCCTCCCTCCTCAGAGTTTAGCTTCCTTTTAGTGTTCTTTGAATTTACTTTATTCTAGTCATTGTGTGTCTGATTCTCCTTATTCTGTTTATTTCATCTTGCATCAGCTCATTACAAATTTTACCTAAAGTTTTTTTTGAATTCTTAATATTTGTTATTTCTTACTGCATGGTAAGTATATATGACTCTAAAATGCTCATAAACCTTAGATTTTAGTCATTTTTCATTAAGTAGAAATTTTGTTTTCAGTTCTTTGCTATCACAGAAGGTGCTGCTGTGAATGTTTTGGTAGATATTGCGTCTTCCTTGATAGCTTTGACCTCTGTGGTATCATCCCATTTTTAGATGACTCTGAGTATTTGTAAGTTTTTTATCATATAGATCCATATATTTTTTCTTCAAGTTCTACCCATCATTCCTGCCAGGTTTTTGCCTTTTGGGGCCAGCAGAACAAGTCTGAATTCATTTCTTCCGTATAGCAGCCTTTCAGATGCTTGAAGACAGCAATCATGTACCCCACTAAACCTTCTTTTCTAAGACATCTTCTCTTCTAAGTGTCATCAGTTTCTTTAGTAGATTCTCAAATTGCCCATTCACCATTCTGGCCCATCCTATCGATGTTCTCCATAAAAATAAAGTACCAAGTTCTGAGCACAATATTCCAGATTTGGACTGACCAGTGTATACCACACAACAGGACTGTCACCTCCCTTGTTCAAGACATAAAGTCTCAGTGCCACTTTGGATAGCATTACCTTTTTTTTTTTTAAAGCTTCCATGTCACCCTTTTGATTCTTATTAAGGTTGCAGTTCACTAAAACTTTCAGTTTTTATTTTTCTTTTGGTCACTGGAAAAAAAAAACCTGAAAGTTTTAGTAACCAGCCAAGTGAGGCATCAAACCATCATACGATCATAGCTTTAGAGCCACAGTGAACCTAAGAGGTATTCAGTCCCCTCATTTTACTGATAAGCAAAGTGAGGCCAGGGAGGTTAAGTGATTTGCTCAAGGTAAATAAGGTAGTAAGCAACAAAGCGAGTATTGAAACCCAGATCTTTGACTCCACATCCTGCCCTCCTTTCATAATATTAAACTGTTGTTTAGTCATACTTTTTCTATACTTCTGAATTTTATTTATTTGAACTTGTGTAGAGCTCGATATTTATTCCTCTTAAACTTCATCTTCTTAGATTGGCTTATTGCTCCTGCAAGTTACGATTTTTGGACTGACTCTCATCTGATATGATTAACTTCCCTTTCTAACTTGTGCCTCTGTGTGTTTTGGTGTAACGGAAACAGTGCAAGAAGAAGGAGACCTTGGTCCTGGCCCTGCTACTTCTTAGCCATATGACTGTGGCCAAGTCACTTTATACCTCTGAGCCTCAGTTTCCTCAATTACATAATGGACCTAATAATAGCTCACAGTTATATAGTGCTTTAAGGTTTGTAAGGTTTCTTGCAGCATTATTGTGAGGTAGGTAGAGTAAGTTTTATCATCCTGTTTCTCACAGAGGGAAATTGAGACTTTAAGAGGTAGAATGACTTACCTCAAGGTCACAGCTAAAAAAAGTATTAGAGTCAGGATTCGATTTCAGGTTTCCTGGCTCCAAAGTCCAGAGTGCTTTCTGTGATAATAATATTTTCGATTTTTGCATTTGAGGAAAAATTGCAATCAGTGCAAATTTCAGATGTTATATTTTGGACTTCTTTGAGGATGGTTGTTTATTAAAAATTATTTCTGTAAGCTCTACATCAACTCTGTGATAAGTCTTGGCATTATGCAACTTCAAGAGTCATTTTGGTAATTAACAAATTCCAGAGTTTAGTTCAAATAGGGATTATCTCTTCTTTTTCTCTTCCCTCCCCTCCCCCAAAAAGATACCAGCTTGCTAACTAGAGGTACTGAATATTTTTTCCTATGGTAAACTCTTATTTATCTGACATGGTCTAGGAACTAGGTAGCCTGGTTAACTATAAATTATTATACATGAATTACCAGATTTTTAAGAATTGGAGTATAGCAAAATATGGTTAATACCAAGATGGTCAGGGAAATCATGTTGCATAAACATCAGTTGAAGAAACTGGGGATATGTAATATTGACACTAGAAGACTTGAGGGGGAGAGCATGCTAACTGTCTTCAAATACCCGAAGGATTGTTGTACTGTAAAGAGAGACTTTGCTTGACTGTAGAAAGCAGAACTAGAACCAACAATAGTAGTTCACATTTACATCTATCACTTAAAGGTTTAGAACAGAGATTTTTAACCCAGGGACCACAGACATCCCCCCCCCCCACCAAGGTGCCACATGGATAGATTTAAGAGGCCCATGAACTTAGAGAAAAAAATTACATCTTTATCTTCACTCAGCTGTAACTGAAATGTAGTATTTCCTTTAATTATAAATATAGTCAGCAAGCACATTTTTCTGAGAAAGGATCCGTAGGCTTCCCCAGCCTGTTAAAGGGGCACATGATACAAAAAAGATTAAAAATCTTTGGTTTAGAAAGTGCTTTCATTATTATGACTGCAAAGGTAGGTGGTGCAAGTGTTTTTGTCTCCATCTGATAGATGAGAAATTCAGGCTCACAGAGGTAACAGGACTTACCCAGGGTCACAGCAGTTTAGTAAATATGAATAGGTTAATAGGATTTTGTGCTTGAAGGGATCCCTTGGTCACTGAATCTCAGAGATGGACAGGACCTCAGAGGTCCAACCTTAACAAGAATCCCTTTTGTCTCCTTCATACCTGACAACTGATCATCCACAAGAAATCCTTATATTAATTTCTTTGACAAGCTAGATAAACTCTCCCTTCATCCACATTTATAAAAAAAAATACACTCTAATTTGCATATGCATTTCTAGTTCCTGGGATTACATCTGTCTAAAAGATGTACTCCATTTTTTTAATCTTAATTGTCTAATTTAAAAGTTTTCCAGGATAGGCACCTGTAAAACATTTGTAAGATACTTCCAACCTCTTCTCACAGCCTTCTCTATTATTGTTAAGCACTAATACAATAATAATGCATCACAGTCCATGAATTCATAGTTTGGAAATCATTGCCTTGCATTTGTGAATGTGAATTTTTTTATGTTCCAAATTTCTGATTTCATTTATTTAGGTAATTCCTGGTGTGAAAACTCAGCTTGCTACCAAATGCACATATAACTATAATTTATTAGTTATAATAGTCTTAGAGTGTTGCCTGGGATTCAAATAGTAACCAACTTATGGTTGTATAACTAGTATATGTCAGAGGTAGGACTTTTATCCAGTTTTCCTCACTCCAAGAACAACATTCTTAAATATTACACCATGGAACGTGAATTATAGCAACATGGTTTAGCATTTGGGTTTCAATTTCTTCGTTTATAAAATGAAGGAAAACTCTCATTCTAGATCAGATGACCCTTCAGTTCTCTCCCCACCTGCTCCAGTATTATATATATATATAGGTTAGAGTCTAGTTTTCTGGACAGTGAAGACAGAAGCAGTGAGCACTGAAATCTTGCTTCCAAGGTTAAATGCATCTAGTGCATTGAATGTGTTGGCCTTTGCACTGGATCTGAATACTGGCCCTGCAAATCACTTCACCTCTCTGACCTTCATTTTCCTTATTTGTAAATGTATGAAAATGATGGTAATAGTAATTGGAACGTATTATCTGTCCTGGCTATCTCCAGATCTTTCTGCCTGCCCTTTGGCCATCATCTTCATCTCCTTCTCACCAGAACCTTGTATTTTGCCCCAGGGAAGTTGGGTTCTAATAAGTGACTTTTCATCTTGTTTTGTCCCATACCACACTGCAACCCTCTTGATACTATGTTGGCTGCAATACAGCCCTCATCCTTCTCTTCTTTTCATCAGAACTTGGTAGCTCTCATTTCTCTTTCCAGCTCTCCTTATGCTTTGTCCCCCTCATTAGAATGTAAGTTCCTGTTTTGCCTACTGGTATTTATATCCACAGTGCTTAGGGCAGTACCTGGCACATAATAAGACCTTAATGAATGCTTTTTTTCATCTGCCTGTCCCCTCAAATCTATCACTTTTCCTACCTTACCTATTTCCATAGAGTATATTGCCATCTTTCCAGTTGTTCATGTTTGCATCTTTGGAGTCATCCTTAAGTTTTCCCTCTCTCTCAACCAGTTGCCAAATCATGTCAATTTTGCTTCCACAAGGGGAAGGGAAAGGAGGAAAAAGGAAGGGAATCAGCATTTATATAGCACCTACTATGTGCCAGACACTATGCTAAATGTTTTACAAATATTTTCTCATTTGATCTGCACAATATCTCTTGCATCCATTCTCTTTATTCTACTCCCATGGCCATCACTTTAGTTTAGGCCCTCTATGTCACCACTGCTTGCTTGGACTATTGGAATAATTCTTAATTGATATCTTTGCCACAAGTTACCTTCCATTTTTAGTCCATTTTCCGCAAAGATGCCAAATTGATATTCTTAAAACATAGGTCTGACTATGTCATGCCTCTCTTTAAGAAACTGTAATGCTTCCTTGTTGCATCTGAGATAAAATACAAATCTCTCTGGCATTTGAAGTCCCTTACAGCCTAGCTCTCACCTATATTCCAGACTTATTTCATATTATTCTCCTTTATATACTCTTTAATTTCTAGCCATATTAGTTTACCTGCTGTTCCTTATACCTGACGTTCTATCTCCTGTCCTTCTACTTGGAATGCATTCCCTCTTCAACTTCCCCTTTTGGAATTTGTAGTACTCCTTGCAGATTCACTGATTTCAAGAACTGGAAGGGACCTCAGTGGCCATCTCAGCCAACCCATTCACAAAAGTATTCTCCACTCTGACAAATATTTCTAGTCTCTGTTAGACCACCACTTCTCAAGGTAGTCAGTTCCATTTTCTAGTAACTCCAGTTATAAACATATGAAGCCTGAATTGTCTTCTTTGCAATTGGGACCAAACAGAACAAGTCTAATCCCTCCTGTAAATGTCAATTCTTCAGATACTTGTAGACAACTATCATGCCCTCTGAATATTCTCAACTCCTGGCTAAACATTCCCAGTTCATCATCTTCATGTGATGTGAACTCAATGTGCTTCACCATCCTGATTGCCTTCTTCTGGGGCATAAAGGTCAGCACAAATCTCCCCTACTCTGTGAGGCTTATTCTGATTCTGCCTAGCTTTTTAACAACTCCCACCCCATTTCTTTGTATATATTTTGTATTTGCTCATCCATGTTCATATTTGTGTGTCCTTTCTGAGTCTCTCCCCTCCCCCTATGGTTTGTTTTGTTTTGATTTTTATCTTTATATCCTCAGAACCTGTTTAGCACAGTGTTTGGCAAATAGTAGGTACTTAATAAATGCTTGTTGAATGAATAAATAATTATCATCTGTGCTCTATTCCTGACTAGTGGGGACAGGTCCTTGAATAGTTAGTTCCTTTATATAACCCCTTTGATTTACAGAGTTTTCCTTACAACATCCCTGTTATTCCCCATTATATGGATGAGGAAACCAAACCTTCCAGTGATAAATGACTTGTCCACAGTCCTACACAGCAAAGGATATATGGTGTTTTGTAGTCTGCTTGGAGGAGTGGAGTTCCAGGCAAAAAGCACATTTGGTCAATCTTTTGTAACTTCAGAATCTTAGGATGTTAGCACTGAAAGGGATCTTCAGGAGATTTTCTTTGTTGCAAAATGTGTCAAAAGATATTTCCCCCCAAGGATCTTGTCTTTCAGCAATTCGTGAAGGCAGAATAAATTTTCACTTTGTGCTCAGGGAAGATGGTAAGTAACATGATTCTGTTCAACCATAATTTTTTAAAAATTCAAGTTAGAAACGTAAATGTGAAAGCAGAGGCAAAGTTGTCAGGGTCTTAGAATTTAACAAGTGTTCGAAGGATTAGCAAAGGAAATGTAGTTTATGCCACTGCTTTTATGACAAAGAATTTAAAAGGTTTTACTCTAAGCCTCACCATGTGTTTCTTCCTTTTCTCCAAAACATACCACTAAATTGAAAAGAGAGATGAATCTCTTAGAGGGAAACTATTAACTCTGAGGGAGTTTATCTTTGTTTGAAAGAAAGCAGTTCATTTACATTTGAATGGGCCCTGAATGTAGCATGTAGCCCTAATCTGGTTCCTACTAGAAGTTGGTAAGTAGTTTAAGTACTTCCTACTTTTATGTTCTGGCTGGTGTAGTACCATCCCTATTTTCTCTGGAGGTCCTAAATTTTATACCTCAAAGTAAGCAAACTGCTGCCCTATTTAACTCATAAGTTGTTGTGAGGCTCAAATGAGATCATGTGTGAAAGCATTTTGAATAATATAAACTACTATTCAGCCTAGTACTGGAAAAAGTACTAGTTTGGGAGTCTTGGGATTGGGATTGGGGGAAATCCTGGCCACTTCTGAACAATGTAACCTGGGGTAATTAATTTCCACTTTCTGGGCTCTAGTGTCTTTATTTGTTAAGTGAAGGAGTTAATAAACTAGATAATCTCTAAGGTTCTGTCCAGCTCTAGGATTTAAAATTTTTTATTATTTTTCTCTGCCAGAATTATCTGTTTATCTATCTATCTGTCTGTTTGCATATACATATCTATATAAATATAGCTCTCTCTCTCTTTGTCTCTCTTTCCTTTTGTGTCCAGATGATGTGAAAAGTATAGGACATCTTTCTCTGTTAACATCTTCCCTGTCTTTCAAATCACAGTTTAAATGCCACTCCTCCCTATAAAGGGAAGGGAATGAGAAGTATTTATATAGCTTCTACTATGTGCCATGTGTTTTGCTAAGTGCGTTACAAATATTATCTTATTTGATCCTCACAACAACCCTGTGAGGTAGGTGTTTTTAATCCCCATTTTATAGTTGAAGAAATGGAGGCAGACAGAGGTTAGTGATTTGTCCAAGGTCACACAGCTAGTAACTGTCTGAGGCAGGATTTGAATGCAATTCTTCCTGATTCCAGGCCCAACATGCTCTTTTCTATGCCACCTAGCTGTCCCTGGAGGTATACCCAATCCCTCTCCCTACCCTCCACCCTCAAGTTATCTCTCTTCATCTAATCTTACCATACTATGTAATCATCTTTTTCAGTTAAAATTTTAAAATTTCATTTTATTTGTGTGTCTGCGTTCAATTTCCCCTGTAAACTTCCAACTAGCTACTACTAGCTAGGCTTTCTATAGACTTTCAAGTTTGCAAAGGCTTTCCATTTATTATCTTTGATCCTCACAACCCTGTGACGTAGGTGCTATTATTATTTCCATTTTACAGATGAGGAAACTGAGACTGTGACACATTGAGGTGGGATTCAAACTCAGGTTTTCCTGATTCCAGGTCTGGTAGTCTGTCAACTTTGCCACCTAGCAGCTTCATGAGAGTATGCATTTTTTTCTCACTTGTATATTCCCCTGCATGGAGCACATTGTATTTATTTAATATAATATTTCTTTAATAAATGTTTGTTGAGTAAATGAATTTTTTTTGGCCTAGTGAAGGTAGGTTTAATCAATGTGGATAGAAATCTTTTCAAACAATAGTAAAAACCCCAAAATTGCTGCAAGATTTCATAAAGATAATCTTTTGCAAGAAGAAAAAGTTTTATTTCCTTTGGCAACATGGTTTAATGGAAAGAACACTGTATTTGTTGTTAAGAGTCCCCTGTTGGAATCTGGGCTCTTTCAGTTATTTTGTATGTGGTGAGAACTTGGGCAGGCTACTTGATTTTTCTGGTTGTGAATTTCGTCATTTATAAAATGATTGGACTATGTGATCCCTTCTAGCTCTAAGATGCTATGATAACTTCTGTGGATCCTGTCATAATCCTTATAATTTTACAACATCCCTGAATTGTAAATTGAAGCCTTATCTCTATAAAATAATAGAAGAATTAATGGAGATATTCAGTTTAGTTTTACTGCTAGCTTCTGTTGCTGGTGTTAACTTAATTCAGCAAACATTTACGAAGTTCTTGTTAAGTAAAGAGCATTTCTACTTTCATCGAGTTCATTTTAGTAAGATTTTACCTATACATTCTATCAGATCATAACTTGCTGTAAGTAGATTGATGGTACGTTAGCCTAAATAACATACTAGGAAAATTGCTCCTGATTGCAAGAGATACTCTTCTTCAATCATTAAACTAACATTTCCTATCTTAGATATTCATATGTTAAAAGCTGAGGCTCTCCCTCCAGTTGCTTTGGAAATAGTAATTGCTGAACAAATTACCTATTTGAATGAATTGGTAAAGTAGCTATCTTGCACTAGATTATCTGGGGTCGTGTCCAGGTTAACATCCTATGTTCTAAGGTTCTTTCCATCCCCCATGTTGTGTTCTTTGTTCTAACATATTCTCTAAGATCCTTTCTCTAGCTCTAAGATTCTGTGTTCTTTCTTACTTTAAGATGTTTTAAGGTCCTTACTAGCACTTACAGTTTGATTCCATAGCTTGGAAATTACTTATGTATCATTTGTATCAGGCACATTTGGGAAGGAAATTTTCATTGCTCTGTTTGTTTTAGATATTTATACTTGCAGCCCTTTTTAAAAAATGACTATAGACCCTCGCTTGCTTTGGCTGTCAGTGCATTGCTGTTGTTTAACCAGAAAGGGAGACTAGTTGTTAAAAAAATCTCACTCATGAGACTTTACAAGAAAACTCCTCTTTTGTAGATATCTATATACATACACACACACATATATATATACATATATATGTATATTTTAAAAGAGTTTGACATCTTCATCAAGTTCACAGTAGGCCTGCTTTGTTTGCTCTCTCTTGAATGGTTGATAAGATTTTTCTTCTATTGTCTTGTGCTACAAGAACAGATCTTTCCATGGCTGGGGTGGGTTTTTTGTAAATCCACAATATGGTCATTGTCTGGTGGTGAATAATTGTGGCTGCTTTTTGTACCAGCAGAACTAAGGCTTTGGCTGTGAACAGATTCCTTCTTAGCGTGAAAAGAGACTAATCCATGTAAATACAGGCCCAAAATAAAGCTTTACAGAAAAAGGGAAAGACTGCTAAGCAGGAGGCCATAGGTCAGCAATTTAACCTTTAACCTTACAAATAAGAAGCATGAAAGTTCCAGAATTGGTTTACAAAGGCGAGCTCCTGTGATCTGTCAGTTTTTCTTTTCAGAGGAGAACTGAGTGAGAGAGCTGACTGACAGCTAGTGCCTTTTAACTGCATGGTGAAATTAACAGCTTCATGGAAACCTTACTTTTTAGAGATGAAATTAAGGATTACCTTAACTTTGTTTTGTAAAAGCTTCTATTGAAACTTAAAAAAACCCCAAAAGATGAAATTTTCTTAAAATAAAAATCAATGAAGATGGCAGTGGAGGCTGGGTGATCATCTGTCAGAGATACTATAGAAAAGACTCCTGCATTGAGTGGGAGGACTTAGATTGGGAGGACTTCAAAAGTCCATTTAAATTCTCAAGCTTCCTTGATTGCTTAGCCCAGCATTCAAGGCCCTCAACAGTTGGCCTCCAGCCTACCCGACTAGCCTTCTGCCTCTTATTAAGCCAGACTGCCCTGAATATTCCATGTTTTTCTATCTTATCTTGTCTCTTCCCTCCCCTTGGATTTATTTGTTCAGGCATTCTTTCTCCTCTCAAACTTTTTGAAATCCTTGTCTGCTTTCCAGGCCCAATGTAGGTCTAGTTTTTCCTCCTCAGATTCTGTTGCAAAATTTGTCTGGCTATCTTTTTCGCTTCTATCAGATTCTGTCATATTATACTCATTTGTATACCTGCTACATCCCCTCATTAGATTGTAAGGGCAAAGACTGTGCCCTTGAAACTCTACCACTGAGCACAGGGCCTTATATAGGGTAGATATTCCATAAATTGGATCTTGGAGGATGGGTCTGGTCTCAGCAGGCCAAGATGGGAGTAAGGGCACGTTAGATGGTTTTCTAGTCTTAATATGAAACTTTTAAAATCCTAAATTATTAGTGAAACAAATGTTCTCTTGCAGAGGGCGTGGGTACAAATAGGGTAAGACTCATAATCAACTAATTTGGGGCTTCTATTAAATATTTAGTCCATTTTAAGAAATCTACATTTTTTTCTATATTTTATATCACAATATGCCACTAGAACCTTTCCCCAGGACCTTTTTGTGACACAGAAGAAATTGTGGGTTTTCAGAGTACAAGTTCTGTCAGATACTACCAAGTTGGAAAAGCTTTGAATAGATGCTGGTGCAAGGTTTTCTGTCTGTTATACAAGCACCAGTTTAGCTAAGGGTGGGGAGGGTTAGATATCAGGTGAAGCATTTTTTTGTGGTCATGGAGAGGCTGTGATCTGCCTTAGTGGAGGGAGCAGCCCTAAAGGGCCATACAATCATGGTTCCTTGCAATATTGAAGTAAATCCTATGATGATAATACCAGGGTTTAAAAAAAAAAAGCAAACAACTGATTAGTGTTAATTAGATGAACATGTTCAAAAGAATAGCTGAAATCTTTACCCTTGATGTAATAAGCAAACTAACATAAGGTTTGGAGTCAGTGGACCTACATTTAAGTTCTGTTTCTGCTCACCACCTGTGTGATGTTAGGCATGTTACTTAACCTCTCTGTTCTCAGTTTTCATATCTGTAAAATGAAGAGATTGAACTAGTTGACCTCTGATGTCACCATAGTTCTAAATCTGTGAAACTTTAAAACTATGATTTGAACAGAATTATTCTCCTGTCATGAGAAAGCAGAAAAAAAAAAGCTGGAACATTATTCAGACAATCAAGGGAAATTGTAGTTTCCCTTAGAACCTTCTACCCAGCCAAATTAGGAATAACATGAAGGTAGAAGTATGTTTTTGATTTCTAATAATATTTTTGAGCCTTTCTTTAGGAAAGAAAGCCTGACTTAGAGCCTTTGATTTCTCAATCAGCTCTGGAACAAGCTTCCACCTAGAAAGATTTTCCCTAGGAAGGTGTCCATTTGACTGCAAATCAAAAATAATCATTAAGATGAAGTTGTTGCTTTCTATTAGTGAAGATTCTTTTCCATACATCTATATATAATAGAACTCCTATAAATGAGCCTGTAGTAACTGACATTTATGTATAGTACTTCAAGGTTTGTAAAATATTTAACTTATATTATCTCATTTGATCCTAACAACAATCTTATATAGTAGGTGCTATTGCTTTGATTTTACAGATGAGGAAACTGAGGCTGATAGCGGTAAAGTGACTTGCCCAGTGTCTAGCTAGTAAGTATCAGAAGTCAAATTTGAACTCAGGTCGTCTGACTTTAAGTACAGTACTTATCCACTATGCCACCTAGAAGAGAAATCTAATTAAAGCCTAAGAACAGCCTAGAAATCTTTCTTCAGAAAAGTGATTGATATCTTTAGTACTTATAGCAACTATATCTCTTTTTCTTTTCCTCCTCCCAGACAGCACTCCTTTATTACATGGAATAAAAAAGAGAAAAAAAAAACCAAATGATTAAAACTAACCAACATATCAGAAAAGTGGCATTATATGCCTTCTGCCATACCCTTAATCCTCCACCTCTGCAGAAAAGCAGGGTCAGATACCCTCTTGTATTTCTTTGGAGTCAATCTTACTCATTATAAATTTCTAGTTATCAGTTTTGATTGTTTTCTTGTTATCATTTTTTCCATTTATATTTTTATCATGATTATGTTTATTGTTTTTCTGGTTTTGCTTAATTTCTTTTGCATTAGTTCATACAAATCTTCCCATGTTTCACCATCTTCATCATATTTATAATTTCTTAGGGCACAATCTTATTACATTATATTCATGTACCACAACTTGTTTAACCATTTCTCCAATAGATGGTCACCTATTTTGTTTCAAATTCTTTGATATTATAAAAAGAGATGCTATTAATATTGTGGTATATATGAGGTCTTCTTTGAATCCTGTGTTGGTTCTACCCAAAGAAACATCATGAAGTAGGTGAATAATCTTACAGAATGCTCCTCCCACTATTTGGTGCCTTTTCTTCACTTAGTTGCCCAGGAACCTCGTATTGCTCCATTACTCCTCCAAGGTTATCATTCTTAAGCCACTTTATGTAGGAACTAGAAATTATGCTAGAGGTGTTGAAAGGGATTAGATAGTGCTACCCTGACTCAGTTGATCACTGGACTCATATAACATACCTATGTATGATTTGGGAATGATGACTTTTCTCATCAAACATTTATTGTCAGCATTGTGCAGGGAAGATACAAAAAGAAAGAGAACGGTTTTTGCCTTCATGGGACTTACAGTTTAGTAGGGAAATTAAAATATGTGTGATGGGAATATGTCAGATTCACTGCCTTTACATTATTAATCTGTTCTGTTGATGGCCTGATTTTCCTAAGATTATTGGAATAAGTTACAAGCTTATATCCTCTTTGTGATAAAACCACAGAAACAAAAATATTAAAATTGGAAGGAACCTTAGCAATTGTCCATTCCAACTCATACCCAAAAAAGAATATCCATTATAACCTATCCAACAAACTGTCATCCAATCTCTTCCTGAAACCCAAGGGAGCCCTCCACCTTGCAAGGAAGCTCATTTCACTTAGGGATAATTCTGATCGCAAGTGACCTTTCTTGATGTCGGGCTTAAAGTTGCTTCTGCAGTTTCTCCCTGTTGCTTTTGGTCTTGCCCTCTGGGGCCAAAGCAAATCACTCTTCCACATCAGTCCTTCCAATACTTGAAGACAACTATCATATCCCCCCTGAGCCAAGCCAAACATCCCCACTTCCTTTGATCAGTTCTCACATAACATGCACTCAGGCCCTTCACCACCCTGGCTGCCCTCTTCTAACTAACATTTTCCAGCTTGGTATCCTTGCTAAAACGTGGCACCCAGAACCAACTGGCTTCAGGACTTTTCCATCTGGAAGTCTTATAGACATCTTAAATTCAACATCTCTATAAAATAGAACTCATTGTTTTTCCCCTTAAACTCACCAATCTTTCAAGCATAACTCATTCTCTTGAGGGCCTTACCATTCTGCCAGTTACTAAGATTTTAAACTTCATTATCATTTGTTATCTAATCTGAACTAGGCCTTCATTTCAGCGGGGTGGGCAGTCCTTTTCCTTAATCCTAATTGATTCACTATTGTTCCTATAACCAAGACTGTTCTAAGTCTCTTCTCTCCTCAGATCTTCCACTGTACTCCCCAACAGTTAAGGATCTCACCTCATTCTTTCACTTTGAGCTTCCTCTTCTTCCTTTCTCCTCATCTCACAATCCCTTGACCTCATCTCCCATTGTTTCTTCCTTGACTCCAGTCTCTGATGAAGATTTGGCCCTTTTCTTTACCAAGGTCAGCCCTCCTCTGTGTACCTTTGATACCATCCCTTCCTGTCTTCTCTGGCAGATTTTTACCCTCTCCTTTCAGTTAATCTCTCAATGTACTGGTCCCTTCCCTGCTTGCTATACATACATAAACCCAAATCTCTCCAAACCTCCCAAAACCTTCACTAGATTTCACCATCTCCATAAGCTTTTTGTCCTATATCCCTGCTTCTGTTTGCAGCCAAACTCCTTTAAAAAGCTATCTATGCTTTTTGCTTCTATTTCTCCTTTCACTTTCTTTTAAACCCTCTGCAATCTGGCTTCTACCCTATCCCTGAACTGAAATGAGTGTCCTGAAAGTCCCCAGTCATCTCGTTGCCAGATCTGATGGCTTTTTCTTAGTCCTGATCCTTCTTGACTTTTCTGCAGTATTGGACAGTATTGACTACCTTCTATTTCTGGGTGGATTTTCATGTTTCTCCTGTTTGGGTTTTCATGACATCACTCTCTTGGTTCACCTTCTATACGTTTGACTAGTGCTTTTCAGTCTTATTTGCTAGAACGTCATTCCATCCATGTAGCTTAATAGTAAAGATACAACACGGTTCTAGAGTCATCTCCATAGACTTCCTGACTCCCCTCATCAACATAGATGACTGGGAGCTGAGATCCATAGGAGATGATGAGGTCACCACATGAGATAGCTGTTATATATGTATATGTTGCCCTAATCTCTTTCCTGAGCACTGTCCCATATCACCAAATGCCTATAGCACATTTCAAACTGAATGTCTTATAGGACCTCAAACTCAGTATATCCAAAACAATTCATTATGTTTCTCTTAAAACCTATTCTGCATGTACAAAACTGAGTTAATATCTTTCCTCCCAAACATCTCTCTTCCAGTCTTCCCTGTTACTGTCCAGGATACCACCATCCTCCTAGGCAATAAGGCTCACAACCTAGGTGTCATCATCAAACCATATTCAATCTTTTTTCAGCCCTGTCCATTTCACCTTCTTAACATTTCTTGTATAGGTCTCTTTCTCTCCTCTCACACTGCTATCACCCTGATGCAAACATCCATCACTTATGCCTGGACTATTGCAATAGCTTGCTGGTTAGTCACCCTGCCTCAAGTGCCTCCCTACTCTGGTCTATCCTTCACTCAGGTGTCAAATTGACCTTCCTAAAGTTCAACTCTGACCCCTCCCTGTCCCCTCCCCCTATTCAATAAAATCCAGTCACTCCCTATGACCTTCAGGACCAAATATAAAATTCTTTAGCTTTTAAAACCCTTCATATCTTACCCCCTTCCTACTTTCCAGTCTTCTTTCATCTTATGTACTTTGTGATCTTTTGACACTGGTTTCCTTGCTATCCCACACATAAGAAGCTCTGTCTCTGTACTCCATGCATTTTCACTCACTATCCCCTGTTCTTGGAACACGCTCCCTTTTCATCTCTATCTACTGTATTCTCTACCTTCCATCAAGGCCCAGCTAAAATGCCACTTTTTACATGAAACCTTTCCCAATTCCCCTTGGTTCTAGTGCCTTGCTTCTATAGTTTACCTCTGAGTTGTCCTGTATCTATCTTTTTTGTATGTGGTTGTCTCCTCCATTAGACTGTGAACTCCTTGAGCAGGGATTGCCTTTTTCCTTTTTTGTATCTCCAATGAATATAGCAGAGTTCTTGACACATGGCCTAGGCTTGATAAATGTTAATTGACTGACTCTAACAAACTTCAGATTTATTTAATTCTACTGAAGATACCACTCTCATTCCACATATTACAACAACAAAAACAACAATAATAATTATTATAATAACTAAAGTTTATATAGTACTTTAAAGTTTGCAAGGGGCAGCTAGGTGGCGCAGTGGAAAGAATGCCTTGTGTGGCTGGAGTCAGGAAGACCTGAGTTCAAATCTGGCCTCAGACACTAGCTGTATGACCCTGGGCAAGTCACTTAACCCTGTTTACCTCAGTTTCCTCATTTGTAGAATGAGCCAGAGAAGGAAATGGCAAACCACTCCAGTATATTTGCCAAGAAAACCCAATGGACAGTATGGTCTATGAGGGTCACAAAAAGTTGGACACAACTGAACAACAAAAACAGTTTGCAAAGCACATTATATATATGTTATTTCATTCCCCCAACAACCCTGGGAGGTAGCTGTTATTATTACTCTCATTTTACAGATGAGGAAACTGAAGCAGATGTAGATTAAGTGACTTGCCTGGTATTACACAACTAGTCAATGTTTGAAGCAGAATTTGATCTCAGGTCTTCCTGACTCCACATCCATTGCCCTTATCTACTGCGCCACCTAGCTGCCATATCCAATCCGTTTCCAAGTCTTGATCTACTGTATATCTCCTCTCTACTCACATAGCCACCACCCTTGTTCAAATTCTCATTACCTCTCCTCTAGATTAATGTAGTGCTTTTTAATTGGTCTTCCTGCCTCAAGTCTCTTCCTACTCCAAGATCCATCATCTTCCACACAGCTGCCAAAGCAATTTCGCTAAATTGTAGGGCTGACCATTTCACCACTCTATACTATAGTAAACTATAAACTATAGTGGCTCCATGTTATCTTGAGGATCAAAAATAAACTCCTCTACTTGGCATTTAGCCAGATAGCCTGGCCCCAGCCTATCTTTCTTTCCTTCTTACACGTTGCTGTCCTGCACATCCACTATAGACTACCATCTTGCTGTTTCTTAATACATGTTTGTTGACTGACTGACATCACTCCATCTCCTGTGTCTGACTTTGTACTTTACTTCCTTCTCCCCTCCTCTCCTTTTCCCCTCTCCTCCTTTTTAAGTGTCCTTTGAGTCTCAACTTAAGTACCGCCTCCTTTAGGAGCTCTTTCCCAGTCCCCTTGCTGCCAGTGCCTCCCCCTAAGTTATCTTGTTTCTATGTGTATATATTTTGTAGATTCCTACATATGTACTTGTTGTCTTGTGTTAGAATGTAGACTTCTTTAAGTCAGGGACTCTTTCCCTTTCGTATTCTCATCACTTAGCGCAGTGCCTGTGCACATTTGTGGGTTGATCAGTTGGTCCTCTACTCTTTTCTTTCATCATTTCCAATCAGTTGCTAAATCTTATCAATCCTACCTCCATAACCTAAGATTATAGATTTAGAGTTATAAGGGATTTCACAGGTAATTTGTTCATGGTTACACAAATAGTAAATGATATGCCCAGTATTTGGATCTAGATGTAATGACTCTAAATCTGGTATTTTTCCCACTTAATTTCTCTTATAATTGTCTCTTTCCCTTCATTCATCTGATAACCACCCTAGTTCAGTCCCTTATCTCTTCTTGCGTGGGTTATTGCAATAAGGAACCAAATGAGGTACTGTTGGTGAAGAGTTATTAATTAACTTCAGGTAAAATAACACAAATTTTTGAATTACAGGCTCTTTATTTTTGTTAAGTAGTATAAAAAAGAAGTGAGCCAAAGAAGGTAAGGGAATTTTTTAATGTTAAAGTACACTAATTACAAACCAGAAGACCTGGGTTCTCGTCTCATTTCTGTCATGAATACACACAAAGCTGTATGGCCATTGGTAATTCAGTTCCTCTCTCTGGGTCTCAGTTTTCTCATCTATAAAAGGAGAAGGTTGAGTTCTAATTTCCAAGATCCTTACTGGTTCTTTATAACATTTTGTGTTTGTTGTCCTAACATTCTAGGTTCTAAGGTACGTATCTTCAAGCGCTAACATTTTATAGTTCTGTGATTCTAACTTCCACTATAGTGTTTAATCTGTTATCCATTTTCAGGAGGCAAATTAGGCTATTACGGTGCTAAGTATTATAAGATGATAAGATACAAACACTATAAAGTGATTGTTTGGGTCAAGAGATGTAACTAGGAGATCAAGCTTCAAGTAGAGCGAAACCTGTTAATTATATTCTGATTGCTTAAATCTATTGATTCATTTGTTTTTCTGTAGTTTTTAAAATAAAAACCATAATTCAGCAGAGACATTGGTTTATTTCCTTAATTTGGTTATGTGTATGTGTTTGTGAGAGGCAATGTAGTAGAAGATGTGAATATGCACTGTGTCAGAAACTCAATGTGCTTTTTAAGGGCTATGTCTGGGTCAGATATAGCTATAAAGGAGAAAGATCGATGAACCATTTCTGAGAGTGAATACATAGCTGTCATTACCTGCATCATTCTTTATAATTCATCTGCTTAATTCACACATTGACCTAAACAATTGCAGTCTCTTCTTACCCTGAGGAACAAAATTGCAGAATTTCAGTTAGAGGGGATTTTAGAGGTTAAGTATAACTTGCCTGAACAGTAATCCCCTCTGCAACATTCGTAGGATTATAGATTTACACATGGAAGGGACCTTAAAGGTCATTGAGTCCAACCCCCTATTTTTACAGAGGAAGGAACTGAGGCACAGGGAACTTAAATGGTTTGTCCAGGGTCACACAGCTAGTAAGTGTCTGAGGCAGGATTTGAACTCTAGTCTTCTTGACTTTTAAGTTCAGTGCTCTGTCCACAATGCTACCTGCCTGCCTCAATAAGTAGTCATTCAACCATTACCTGCGCATTCTCCGATGAGGGAAAGCCACTACCTCTCCAGGTAGCCTAGTCTATTTTGGATAGATCTAATTGTATGGAAGTTTTCCTTATTTACCCCCCTGAAACTTATGCCCACTGCTCCTAACTTTACTAGCTTACAGTTATATAATGTTAAATCTAGAAGGTGTCTTTGGAGGTAGACTGTCATAACTAGAAGGTACCTCAGAGAACATTTAGTAACCGTTCCTTCATCTAACAAATGTGGAAACTGCTGAGAATGGTGAAGCCAATTTCCCATAGAGTCACAAGATTAGTAAATAGCAGAGCTAAGACTAGGACTCAGGCCTCTTGACTCTGATTGTATTACTTTAAAAAATTATTCTTTGCTGATTTCTAATGGTTATATCAAGTCATATGAATCCTTACTTGTTCTTTTAGGTGAATGTTCTTTTTGTTAGTTGCTGGATTTTCATTAGTGTTTAGCTGTATGCCAAACCATTAGTCTTATTGCAATGCAATCCTAACAATATCAGAAAATGGCTCTTGAGCATGAAATACAGGGAGGAATGAGTCTATGATATAAGAATAGTCCTAATTGAATTAGGAATGGAAATAATGGTATTCATACTTGTTTCCATTAGTTTTCAAACCTGTGACCTCTGAAGCCAAATGCAGCACGTCCCCAAAGTCTTAGTGTAGTTTTAAGTTACCAAGACTTTTGGTATACTCTGTACAGTGTGCTTACCATTATATCATGGATAGAAAAAGAAACTTTGTGATGTGGTGGAAACAAGAGTTCAATTTAACAAACACATATCGGTATCTGCTATGTGCAAAGCCATGTGCTAGGGACTGGGGGGGAAATTCAAAGATGAAGTATTATAGTAGAAGGAGTGGTTTTGGAGTCAGATGTTGTGAGTTTGAACCCTGTCTTTTGCTTAGTACCTTTGTGACTTTGGACAAGTCAGTACCCTTGAGATTCAGTTTACTCATTTGAAAAATGTGGGGCATGGACTGATGATTTCAGTAGTCTCTTCCACCTCTAAATTCTTATCATACTATGAAAAAGTTCTGCCCTTTGAGTAGTTTATAATCTATTATAAACTGGGAAGAGAGCATGTATATAAGTAAGTATGATAGGAAGTAGAAAATGATAAGGGCAGGACAAGGTGGTATAAGAATATTGAGGAAGAATTATTCTTAGTGGGTCCAGAGGGAATAAGGGAAGGTTTCATGGAGGAGTTGGCCCTTGAGTTGTTCCTTGAAAAAGAGAAGATTTTCAATAGCTGGAAATATGGCGGAATGCATTTCAGGCATGGCTTAAAGTGAATGGAATTGGAAGAAAGTAGGATGATATCTGGAAATAGTTGGACTGAAATACAGAATTCATGAGGACTAAAACAAGATGAAGAAATGTAGGTTAGAGGTTCTTAAGTACCAGGCAAAGGAATTTGTATTTTATCCTAAAGATAACGGGAGCTCTGAAAGGTCTTTGATTAGGGGAGTGACATGATCAGACCTAGACACAAGGAAGATGGATTTAACAACTGTGTGAAGGAGGTAACATAGGGCAGAAAGACAGAAACAGAGAGATCAGTTATGAAGCTATTACAATAGTCCAAGTTAAGAGGTAATGAAGGACTGAATTAAAGTGGTAGCAATGTGGGAGAAAAGCAGTATGAGAGAGATTGTTGAGGTAGAATTGATAGAATTGAACACTTGTCAAAATGGGAGATTAGGTAAGAGAAGAACCATTGATAATCCTAAAGTTTTGAGCCTTGGTAACTGGGAGGTTATTGAGGCCATCAATATGGGCATTGAGGAAGTGGTAGATTTTGAGGGAAAGCTTTGATATTACTATTTCTGGGACCTTAGGCAATTTGTTAATAACTGAGGACAACTATGGGCAAGTCACTTTTCTTTTCTCAGCCTTCATTTCCACTTCTGTGGAAGTGAGAGGGTTATACTAGATCTTTAAGTCCCTTCCAGATCTTTTCTAATTTATTTTCTAATTTTCTGTGTTAAAGATTCCTTTCAGCTTGAATATTCTGTTTTTCAGAATCCCTTTCAATGCTAATATTCTTCTTTTCATTGTAACATTCGTGTCCTAAAGGATTAATATTCTATGTTCTTAAGTTCCTTTTAGGGCAGATCTTCTATGTTCTATGTCAAGAACTTTTTATGAAGCACTGACTGTGTATGAAGCTATATGATTAGCATGGCACGATGAATAGAGTAGTCAGGAAGATTGAGGCATGTTTATAAGCAGCGGAGGAGGGGGCTTAAAAAATGAGGAAATATTTAAGATGAGAGAAAGAAAGGGTATGTATGATAGAAGGGGTAAGCTCTTAGAAGAGACAAGATTGAATGATAATAAGACCATAGGTAGAAGGGTTGCCCTTGTTAGGGAGAAGGATCATTTCTCTCTCAGAGACTGGAGTAAAGGAAGAGAGAATGAAAGATAAGGTCAAGGTATAGAAGTTTTGAAGTACAAAGCAGTAGAAAAGAAGGAGTTTATGGCAGATGGCCTTGATTTTCTCAGTAAAGTTGGAAGTGAGGTTCTTTCTTGAGAGGGCAGTCAGAGAGGAAAGTGTGAGAGATTTGATGAGCAAAGAAGGGAATATTGAATTCCTTGGGGGTACTGGCCCTTAATAAAGTTAACCCTTCACAATCTTAGAGATCATTTAGTAAAATTCTCTCATTTTGCGTAAGAAAAAACAGATAACTAGAGAAGTGAAATGAATTGCCCAAGTTCATTTATCAGATTAGAGGCAGAACCCAAATTAAAACGTAGATCTTTTGACTTCTAGCTTAATTCAAAAGACAATTAATTCTAATACTATATAAAGTGTTTGTGATAATAAAAGAAGGAAGAAAACTACACATCAGTATCCCTGATGAACGTTGATATAAAATTTTTAAATAAAATAATAGCAAGTAGGTTAAAATATTGCATTATACATTATGACCAGGTTGCATTTATAATAGGATTGCTGGGTTGGTTCAGCATAAGGAAGACTACAACTATAATAATATACTAACAAAAAAATATGATTATATTAATAAATGCTGAAAAGGCTTTTGAAAAAATCTAACAACTTTTTTGTTAAAACTCTAGAAATCATTTGAATAAGTGGGCCTTTCCTTAATATAAGAAATAATATATATTAAAATCCAAAATCTAAGAATGTTTGTAATGAAGAAAAATTAGAGGTCTTTCCAATAAGATCAGGGGTAAGGTAAGGATGCCCATTATCTCTACTACTATTTAACAGTGCTTGAAATGCTAGCGACAGTGGTAAGGGAAGAAAATAATTGAGAGTATAGGCATAGGCAAAGAAAAAATATTATTGCTTTTTGCAGATGATATGATGGTATACTTAAGAGAACCTTGGGGAATCAACTAAAAATTAATTGAAAAAATTAATAACATCAACACAGTTACAGTATATAAAATAAATCCACATAAATCAGAAGCCTTCTTGTAATTACCAACAAGACCCAGCAGGAAGAGCTAGAAAGAGAAAATGCCTTCAGAACAACTATAGAAACTATAAAATATTTGGGAGTGTATCTACCAAGATTTGTATAGGAACTATATGAATCTAACTATAAAATTCTCTTTGCAGAAATAAAGACAGACCTAAATAATTGGAGAATCATTAATTGCTTATGTGTAGGTTGACCCAGTATAATAAAAATGATAATAGTACTTAATTTACTTAGTCAATGCTATACCAATCAAAATACCAAAGGAATATTTTTGTGGAGCAAGAAAAACTGAGATTCACATGGAGCAACAAAAGGTCAAGAATCTCAAGGGTAATTTAAAAAAGTGGGAAGGAAGGGGGTCTTTCAGTACTAGATTTCAAACTGAACTAAAAGCAGTAATCATTAAAACAGTTTCATATTGGTTATACAAGAGAGGACTCCCAGTTTAGTGCTGTTCCCAGTGTACATTATACTACTTCTGCTTTGCCTATTTGTTTGTTTTTTTGCTTTTTGGTGAGGCAGTTGGGGTTAAGTGACTTGCCCAGGGTCACACAGCTAGTAAGTGTCAAGTGTCTGAGGCCATATTTGAACTCAGGTCCTCCTGACTCCAAGGCCAGAGCTCTATCCACTGCGCCACCTAGCTGCCCCTTGCTTTGCTTATTTGGAATAAGACAGTGAGATAATCATTACTTAGATGTAGATGTTATTGTGTTTCTTTTGAAAATCCTAATGACATTGTGGCAATTCTGAAATAACATTTTGCTTGGTAATTCTTACCTGTGTTTTAAGGTAATGATTTGGTTTTACTCATTTCATTTTGTGCAGTCTAAGTTGTCTTTTAAAGGGTTGTGATTTTATCAATAGAAATGTAGCTGAAATAGAGCCCAAGTTTATTCTTAGTGGAGCATTGGACTGAAATTTCAAGTAGTAGAGTATCATTTAACATATCCAGGATTACTAACTTACTCTTGAGTAAAATAATTATAATATGGGCAGTAAAAATACATAGAGAAAATATTGTAGAAGCTTACACAATTACTTCATAAGACAAGTTGTACTTGTGTGTTATGTAATTCTGATCATTTGAATCAAGGCCTATATGCTCAGAACCTAGAAATGCTGTGCCTAATATTAGACTTGTACACTGACAGTAATCCAGAATGCATACAAAAGATAGATTGCATAGATATTAAACATAAATGTGCATAGAATGTTAAAATATAAAACATTAATCTGGAAGATACCTTAGCATTTCTCTTTACTTTTGATCTGGACCTGTGATTTAATAGCTAATATTGATATAGTGCTTTAGGTTTGCAAAATGCTTTATAAATATTATCTCATCTGATCCTCACAACAACTCTGGGAGATGGGTGCTATTTTTATTCCCATTTTACAGATGAGGAAGCTGACATAGATAGAGGTTATGTGACTTGCCCAGGGGTCACATAGCTAATAAGTATCTGAGACTGGATTGAAACTCAGGTCTTTTTCAATCAACCAACCAGTAAACATTTATTAAATGCCTACTGTATACCAGGCACTGTGCTAAGCATTGGGTATACAAGAGGAGGCAAAAAACAGTTCTTGCCCTCAAGAAGCTTACAGTCTAATGAGGGCGAAAATATGCAAACAACTATATACAAAGTGAGCTATATATAGGATAAATAAGAAATAATTAACAAAGAAAACACACTGGAATGAAAAGGGGTTGGGGAAGTTTTCCTGTAGAAGGTGGGATATTAGTTAGGACTTAAAAGGAAGACAGGGAGGTCAGTAATTGGAGCAGAGAAGGGATAGCATTCCAGGCATGGGGAATAGCCAGAGAAAATGCCCAGAGATGAGCAATAGAGCATTTTGTTGGTGGGACAGCCAGGAGGTCAGTGTCACAGGTTGAAGAGTATATGTTGAGGAGCAAGGTGTAAGAATACTGGAAGGGGCTAGATTATGAAAGGCTCTGAATGTCAAAGTATTTAGTATTTGTTCCTGGAGGCAAAAGGAAGGAAGTAAGAGTTTATTGAGTATGGAGGTAATATGATCTGACCTGCATTTTAGGAAAATTATTTAATTGATTGAATGGAGGATGGATTGGAGTAGGGAGAGACTTGAGGCAGGCAGATCCACCAACAGGCTATTGCAATAATCAAGGCATGAAGTGATGAGGGCCTGCACTGGAGTGTTGGCCATGTCAGAGGAGAGAAGGGGACATATAAGAAAGATGATACAAAGGTAAAATTAACAGGCCTTCACAATAGCTTAGATATGGGTGTGTGTGAGAGAGAGATACTGAGGAAGCTAGGGTGACTCCTATGCTGTGAGCCTGAGGAACTGGGAAGATAATATTGCCTTTTACAGTAATAGGGAAGGTAGGAGGTGGGGAGGGTTTAGGGGGAAAGATAATGAGTTCTGTTTTGGACATATTGAGTTCGAGGTGTCTGCAAGGCAGTTGGACGTGAGATTGGAGGTCAGCAGAGAGATTGGGATGGGTAAGATTGATTTGAGGATCATCAGCACAGTGATAGTAATTAAATCCATGGGAGCTGATGAGATTGCTAAGTGATGACATAGTATAGAAGGAAAAGAAATGAGGGCCTGAGACAGCATCCTGAGGAACACTTATGGTTAGAGAATGTGATCTGAAGGAGGATCTAGCAAAGGAGGAGTGGTCAAATATGTAGGAGGAGACCCAGGACAGAGTGGTGTCCCAAAAACCTGGAGAGAAGAGAGTATTAAGGAAGAGAAGGCACTCAACATTGTCAACAAGTGTAGAAAGGTCAAGGAAAATAAAAACTGAAAGAAGGCCATTGGATTTGGCAATTAAGAGATCAGTAATAACCCTGGAGAGCAGTTTTGGTGTAATGATGAGGTTAGAAGCCAGATTGTGAGAGGTTAAGAAGAGATTGAGGGCAGGTAGGTGGCATAGTAGATAGAGTGCTGGGCCTGGAAGTCAGGAAAACCTGAGTTCCAATCTGGCCCCAGACACTTACTAGCTGTGTGACCCATGGCAAGTCACTTAACCTTGTTTGCCTCAGTTTCCTCATCTGCAAAATGAGAAGAAAATGGCAAACTACTCCAGTATCTTTGCCAAGAAAACCCCAAATGGGGTCACAAAGAGTCAGACAAGAGTGAAACCACTGAACAATCAGCGCAAGAAAGTGACAGCAGAAAAAAATGGAGATATTTTATGTATGCTGCTTTCCGATTTAATTTACTACTTTAAGCGTTTGAGATTTCATCAGTGGGTACTTTCCTAACAACAAGGATCTAAGTGCCTTCTCATCTTAGAATCATAGAGTATTTGTGATTTACTGTGGCTGAAAGAATTTATCACTTGGTGGCCAAATTTCTGGTAATAAATCTCTCTTACTTAGCTAGTTCTTCCATAACATCTTTAGTCTGATCTTGAGTCCAATCTGGAGTTTGGGTTGGAACTGGCCAGAGCTTGTATTCTGCTGGATCAGCTTCAAGAATCCAGGGTCACCTTCTTGCCATGATGAGGCATCCGAGTAGGACTTCAGTGGATGCTTATTCCTGTTTATTTCATTAAAAAATTCTTAATGACCTCATTACAGTTTGGTTATAATTACCATATTTAAACTTTTGTGCATTTAAAAAAAAAGTTTAACCAGCCTTTTTTTTTGAAACTAAAAAAAAAATTAATGAGAAGAGACAAAGAGACATCAAAGAGGTGTTCCCTCTGATTGCAGTGTTAGAAGTTTTGCCTGAAAATAGGTTACATTTCTTCTGTTTTCAGCTGAATCCTCATTAGCTTTACATTTTAATGATGTCCAGAGCAAATTATGTCATTTATGGTCAGTGCCTTAAAGGGAAGCTTAAAGGGTACTTTAAAAATGTTTCTTCACTGGTAACAGTATTTACCCTAGTACTGTATTATAAGAATACTTTTTTAAAAATTCCCAAACCAACAAAATGTACACTGAATTTTTTTGTTCAACTGCTATTTAGGGGTCATATTTGTGATTTTATTGATTCAAGGAATCCCAATAAGGAAACTTCCTCATCTTGTAAAGATGGATAACTGTATAGCGATTTATAGTCTTTTAAAAAAATTTTTTTATTAATTTATTTTGATTTATCAACAATAACTTTCATAAGCTTTTGAGTTTTAAATTTTTCTCCACCTCCCTCCCCAAGATGACGGGCAATCTGATATAGGCTATACATATACATTCCTATTAAACATATTTTCATGTTAGTGTTGTTGTAAGTGAGAATTTGAACCAATAGGAGGAACCACAAGAAAGAGGAAGCAAAACACAACAGAAGAAAAAAAATAGTAAATCGTATGCCTTGATCTGCATTCAAACTCCATAGTTCTTCTTTGTGGATAGCATTTTCCATCATGAGGCCCTTGGAGATGTCTTAGATCCTTGTATTGCTGAGAAGGGTTAAGTCTATCAATATTAGTCATTGCACAGCGTGGCTGTTACTGTGTACAGATCCTAAGATTTGAGTTGGAAGGGATTGTGGAGATCATCTAACCT
>NW_020954564.1:45794230-45879234 GCF_900497805.2 Vombatus ursinus | reverse complement strand
ACCACAACTTGTTCAGCCATTCCTCAACTGATGGGCATCCTCTCAATTTCCAATTCTTTGCCACCACAAAAAGATCTTCTATAAATATTTTTGTACACGTGGGTCCTTTTCCCATTTTTATGATCTCTCTGGAATGTAGCCCTAGAAGTGCTATTGCTGGGTCAAAGGGTATATACATTTTTATAGCCCTTTGGGCATAGTTCCAAATTGTTCTCCAAAATGGTTGGATCATTTCACAACTCCACCAGTAATGCATCAGTGTTCCAATTTTCCCACATCTTCTCCAACATTTATCATTTTCCTGTTTTGTCATGTTGGTCAATTTGATGGGTGTGGTGTGGTGCCTCAGAGTTGTTTTGATTTGTATTTCTCTAATCGATAGTGATTTGGAGCATTTTTTCATATGACTGTAGATGACTTTAATTTCTTCATCTGAGAACTGCCTGTTGATATCCTTTGACCATTTATCAATTGGGGAATGACTTATATTCTTATAAATTTGACTTAATTCTCTATGTATTTTAGAAATGAGGCCCTTATCAGAGAGACTGGTTGTAAAAATTCTTTCCCAATTTTCTACTTTCCTTCTAATCTTGGTTGCATTGGCTTTGTTTATGCAAAAACTTTTCAATTTAATGTAATCAATGTTATCCATTTTCTTTTCGTAATGTTCTCTATCTCCTGTTTGATCATGAATTATTCTGTTCTTCATAAATCTGATAGGTAAACTATTCCTTGCTCTACTAGTTTGCTTATAGTATCAGCCTTTATATCTAAATCGTGAACCCATTTTGACTTTATTTTGGTATTTGGTGTGAGATTTTGATCTATGCCTAGTTTCTGCCATACTCTTTTCCAGTTTTTCCCAGCAGTTTTTGTCAAAGAGTAAGTTCTTATCCCAGAAGCTGGGGTCTTTGGGTTTATCAAATAATAGATTACTAGTCATTGACTACTGTGTCTTGCATATTTAACCTATTCCACTGATCCACCACTCTGTTTCTTAGCCAGTATCAAGCAGTTTTAATAATTGCTGCTTTATAATATAATTTAAGATCTGGAACTGCTAGGCCACCTTCCCCTGCATTTCTTTTCATTAGTTCCCTTGATTTTCTGGATCTTTTGTTATTCCAAATGAATCTTGTTATTATTTTTTCTAACTCTATAAAATAATTTTTTGGTAGTTTGATTGGTATGGCACTGAATAAGTAAATTAACTTAGGTATAATTGTCATTTTTTTTAGATTAGCTCGGCCTACCCATGAGCAACTGATGTTTTTCCAGTTATTTAGATCTGACTTTATTTGTGTGAAAAGTGTTTTGTAATTGTGTTCATATAGTTCCTGGGTTTGTTTCAGTAGGTATACTCCTAAATATTTTATGATGTCAACAGTAACTAAATGGAATTTCTCTTTCTATCTCTTGCTGTTGGGCTTTGTTGGTAATATATAGAAATGCCAATGATTTATGCGGGTTTATTTTATAGCCTGCAACTTTGCTAAAGTTGTTTATTATTTCAAGTAGTTTTTTACTTGATTCTCTGGGATTCTCTAAGTATAGCATCATATCATCTGCAAAGAGTGATAGCTTTGTTTCTTCTTTTCCTATTCTAATACCTTCAATTTCTTTTTTTTTTTTACTCTTATTGCTAAAGCTAACGTTTCCAGTATGATGTTGAAGAACAACAATTTATAGTCTTAAAAAGTTGCCTGAGCACCCTGAGATATCATGTGCGTTCAGCATAGCAAAACCAGAGGTGTTTGAGACAGCACTTGAACCCAGATCTTCTAGACTCATAGTTAATAGTTATTAACCACTGTATTAAGCAGTTATATAGCAATACTGATGTAGACTAGGAATGGTAATTTTTCTTCTTATCTCTCTTTGTAAACTCTATGAAGCAGTTTACTTATGTTTTATTAGCCGGGGGGTAGGAAATGCATCTCTCTGCATTTTTTTAGATGGGGAAACAGAGAGAGAGAAAAAGAGAGATCCTAAGATTTGAGTTGGAAGGGATTGTGGAGATCATCTAACCTTGGGCAAAGCACTTAAACTATTTGAATCTCAGTTTTTTCATTTGTAATGATATATCAGCTCCAGAACTGTGATCTAGTCAATTCGTTGTTCTCTGTTGTAAATCCCACTTTGCTATCCTTATTGTATGACCATAGGCAAGTCACCGAATATCCTTAAGCCTCAACAATAGTCCTGGCACAAAATAAAATTAAGAGGTGAGAGAGGATTATATGGAGAGAAGGAGAAAGGGAGAAGTAGAATGGGGTAAATGATCTAACATGAAACAGACAAGAAGAGGCTTTTACAGTGGAGGGGAAAATGGGGGAAGGTGAGAGGGAATGAGTGGATCCTATTCTCTTACAATTTGGCTTAAGGAGGGAATGACATACACAGTGAGGTATAGCAATCTATTTTACCCTATAGGAAATAAGGTGGGAAGGGGACAAGAGAGCAGGGGGTTGATAGAGGGGAGGGCAGATTAGGGGAGGGGATAATCAGAAGCAAACACTTCTGAGGAGGGACAGGGTCAAAAGAGAGAATAGAATAAATGGGGGGTAGGATAGGATGAAGGGAAATATACTTAGTTTTTCATAACATGACTACTATGGAAGGGTTTGCATGACTACACATCTATAACCTATATTGAGATGCTTGCCTTTTCAATGAGGGTGGGGAGGGAGGAAGGGAGAAAATTTGTAACCCAAAGTTTTAAAAACACATGTTAAAAATTTAAAAAAAAATTTAAAAAAATTAAAAAAAAAGAATAAGTTAGCAGAGAGACTATGGGGGAGAAATGACCATTTGTGGGTGGTTAAGTGTGCTAAGTGACTTAACTCAGGGAGTCTAAAAAGGACTTTAATTTAAAGAGAAAGTTAAATTGTTCCTAACATTTCCACTGTCAAATTCATTCATTCATTCGTCCAACAAACATCAGTTTAAGCACCTGCTTCATGCCAGGCAAGGTGTATTCAAAGACAAAAGTAAGCCAATACTTGCCCTCAGGAAGATTGTATTCTTTTGAGGGAAAAATATGCACATAGGTAAGTAAATTAGGGGAGAAGGATACTAGCCCCTTGGGGGAATCAGGAAGGATTTCATGAAGAAGATAACACTTGAGCTAAGCACTGAAGGAAGCCTGGGATTCAGAAAAGCAGAAGAAAGAAAGGCATATATTCCATGTATAAGGGGCCAGCCAGTGCAGAGAGATAGAGACAAGAGATGGAATGTCATTTTTGGGGAGCAGCATGAAGGCCAGTTTGGCTAGAGATGGAGAGAAGTCCAATAATCCAACCACAGGAGCAGAGATTCCAGCTTTTAAACTTTTATTTCAAAATGGCCATTGATGGCTAATGTTGCTTCTAGGATTGAAATAAAGACTTTTTCTTTGGAAAAAAAAAAGAAATAGTCCTGGCACAAGTTGCTATCCTACTATTCTTTTATGTTTAATGTTTTGTAAACTGTTGTGCAGGGGCATAAAATGACTACTTCTTGTGGCTGAATAAAACTGTTAGGATGTAAGCTTATCATCTGTTAAGCATCTCAGGACAATTCTAATAGCAGACAGAACAACCAACAGGGATTGTAAAGCACCTACTATGTGCTCTGTGCTAGGCTTTGGGAATAGAAAGAAAAATGAAACAATTCCTGCCCTCAAAGAGCGTATATTTCTAATGGTGAGACAACATGTAGTTATATAATTTATACAAATTGTATACAGAATAAATATAAGATAAAACAGTGCTGATGGCTGTGGGGAGGGAGGTTAATCAGGAAATATTTCCTATAGGTGGTGCTTGTGCTAAGTTTTGAAATAAACAAGGGAGTCTCAGAGACAGAAGGGATGAAAGAGTACATTCCAGGCATGGGAGGCAGCAGTGCAAAGGCACCAGTGAGAAAAAGCAAGGGCAGTTTGGCTGCACCACAGAGAATGGGAAGTAAGGTCTGACTCTTAACAGAACCAGAAAGAGAAGTTGGCATCAGGGCTCCAAGTCTTAAATGGAGAAGTTTGTATTTGATCCTAGAGTTATTGGGGAGCTATTGACATTTGTTGAATAAGATAGTGATGTGGTCAGACTTGGCTTTAGAAAAATCACTTCAGCAGCTGTGGGAAGGATGTCTTGTGGTTCTCTAGAGGACCATGACATCAGGAAGATGATGCTATGAATTGCAAATGAATTGGATTTAAGTGAGGGAAGTCCATGCAAAGTCACCAGCCTCAATTTTTCCTCAGAGCCATCTGGGTCCAGTGACCAGACCAGGATGACTGGAGATGGCCCAGGATACAGTGGGAGACCTTGGCCTTTTTAAGTTAAGATCTTTCCCAGTTCTCACTTTTGAGGCAATGCCCAGTCAGTGATTTGGACTTGTTTAAGAAGTGAGCAAAGGGATGACCCCTTTAATTAAAAAAAAAAATCAGACTGGAAGGGGAAGACCTTCAGGATTTCTGTCTAAAAGAGAAACGATTATTATTTACATTCACTCTGAGCCATCAGGGTCCCAAAATAACCATTAAGGGGTGCTTGTACAGGGGAACAATCATTTGAATAAAGAGGAGATGGGATAAAAGAGATGTTGTGGAGTTAGAAATGATTTGACTTGGCAGCTGTCTATGTGGGGTGAGTAGAGAAGGAGCCAGTAGATAGGGAGAGATTGAAGATGCAAGAATGGGGATAATAGAGTTGGGAATTTGCTGGACAAGACTGGAGAGGCTAGAATTAAGGGTGCATATTGAAGAATTTGCCTTGCCTGAGAGAGGGCTACCTCTTTATGTGAGATGAGTGGAGGAGATGATGGAGGAAGATATCTGAGTCATATGAGATGTGGAAAAGGAGACAAGAGGGATCTGTCTACCAATGACCTTAATTTTTTTTTTTTTTTTTAGTGAAGTATGAGGCAAGGTCCTTAGCCAAGAGTGTAGGGGAGGGAATGCTATGGGTGACTTGAGATGAGATATGAATATTTGGAACATTCACTGTGGTGAGGTAACAGATTAACCAAGAAAGTATAAAGGGATTATTTTGTTGGAGTGAGGGCTTAGTTGAGATCATATAATATAATTTTGTAGTAGATCCATTTAGCATGGTTTTATAATTTTTCTCCAGTTCTGTTCAACAAGATGTGAATAGGAGTGAAGAGGCTGGATTTACAAAAATTACTTCCCTGCTACTCTTGGGCTGCTGAAATAATGCTATTAAACTCTTAGATAATGGAAGCTGTAAGCCCAGGGGTCTGCAGAGCTTCCCAGATCTGATCTTTTGACTGGACACAAGAGGAAGCATGACACTCTTTCTGTGAAAAGCAGTCTCATTTAATACTGGGATCTAAAAAAATGATCCATATCTTTGCCCTCTGGAGGCTTCCGTGCTGGGGTTCCCCTCTTGAGCCACAGAGGTCAGCAATGAGTAATGTAGCCAAGTCTATGATAAGGTGTCATTACCTCTCTCTTAAGCTGTAGGTGGTGCTAGACAACAAAATGATCTTTCCTTATTCAACTTTTCACACAGGGCAGGATGCTGCTTTTTCCAGTCAACTGCACAACATCAAAAATTTCCTCCAATCAGATCAGCTCTTAGCATCCTGTAGAACTTATCTCTCCAGGCAGCAAGTGTTTACTCTGCTAGGCTCCTTCTAGCTCTGTGGCTTCTGAGTTCTGTGTTCTTTGTTCTGGTGGTTCTTGTATACTGCTTTTCCTATTAGCTTTTTGGATCTTTTTCCTGAACTTGGCTTCTGACTTATGGCTCCTAGTCACTCAAGTTAGGAGCTCCTTGTGAATAATAACACATTTCTAAGTTGGGTTGATAAACCCTGAATCTACATGTCTGTCAGATGTGACACAAATAGTTATTATAGAATAGTCCTGTAGTCCCCAAACAGTCTTGATTTAGAGTTAGTTGTCAAGCACCTGCTATGTGCCAGGCACTGTGTTAAGCACTGGGGAGACAAAGAAAGACAAAAAACCGTCCTTGCTCTCAAGAGGCTCATAGTCTAATGGACTCCAAAATCCTGAAAACAGACCTATTCATATTAGCTGCTGGGAAACAATGCTCTGTAACCATTTCAAACATCAGTATTTTTGCCTCTGAATTACTGTTCTCTCTCATATCCTTTGAGAACTAGTATCTGAGGAGCTGATTTTTTTTCTCAGACCTCAGCAGTCTGGTATTTTTTCTCAAGTTGTTTCACACAAAATGGACTTTTCCTGCCCCTTTCAACAAATAAATTGTCCACACAAGAAAATGATACATTAAAAATATATCCAAAATAGATAAAAAGTGATTTTTGAGGGGAAAACACAAGCAGTCAGGGGTCATCAGGAAAGCTCTCAGATAGAATGTTGGAGATAAGCTACTTGCATTTACTTTTGGCAAATTCATGGTCCTATACCTGTTGTTAGCTTTTATTATTGCTCTGTAATGTCTGTTTGTTCCAGAAATATTTATATGATATGGTATCATAATAATAACAGCTAGCATTTATGTAATGCTTTAAGGTTTGAAAAGTACTTTGCAAATATTAACTTGTTTTATCCTCGCAACAAACTTGGATAGGTGTTTTTATTATCTCCATTTTACAAATGAGGAAACAGGCAGGTAGAAGTTAAGTGACTTGCCCAGGGTGCCCTGCTAATAAGTTTTAAACGTCTTTATCAACCTGTTTGACAACATTTAACCTTTTTTTATACCTTTTTATGAGGAAATATTACTTTTTTTTGCCTTAGGGTGATGGACCTTATTTTTTTGCTAATATTGTATATTGTTGTTGTTCACTCATTTCAGTTGTATTTGACTCTTTGTGACCCCATTTGGGATTTTCTTGGCAAAGATTTTGGAATGGTTTGCCATTTCCTTCTCCAGCTCATTTTACAAATGAAGAAACTGAGGCAAACAGGGTTAAGTGACTTGCCCAAGGTCATACAGCTAGTAAGTGTCTGAAGCCAGTTTTGAACTTGGGAAGATGAGTCTTCCTGACTTCAGGCCCAGCACTCTATCTACTGTGTCACCCAGCTGCTCTAACATTGTATAGGTTTTGTTTATTATCATTATATCTTTTTTATGGGGTTCAGCTAGCAATAATCTAAAGATAAGACCTTATCTTACTATTATTCTTATATATTTAATGTACGGTAGATTATTGTACAGTTGGATGAAATCGTTAATTTTTGCATTTGAGTAATATGTAGGTTCATCTTCTGTTTGTTGTTGTGTTGTTGTTGTGTCTTTTCAGTCATATCCAACTCTCCCTGACCCAAATTGAGGTTTTCTTGGCAGCAATGCTTGAAGTGGTTTGCCATTTCCTTCTCTAACTCACTTTATAGATGAGGAACTGAGGCAAACAGGGTTAAGTGACTTGCCCAGTCACATAGCTAGTACATGTCTGAGGTCATATTTGATTTCAGATCTTCTTGACTTCAGGCCTGGCACTCTATCCACTGTATCACATAGCTGGAGATTCACTGAAACCATCTTCTGGATGATTCCATTAGCAGACAGTATGACAATAATGGCATGTACTTTGTCCTGTTCCTCATGGTTTTAATTTCTTCCTCTAGGTCTTTGTGTTTTGAAAGCTTTTCATTTTTTTTATTAATTTATTTTGACTGATCAACAATCACTTCCATGTGTTTTTGAGTTTAAAATTTTTCTCTCTCTTCCTCCCCACCCCTCTCCCCAAGACGGTGCACAATCTGATATAGGCTATACATATACATTCCTATTAAACATACTTTCACATTAGTGATGTTGTAAGTAAGAATTAGAACCAATAGGAGGAACCACCAGAAAGAGGAAACAAAACTTAACGAAGAAAAAAAAATAGCAAATAGTATGCTTCGATCTGCATTCAAACTCCATAGTTCTTTCTTTGGATGTGGATAGCATTTTCCATCACGAGGCCTTTGGAAATGTCTTAGATCCTTGTATTGCTGGGAAGGGTTAAGTTTATCAATATTAGTCATTGCACAACATGGCTGTTATTGTGTACAACATTCTCTTGGTTCTGCTCACTTCACTCAGCATCAGACCATACAAGTCTTTCCAGGTTTTTCTGAAATCAGTCTGTTCATCATTTCTTATAGCACAATAGTATTCCATTATATTCATATACCACAACTTGTTCAGCCATTCCTCAATTGATGGGCATCCTCTCAGTTTCCAATCCATCCTCTCAGTTTTGCCACCACGAAAAGAGCTACTATAAATATTTTTGTACATGTGGGTCCTTTTCCCATTTTTATGATCTCTTTGGTATATAGCCCTAGAAGTGCTATTGCTGGGTCAAAGGGTATACACATTTTTATAGTCCTTTGGGTATAATTCCAAATTGTTCTCCAAAATGGTTGGATCATTTCACAACTTCACCAACAATGCATTAGTGTTCCAATTTTCCCACATCTTCTCCAACATTTGTCATTTTCTTGTTTTCTCATCTTGGCCAAACTGATAGGTGTGAAGTGGTACCTCAGAGTTGTTTTGATTTGCATTTCTCTAATTAATAGAGATTTAGAGCATTTTTTCATATGACTATAGATGACTTTAATTTCTTCATCTGAGAACTGCCTGTTCATATCCTTTGACCATTTATCAATTGGGGAATGACTAGTATTCTTACAAATTTGACTTAATTCTCTATATATTTTAGAAATGAAGCCTTTATCAGAGAGACTAGTTGTAAAAATTCTTTCTGAATTTTCTACCTTCCTTCTAATCTTAGTTGCATGGACTTTGTGCAAAAACTTTTCAATTTAATATAATCAATGTTATCCATTTTGCTTTTTATAATGTTCTCTATCTCCTGTTTGAAAGCTTTTCATTTTATATGATTTGAAGATCATGACTATTTGGTATGAAAACATCTATTCAAAACGTTGGTCTTAAGTTTTTATAGATCAGTGTCATAAACATTTAAGACCAACGTTTCTCCCCCCCACAATAACAACATAGAGTTTTATGTGGGTGACTGTTCTTTCTATAATGATGTGTTGGTTCTAGTAGAGTTTCTTTGTTGAATTTTCAAGGATCTTTGGGTGTTTGTATTTGAAATATGGAGATTTGTCATCTGTTTGTTTATGTAGAGTAGTGAACTGCTCTGTATTTCTGACCACCTAATCATGCCTTTCTAGATGCTGGTAAACATGTAATGTTTGGTAAACATTAAATTGTTGCATCCTGCATGCTACGCAATTCTACCACTTCATTGCATAATCTACATTGATCTTGATGTTTTCTAGATTTGATTCCTTCATTAATTTTGAAGTCATTCTTAGTTCTCTTTAGAAGAGATAATAATAGATTTAAGGCCAGGCAGAACCATAATGGGATGATGGTGATTATTTTATTAGACTTGCCCAATGATGGCTAATATTGTTATAATTTTTTTTAAGCATTGTCCTCACTTTAGCCCTTTGAGATGGTGCAAGTATAAATACCCTTATTTTATGCATGAAGAAGCTGAAGCTTAGATGAAATGACTTGCTGTGAATGATGTGATTAAAAGTTGCACTTGTAACCAAAGAATCTTAACTGCTTAGTCTACCTGCTAAATTATGCTACCTCTGTCAATACAAGTTAGTTTCTCCCCCTTCTGCTTTAAAAAGAAATAATCAATTGAAGAGGTAATTATTCTGCTTACAGGTATGAAAGTGAGCCCAATGCCTTCCCCTTTGCTCCCCCTTATAACAAAATAAGTACAAAGTATCAAAACAAATCACCGTATTGGTCATATCTGAGAACTGGGTGCCACATGCCATGCTCATAGTCCACTTCTCTGTGCAGAAGAGAGAATTATGATTCACTTTTACCCTTCTGAAGTCATGATTAATCAAAGTTTTGGTGTTTTTCAGTGTCTTTTTTTTTTTTTTTGCATTATTGTTGTGATTGTGTCAGTTATTCTCCTGGTTCTGTTTTACTTTGCTTTCCATCAGTTTGTTTTCTAGTTTCTCTCATTGAAACAATACATTTTCAAAAATAGTTTCCCTCATTTTTGAACTGAATTCAGTTCACAGCTTCAGAAATAATTCATAGGTAATAAATGCTTAAGGAAAAAGGAAAAGCTTTTTCCAGCTCCTCAAAAAATTAAGGTGATTGAAAAGCTAATATGTGGATGGACAGATTGTATTTGCACAACAATGAATGCCCAAGATGTAAAGTGGAACTCTTCACACAATTTCAAGTTATTCAGTTTAGAACAACACCATCATCTGCAGCACTGTTTTGCAGTGTAAGCCTTGAAAGCTTAATTATTAGAAGATGATAAATTAGTATGTCGTGTTATGTGTCATAGTATTTTTATTTTTGCTGTTACATTTTATACGTGGATTAACAGGACTGTCACTGTTGTCATAATAAGTGTGGGGAGTTTCATGAAGTCAGGTAGTTATAGGAAATAATAGAGTCCTATTCTTCAACGCAGCAGATGTTTATTAAGTAATTACTATATAGAAGGTACTGGGGATACAAAGATGAAAAAATGACATAGTTCTTGCCCTCAAGGACTTTACAATCTATAGGGAACGCTAGTGTACAACACATAGAAAACTCTTTCTTGTTATCAGCTTCAACCCATATTACCTCCACTTCTGCCATCATTTCCACTTCCTCAGAACCTACAACTTGGACTCTACCTTGGGAATCATCCTGGGGTCTGATGGGTGAGCCTTTACTTTCTCTTTTTTCTCACTTTAGGGCCAGCAGCTTGTTCTCACCTCGACCTTGCCTTCCCCCACCCTCCAGTTCCCCTTCTCTCATTTGAATGTAAGTTTCTTGAGGGCAGAGACTGCCTTGATTTCTTGTATATGTAGGCTTAGCCCAGTGCCTGGCACATAGTAATTGCTTAATAAATGCTGTATCTATGTATCTGTGTCTCTATTATCTATCTATGTATCTGGGGAGGGAGGTAAAGGATAGATTGTAGGAGAGTGCTCTAAGAAATTTTGAGAAGGGAGAGAACACTCTCAGCTAGGGGATCAAAGAAGACGTTTTAAAGTTGGCCAAAGAGCAGTCTTGAATGAAGTGAAATGGAGATGAGGACAGAGTACATTCAGCAGCAATTGCACTTCTAGGGCTATGTCCCAAAGAGATCATAAAAATGGGAAAAGTACCCACATGTACAAAAATATTTATAGCAGCTCTTTCTGTGGTGGCAAAGAATTGGAAATTGAAGGGATGCCCATCAATTAGGGAATGGCTGAACAAGTTTTGGTATATGAATGTAATGGAATACTATTGTGCTTTAAGAAATGATGAGCAGGTAAACTTCAGAAAAACCTGGAAAGACTTGTATGGACTGATGCTGAGTGAAGTGAACAGAGCCAAGAGAACTTTGTACACAGTAATAACAACATTGTGTGATGACTAACTTTGATAGACTTAGCTCTTCTCAGCAATGCAAGGATCTAAGACATCTCCAAAAGTCTCAAGATGGAAAATGGTATCCACATCCAAAGAACAAGCTGTGGAGTTTGAATGCAGATTGAAGCATACTATTTGCTGTTTTTTTTTCTTGTTTTGTTTTGTTTCTTCTTTCTTGTGGTTCCTCCTATTGGTTCAAATTCTTCCTTACGACATGACTAATGTGAAAATATGTTTAATAGGAATGTATATGTATAGCCTATATCAGATTGTGCGCCGTCTTGGGGAGGGAGGTGGAGAAAAATTTAAAGCTCAAAAGCTTATGGAAGTGACTGTTGATAAATCAAAATAAATTAATAAAATTAAAAAAAAACAAGTGGAGATGAGGGCATGTGGCACATGCAAGGGATAGAAAGTGGACTCAGTGTGGGCAGAGAGTAATAATATAAAATAGAACTGGAAAGGGAGGGTGGTGTCATATTGTTGAGAGCCATAAGTGTCAGGCATAGGAGTTTATTTTACTCAGCAGGCCAATTGTAAGCCAGTAAAGATATCAGTTAAGCAGCTAGAAGGCATAGTAGATAGAATGCTGGACCTGGAGTCAGGAAGAGCCAAGTTCCAATCCAACTTCAGATACTTAGAAGTCATGTGACCCTGAGCAAGTCACTTAGTCTCTGCATGCCTCAGTTTCCTCATCTGTAAAATGGGTATAATAGCACCTACCTTCCAGAGTTGTTGTGAGGATTAAATGGGATAATAATTGTAAAGTGCTTAGCACTCCTGGCACATAGTAAGTGCTAGCTATTATACTTCACAATTTTGCATGTCATTATTGCATAGGGGTCATAGTAATCACCTTTATTTTTCTAATTTTAGTATATGTGCTGCCAAAGCAAATAGCTGACATTAGCTATTATTATTGTTATAGGAGTGATGTGATCTGAACTATCTATATAAATGATTACTTTGACCTTGATGTGAAGGACAGAGAGGCAAAATACCACTTGCCATGGATTTATATAATTACTCATAGAATCGGATGTGCTGGAAGGGATGTTAGTTGTCATCTAGTCAGTTTCACCTCTATAATTATTGGATTATAGGAGTGTGGATGCCCTAAGATGGAGATACATAGTTGTAAAGTTGCCTTCTGGGTTCTTTGAGTAGTTTAGTGTCCTATAATCCAAACTTGCGTGATTCATTGTATAGATTAGATGTCCACCTAGTTCTGGTTGGTATTCATAGATACCTTGACATAAAAGTTTGTATCTGAGTCATACCTAAGTAGAACACAGGAACGTAAAACATAACAGTTATTGGAATGGAATGGGTTTCCCAAAGAGGTATTGCATGTCATGTCGATGGATATGACCTCTTGTCTAAGATATCATAAAGGAGATTCATGCTTCAGGTATTTGCTGAATCTCTGATTAGATAATCTCCGGGGGTCCTTTCTAGAGTTCCAGTTTCAGTGTTCTGCATTTCAAGTTCCCTTCTAGCTGTAACATTTTCTGATGGATTCAGTATGCACTTCTCCAGTCCAAGGTAATTGTATGAACTCTATTTCTAGAACATTACCAATTCTTTTGTTGAAATAATTCTTATTATGGTTCATCAGAGGTGACAGTGTACTTCTGAGAATATATTGGTTGGCTTATAATCAACCCATTTCATGCATCATTTAGCTGGGATTTAGGAGATCAAGTCTGATGTCTCATTTTCAGCGGATTGTTCCAGATCTCAAAAGTTAACTAATTTCTTGGTTTCTCTGTCTGTTTGACTAAAAATACATTTATGTTTTGCAGAGATTTTTTTTTTTTTGCTTTCCCTTGCAGTCAAAAAAATAAATTGATGAATTCCCTGACCCTCAAAAAAAAAACTTTTTTGGCACTACTCTATTAGTCATATTAACTAGAATTTACTTGAGTAAATGTTGCAAAAAAAAAAAACCCAACAAAAACATCTGCAGGATGTTGTTTTAAATGCTTTAAAAAGTGACTAAGGCAGTGACAGGTGAACCCTTTCCAGATTAAGTGACAAAACATGGCCAAGGTTGAGTTGCCTATGTCTTTCTTCAGTTTTAACTTAACAAAACAGATCTCAGGGCCACCTGTGGGGGCACATCCAGTGATTCCTCTGAATTTGATAACAAACATCTCACTAAGTTATTTAGTTTATTGGTAGTTTCCTTGTGTTGTTGGGCAGATGGTCCATCTTACCTTAACTATACTTCTTTTAAGATCCCTCTTGGTAGAGAAGCCTAGAACCACAGAGAATAGATTTGATTTTTTTCTTTTAAAAAAGTTTTGTTCTTAAATTAACTTATTTCTTCAAATTCCCCCTTCCCCACTGAACTCTTACTTCATAACAAAGAACAAGCAAAAACACAAGTTATTTTGCTCTGCATCAGTTCATACAAATCTTCCCATGTTTCATTAAATCCCTTATCTGATCATTTCTCACTGCACAGTAATATTTCATTTACATTAATATACTATGGGTTTTTTTTTCTAGCCATTTTCAAATTGATGGGTACCTACTTTGTGTCCAGGTTTTTTGTTACCATGAAGTACTAGGCCTATACTCCAAAGAGAAGGAAAAGGAAAAAGGACCCATAAACACAAAAATACTTGTAGTAGCTCTTTTTGTAGTGGCAAAGAAGTGGAAACTAAGGACAAGTGCCTATTAATTGTGAAATGGCTGAACAAATTATGATATATGAATGAAATGGAATACTATTGTGCCATAAAGAGTGATAAAAGAGATGGGTTGAGAGACACCTGGGAAGATTGTATGACCTGATGTAGAGGGAAGTCAGCAGAACCAGGAGAACAATTTAAACAATAACATTGTAAATACAATTTTGAAAGATTTAGGAACCCTGGTAGATGCAATGACCACCACAATTCTGGATGATGAAGAATGCTGCTCCCACCTGACAGAAAGGTAATGAACTTGATATGCAGAATGAGATGTACATTTTTGGACGTAGTCAAGTAGGAATTTGTTTTGCTTGATTATAAATGTTTTTCTTAAAGATTTTCTTTTTCCTTTATAAGTGGGGAAGAGAGGGTGGACGCTTTTAATTGAAAAAAAAAAAAAGATAAAAAAATGCCAAAAGATAGGAACAGTTTAATCTAATTCTTGTGTAATTTAAAATTAATATCCATAATGGTTAGACTGTTTCACAACTATATTAACAGTATATCAGTGAGCCTTTCTTTCCTTAGCTCCTCTAACATCAAATATTTGTACTTTTTGGTCATCTTTAAAAATTTTCAGAGTGTAAGGTAAAAACTCAGAAGTATTTTGTTTGATATTTCTCTGTTATTGATTTGGATATTTCTTTCATATATGGATGAAATCTATCAATATGTAGATGTTGATAGTTTGCGTTTTTTCTTTTGAAAGTTTCATATTCTTTGAGCACTTATCTACTGGAGAATGGCTTTATGGTTTTGCATATTTATATCATTTCCTTTTATATTTTGGATAATAGACTTATATCAGTGAATTTTCTCTTTTGCAATTCCCCCTTGCCTTCCCCCATCAGCAGTTTCTCTTCTATTTCATTGTGTGTACAAAAACATTTTACTTTTATGCAATCTAAATTATTTTTCTCATATTTTATGATCTGTTCCTTGTTTAGTTAAGAATTCTCCCTCTTCCCTGTGAAATTTCTATTGCCATTCTTTTCTATTATTTGTATGATGTAATCTTTTGTGTTCTGGTCATGTATCCATTTTGAGCTTATTGTGGTATATGGTGTAAGATGTTTGTCTATCATAATTTCTGCCAAACTGCTTTCCAGTTTTCTTAGGAGTTCTTGTCAAATAGAAAGTTCTTTCCTTAGTAATTCATATCCTTGAGTTTATCACACACTAGGCTACTGTTTTTCATTGCTTCTGTTTTTTGCTTATCTATCTGTTTTCCTGATTTGTTTTACTGTTTGTTAACCTGTACCAAATAATTTTATAATTATTGTTTTATGATATAGTTTGACATTTAATAATGCTATGTGTGTTTGATTTCTTCTTGCTTATGTGTATTGTGGCTAACATAAGGCTGCTAATTCTGTATTCCCTCCCAATCCCCAGATTTTCTCATGATCATATACAAGCTCTCTCACTATTCTTTAGGGACCTGGAACATATAACAAAATGTTAGTGCTGGAGGAGGCCTTAGAGTATAGAATGTTGGAATATAGAGTATTGAATGATAGCACCAGAAGACACTTTGGAGAACAGGAATCTTGTTTTCTGTCCTTAAAAATAGTTCCTGAATATGTTCTGGTGTGATGAAAAAAGCAGTGGACTTGAAGTCAATTAATTCAGCAACCATTTGTTAAATACTTTTTCTTTGTAGAACATGTATGTTAGGTTCTTTTTTTTTTTTAAGTGAGGCAATTGGGGTTAAGTGAGTTGCCCAAGGTCACACAGCTAGTACGTGTCAAGTGTTTGGTCTGAGGCCGGATTTGAACTCAGGTCCTACTGACTTCAGGACCGGTGCTCTATCCACTGTGCCATCTAGCTGCCCTGTTAGGTTCTGAAAGATGTACAATGCATAGATAAATCACTGTCCCTGCTTTTTTGGATTTTATAGTCTAATAGGAGGATATGATTATACACAAATAATCATAATGCTAAGTCAGGAAGACTTGTATTTGAGGCCTACCTCTGACACATACCAGAAACCTAACCATGCACAAGTCATAACTTCTCTTTTCCCCGTGCAGCTTTCAAGATCTCACATTGGGTAGTCGTTGCTGACCTACATGGGATTAAGGATTTTCCATATGGAGTTCTCAACACTGATTCTAATCGCAAGTTGGGATGAAAGGCCAAACCAGACAAATATATATTGGCCAGTCAGTCATTTAGCAGTCAGCCATTTTTTAGGTGCTTACTAGGTGCTGGGCACTGGGATATAGAGATTAACAACTATAGCCTCTGCATGTAAAGAGCTCATATTCAATAAGGGGAAACAGTGTGTGCACGCATGCCCCCCCCCCATGGTATATACAAATGAAATACAAGGTGATTTGGGGAGGGAGAAGCACTTGGCAGCCATGGAGATCGTGGGAGTTTCATACAGGTAGTGGTACTTGAGCTGAACTTTGGAAGAAACCAGGAATTTTAAGGGGAACGAATGAGGGAGTGTGTTCCATGCATGGGGCCCAAAAATGGGAGGTGGCATGTCATCTGTGAGATACAACAAATAGGCCAGTTTGACTGGATCATATAGTGCATGAAGGGGAATCATTTATGATAAGCTTGGCAAGTAGGCTGGAGCCAGATTGATAAGGACTAAATGGCAACCAGATGGATTTACATTTGATTCTAGTAGTAATAGGGAGCCATTAGTCCCTAGGGGAGTGGACATGGTTGAACTTATGCTTTAGGAACATCATTTTGGTAGCTGTGTGGAGCATGGAGAAAGTTGAGACTGGAAGTAGGGGGATCAATCAGGAGACTATTACAATAGTCCAGGTGAGAAGTGATGAGGACTTGAACTAGGATGGTGGCAGTCTTAAGTGGAGAGAAGGGGATAGATGTGAGAGAGATTGTGGAGATAGAATTAAAAAGACTTTGTATCTGATGTATATGTGGAATTAGTTAAAGTGAAAACGATTGCAAGGTTACTAACCTGAGTAACTGGAAGGATGTTGGCATCCTGTACTGTATGGGAAAATTCAGAAGAGGGGCAGTTTGGGGGGTGGGGTGGGGTGGAGGGGAGAAGATAATGAATTTTAACACTGTAATTCAAACTAACATAAGTATGCAAGAGGTAGAAGCAAGGTCCTATTTGATGTCTGGGGGACTAAACTAATTTTTTGCTTGGGAGAAGACCAGTGGATGGTAGTTGTCTTTGTGTGGCAGAAAAAGCTTCCTGTAGGAAGTAGCATTTGAAGGGCTTTAGAGAATCAGTAGGAATTTAATAGGGAGAAGAAAAGGATTCTCTTTATAGGACACAGAAGTGGGAGAGTGCAGGGTATGTTCAGAGGTCTAGGTAGGCTTATCATGGACTATGTGGCAAGGAGCAGAATGTAATCAGCCTAGGAAAATAGGGTGATCAAATATTATGGAGGAAATGGAATTCTAAAGAGAGGGTTTAAATTTTACTCAGTATAGTATAAAGAGCCATGGAAGGTATTTGAGAAGAGTGATGTGATTAGATCTATGAATAAGGAAAAGGAATTTTGTATAGAATTCATTGGAAGAAGAGATAGAGTTGAAATGAGAAGATTTGGAAGGAGGCCATGGTAGTACTGAGTCATAATGAGGACCTTTATTAGAGTAGTGGCAGTGGTATTGGAGAAGAAGGGTTGGATTTGAGAGTTGTTGCAGAACTGAATTCTGACATTTGCTAGCAGTGTGATCAGGAGCAACGTACTTCTTCCCAAGTGTGTTTCCTTCTCTCTAAAATGAGGATAGTAGTTCTCATACAAACTACCTCATGGAGTTGTTGGGAGGGAAGTATTTTGTAAACTATAAAATGTAAGTAGTATTGGAACTAATACTATTTTGAGTTATTGCCTATTTCTTCAAAATCTCTATACCTATTCCCAAAGAGACTGTCTGGTAACCTGGAGCATGCCCATAAAATCTTCCTAACAGTGTAGCAGGATATGGGATTATTTTGAATTACTCTCTTTTTTTCATTGGTTGGGTCTAATTTGTTGAAAGACATTTTCATACTTCTTTTAGAAGCAAGTAAGTTGCTAATTGTCATCTGCTTAGTATGGTCTTAATGGAGTGGTGCTAGACCTGTTGATTCAGAGGGCCATGTATTGGTTTGTTCTTCAGATGATTTGAATTTTGGGGTATCTATGAATATATCCAAGGAGGAAGCAAAGTTGTGGGAAAAAACTTTTATTCAGTGTCAGGGGACCTTGGTTCTAATCTTAGCTTTCCTTATGACTGGCTGTATGGCCTTGAATAAATAACTTTCTGATCTTTAGTTTTTTCTTCTATAGAAAGGCTCCTGGATTTGGAGGTAGATGAGTTAGGTTTAATTTTTGCCTCTGACATTTATTAGCTATATTCTCCTCTGACTTGTTAGACGACTCCTTAGTCTCCTTTGCTAGATTTTCATTCTAATCATGTCTGCTAATCCTTCCCCTCCCCCCAACTCTGTGCTGAGTCCTCTTCTCTTCTTCCTCTATACTATTTCGCTTGGTGATCTTGTTAACTCCCACGGATTCAGTTATCATTTCTGTGCAGATGATTCTCACATCTTTTCTGTTCCTGATCTCTTCCCTGCCCTCCAGTCTCAAATCTTCAACCACTTATTAGACATCTCAAACTGGATGTTTCTTAGACATTTTAAATTCAACATGTCTAAAACTGACCTCATTATCTTTCCCCATCAAACCCTTTTCCTCTTCTGATCTTCCTGATTACTGTTTTTTTTAAACATGTGTTTTTAAAATTTTGGGTTACAAATTTTCTCCTTTTCTCCCTCCCCACCCACCCTCATTGAAAAGTCAAGCATCTCAATACAGGTTCTAGATGTGTAGTCATGCACAACACTTCCATAGTAGTCATGTTGTGAAAAACTAAATATATTTCCCTTCATCCTATCCTACCCCCCATTTATTCTATTTTCTCTTTTGACCCTGTCTCTCTGTTTTTGATTATCCCCTCCCTCAATCTGCCCTCCCCTCTATCAACCCCCTGCTCTCTTGTCCCCTTCCCCCCTTATTTTCCTGTAGGGTAAGATAGATTTCCATACCCCATTGTGTATGTTATTCTTTCCTTAAGCCAAATCCTATGAGAATAAGATTCATTCATTCCCTCTCACCTTTCCCCATTTCCCCTCCACTGTAAAAGCCTTTTCTTGTCTGTTTCATGTGAGATATTTTACCTCATTCTACTTCTCCCTTTCTCCTTCTCCCAGTATAATCTTCTCTCACCCCTTAATTTTATTTTCCAGATATCACTCCTTCATCTTCAACTCACCCTGTGCCATCTATCTATCTATCTATCTATCTATCTATCTATCTATCTATCTATCTATCTATCTATCTATCTATCTATCCAAACATATAATTTTTCCCCTCCTACTACCCTAATACTGACAAAGGACTCATGAGTTACAAATATCATCTTTCCCTGTAGGACTATAAACATTTCAACCTTAATAAGTCTCTGATGATTTCTCTTTCCTGTTTACCTCTTCCACGTTTCATTTGAGTCTTGTATTTGAAGGTCAAATTTTCTATTCAGCTCTGGTCTTTTCCACAGGAGTGGTTGAAAGTCCCCTATTTCATTGAATGACCATTTTTTACCCTGAAGGATTATACTCAGTTTTGCTGGGTAGGTGATTCTAGGTTGTAGTCCCAACTCCTTTGCCCTCTGGAGTATCATGCTCCATGCCATCCGGACCCTTAATGTAGAAGCTGCTAAATCTTGTGTTGTCCTGATTGTGTTTCCACAGTACTTGAATTGTTTCCTTCTGGCTGCTTGCAATATTTTCTCCTTGACCTGGGAATTCTGGAATTTGGCTACAGCATTCCTAGGAGTTTTCCTTTGGAGATCTCTTTCAGGAGGTGATCGGTGGATTCTTTCAATTTCTATTTTGCCCTCTGGTTCTAAAATATCAGGGCAGTTTTCCTTGATAATTTCTTAAAAGGTGATGTCTAGGCTCTTTTTTTGATCATGGCTTTCAGATAGTCCAATAATTTTTAAGTTCTCTCTCCTGGATCTATTTTCCAGGTCAGTTGTTTTTCCAATGAGATATTTCACATTCTCTTCTATTTTTTTCATTCCTTTGGATTAGTGTTACAGTGCCTTGATTTCTCAAATTGTCCCTATCTTCCAATTTCTCCATTCTAATTTTTAAGGAAGTATTTTCTTCAGTAAGCTTTTGGACTTCCTTTTCCATTTGGCCAATTTTGCTTTTAAGAGCATTCTTCTTCTCATTGGCTTTTTGGACCTCTTTTGCCATTTGGGTTAGGCTATTTTTTAAGGTGTCATTTACTTCAGTATTTTTTTGGGTCTCCTTTAGCAGCACTCTCAGTTTTTCCTCTACTTCTCTTACTTGCTTCTCAAAATCCTTTTTGAGCTCTTCCATGGCCTGGGACCAATTCATATTTTTCTTGGAGGCTTTGGATGTAGGAGCTTTGCCTTCGTTGTCTTCTTCTGGTTGTATGTTTTCATCTTCTTTGTCATCAAAGTAAGATAATATAGTCTGACTCTTTTTGCGCTGCTTGCTCATGATCCCAGCCAATTACTTGAGTTATAAACTCTTTTTTAAGGTAAGAGTCTGTTTCCAGTGTGGAGAATGTACTGTCCCAAGCTTCAGGGGTTTTGTGCAGCTATTTTCAGAGATACTTCTAGGGACCTGTAAATTTTCAGTTCTTCCAAGGTGCTATGAACAAGGGCAAGGTGTTTACTCCTTTCCTGGCTTGTGCTCTGGTCTATGAGCAGTCTTTTCTGTCTTGGAACTGTGAGGAGGGTTTCTTCTCCACAGCCACTACAAGTTCCAACACACCAGCGCTCCTCCTCGCCCCAGGACCGCCACCCAGAACTGTAACCCAGATCCAAGCACGGGCAAAGCAAGAGAATCCTGCACCAGCAGAGAGATCCCTACCATCCTCCTCTGATCAGCCACTTGATTACCCCTCAGTCTGTGGGCCGAAGCTCAGGAGGTAGCTGCTGCCCGGGCTCAAACTTGGGGACTGGAGCTGAGACCACCAGCTTCTCTCTCTCACTGCAGACACAGAATTTTCCCACTGACTTTCTAAGTTGTCTGTGGCATTCATGGGTTGAGAAGTCTGGAAATCGCCACAACTGCCCACGATTCAGTCCTCTGAGGCCTGCTCTACGCTCGCCAGGGCCTACACACCCACGCTGAACTGTGCTCCTCTCCCAGCCCAGTGTGATATACCTTTCCGATCAACCATCCAGGGTGTCTTGGACTGGAAATTTGTTTCACTCTGTCTTTTTGTGGGTTCTACTGCTTTAGAATTTGTTTAGAGCCATTTTTTTATAGGTATTTGGACGGGTTTGGGGGAGAGCTCAAGCAAGTCACTGCTTTTACTCTGCCATCTTGGCTCCGCCCCGCTGATTACTGTTGAAAGTACCATTATCCTCCTAGTCAATCAGACTTTCAAACAAGGTGTCATTATCAACTCCTCACTCACTCTAACCACCCATATCTAATTAGTGGTCAAATTTTGTCATTTCTGCTTCATGACGTCTCTTGTAAGGGCTCCCTTCTCTCCTTTGACACTGCCACCACCCTGGTGCAGGCCCTCGTCACCTCATGTCTTGACTATTGCAATAGCCTGTTGGTTTGTTTCCCTGCCTGGTCCATCCTCCACTCATTTGTCAAGTTGAGCAATGGGTTCACAGTCACAATCTCTCTCTCCTTTCAGTAAACTCCAATAGCAGCCCATTACCTCTAGGATCAAATATAAAATCTTTAAAGCCCTTCATAACGTGACCCAGTCTTTTACCTTACTCCTCTCATATTCTCTACTATCTAGTGACACTGGCTTTTTGGTTCCTCCTTGCACAAAAGACTTCATCTCCATATACTGTGCATTTTCATTTGCTATCATCTTTGCTTCAAAATATTTCTGTCCTCATCTTTGCCTCCTAGTTTCTCAGCTAAAGTACTGCCTTCTTCAAGAAGCCTTTTCCAATCCTTCCTTCTTTCTGAGATTTCCCATAGTTCCTTTATCTATTTTGTTTGAACATAGTTGTTTTCATGTTGTCTCTCTCATTAGACTAGGAGTTTCTTGAGAGCAGGTAGTTTTTTTTTTTTGCCTTTCTTCATATCCCTAGCACTTAGCATAGTGCCCAATATATAGTAAGTGCTTATTTAATACTTATTGACTGACTTTATGGCCAAGGTCAAGTCACTTCTCTATATCTCAATTTCTTCGTCTCTAGAATGGGAATACAAATATCTGTAGCATCTACTTCACAGGGTTGTTGTGAGGTTTAAATGCATTAATGTACATAAAATGATTGCAAACTTTAAAACACTATATAAATGTCAATTTAAAAAGTTAGCATTAATACTAATAATGATAATAATTATAATAGTCTCTTCCAGTTTTGATATTCTAAAATTTTAAGTGCAAAAGAGAGATATTAACAAAATACTGTGTGAAGTCTTTGGAAGGAAAAATCATTTCCTTCTTGGAGGATAAAGGAGGAAATGGCTTTTGAGCCAAGCCTTGAAGGATGGGAAGATTTTAATCAGTCAGTAAGTGAACAGAAGCTTGCCATGTACCAGACACTGGGGGTACAAAGACAAAAACCAAATGGATCTTGTCTTCAAGGAGTTTATTTTCCATCAGAACAGAGTTAAATTCTTAACCACTTTTTGTGTCATGGACTTTGATAGATACTGACAGAACTTGTGAACACCTTTTCAGAATAATGTTTTTAGGTGCATAAAATAAAATCCATACAATTACCAAGGAAATAAAATATATTGAAATACAGTTATCAAAATATTTTAAAAAACAAATTTGTGATATAGTAATACATATCCTTCATTATTTTTTGCCTCATCAAATAGCAAGAAAATGCATTTAAAATATAGGCAAGTTAAAGTCAAATTCTATTTTTAAAAGACATGAAAACTGTTGTTCCTTAGCTTGGATAAGAACATTAGAGTGTGTATGGGCAGCTAGGTGGCGCAGTGGATACAACACCGGTCTTGGAGGCAGGAGGACCTGAGTTCAAATGTGACCTCAGACACATAACACTTACTAGCTGTGTGACCTGGGCAAGTCACTTAACCTCGATTGCCTAAGCAAAAAAACAAAAAATAAACAAACGAACAAGAACATTAGAGTGTGGATTGGTCTTTGACAAGGCAATATTCATATCACGTTAGACGTCTTATTGATTTGAATTTTTGTTGCATTTTGATGATTATAAGTGTTGATAATTAAAATTCATGATGGTATTTTATTGCAAATTGGTTCCACAACCAATGAGTTCATCTTTGGCTAGGTTAGTTTCTTAATACGGTTTATATCAAAAAGAAGAGGATAGTAAAGAAAGGGATTGTAATGCCATCCAGATAAAAATAACTTTTGCAAGAGTTCCAAAGTGTTTCCAGGCATTCTCAGATTTCTCTTTTCAAAGAAATTGACAGAGAATTTTTTATCTCCACTCCATCCTGTAAAGCATTTCTTTAACATCTGAAAGTTTGCAAATATTTTGGCCTGCGCTTTCTTCTTCTGTATTGACAGTTTAGCCAAGAAAGCTTTTAATTTTTTGGTAGCATCAATAATTATGACTTCAGTATTTCGAATTGAAAGATTTATCTCATTCATATGGTTAAAATATTTGCCGGATAAGCCAACCAATGGATAAAATCCTCTCTTTCAAAGTGTTTCAAGAGTGTCTTTTCTTTTTCTTTCCAAAAAAAAAGTAAAAGTTTTATCCTTAGTTCAAACCAGAGCTTCAAGACATGTTCACTTGAAAGCCAATATACTTCACTGTGGTAGAGAAGCATTTCATATTCTGTTCCCATTTTTTGATAAATTCTTTTAAAAAATATGATGATTCAGAGACTTGCTTTTGATAAACTTGGTGACTTTTGTGATTGTTTACAAAACTTCTTATTGTTAGAAGTGTCTTTTTTGTCAGTGTGTGTCTGTGTAAAAAGCAATGAGTGACATTGATGTGGAGAGCTTCCTTTTCTCATTACGCAGCAAAACCAAATATATTACCAAATATCACAGGAGTTCCTTCCATTTGTTCAAAGAGTAGTGAGTTTTTTTTTCCCAGTAAAAGTTTTGTTTGGCAAAAAAAAAATTGGTTTTTTTGTTTTTTTTTATCATTTCCTAATTATTGGTGGCTTTTGTAGTTTCCAAAAGGGACCTAGAAAATAAGAATTCTTCTTTGATGGTGTTAGTATGAACATAGTATACAAAAGCAAGCAGCTAGGTATATTGAGGTATATATGAATGTAATTTTGTTTAATTGCACACTGAAGGGTAATGGAGAACTGCCAATTCCTTGATGTTCTTTAGGATATTAAAAAATATATGTATTAACCATTCCAGAATGTATCACATTATTTAACAATGGTATTGCTTCCCATTTTTGCCCTATTTTGCAGTCCACAAACTAGCTCAATTATTTCCAGTACATATGACTTTACTAAAGTCTCTCTAAGTAGTGTGGGACTTCTTTTGCTTGGCAATCCAGTAAACAACTTTATAGGATGCTTCAAGAAGAAATTTTTGTGAAATGGCAAATCCAAGTTTTGGAAGTGTACCAACTTTTTTGAATGATTTTTCTTGCATGAAAAAAGTCTTCATCTTTAAATGCATTTTCAGCATGTACACTTGTGAGGTGCTTTTTCAGTTTTGCTGTTTTTATACTTTGGTTTGCAAGAATTTTTCTACACAAAAACAGACTGTAGTTTTTGTGTCCTGTCATGTTCATTAATGTGAGAAAAACCATATTATACATAGTTGTCATCATACTTCCTTTTCTTTTACAGACCCAATTTAAGTTGAATTGTGAAAGCATAAAATAAAGTTAAAATAAAGTATTTGATTCAATTGGTATTTTTGAAATGATTTTGTATGGTTTTAGAGTGATTCATTTGATAAATCTGCGTAGAATTTTTGTTAAAGTGTATGATAGTCAAGAAATTTGCATGGCATATAAGTAAAAATAAGGAAGGTTTTGCAGTTTATCCAAAGTGTTAACACTTTTAATGGCTTTTAACCCTTCTATAGTCATAGATTACAATAATAGCTCAGGAGTTAGATCCTTTCAGGAATTTGTTTTTTGTTGTATATGCAGTCATGTGACTTTATGGGTCTTCCTAGAAATGATGGTCCTCATTTCTGGTATCACTCACAGTGTTCTTAATTAAAACTTGTGGTATTTTCTTACAATAATTACACATGAATACTACTTGAAAAGCTACTGCATGTTTACTTCAAAACAATGTACAAAAGAAGTATGAAGAAAAAAATAATGAAAAGAAATAGCTTTTATATCCGCAGAACTTACTTCTTTGTGCATGACCCATATCATTGCTCAATTAGTTAGCAGTAATATGAAGTTACTTTAAACAACACACTTCAATAGTGATTAAATGTATTTGAACTTGCCTGATCTACACTCATAGCCAGGCCTATCAGTGTTACAAAACGTCATTGCCTTAGCAAGAGTTAAGAATTATCATTTAAACTGCCCAGTTTTGCAGAACTTTAACAAATGAAATTGACCCCTTGCTTTCCATATGTTAATCAATAGACAATCGTGGATATGTGAAATTGGAGAACAAGTTAGCTGTCTGGGTCACCAATTTGAGAACACCTTATTTTGTGATGGCTGAATGACAACTTAGGAGCAGAGTTGCCTTTTGTAGTAGAAGTGTCTGTAGATGGGAAGATTATGATCTTTTGTGATCTGAGGTAGGTCTAATAATCTTAGTTTCAAGTAATGATGAGTGTAAGATATCTGCAGCAACAATAATGTGATATGAAAATATCTCTGATTTCTGTTAGTAACAGTACTGCTAATACTACTATGATTTCTTACCTGCATTCATAATAGAAGGAAATGATAAATTTCAGTTAAAGGTTATTGAAAACAAAATTGTATTTTTTTTCCTATCCAAGTTCATTTACCCCCTGAAATCTATCCATGGACTCCACGTTAAAACCACTGTTTTAGAAAAAACAATGTCTACATATAAGGGGTAGAGATAGGAACTGGACCTGTGATTTCATTGGTATAGGGAACTCCTGGATGAGCAAACTCCTTTGACCTGCAATTCTGTACTTTGTCTTCACTGTAGTCTTAGACATAGAGTGCTGAGAGGTTATTTTATAGCCTGAAACTTTGCTGAAGCTATTGTCACAATTAATAACTTTGCTGATTCTCTAGTATTTTCTAAGTAAAGCATCATTTCATCAGTACATAAGGATAGCTTTATTTCCTCTTTGCCTATTTTTATGCCTTTAATTTTTTTCTCTTGTCTTATTGTTATTGCTAGCATTTCTAGAACTATATTAAATAATAAAGGCATCTTTGCTTTACTCTTGAATTTATTTGGAAAGCTTATGGGGCATCCCCATTACATATGTTTGCCTTTGATTTCACATAGATAATTTTTATGATACAAAAAAGGTCTCTCTGTGCATATACTTTGTAGGGTTTTTAGCATTAATAAGTGGTTTACTTTGCCAAAGACCTTTTTTATATCTGTTGGGATAATCATGATTTTGCATGTTTTTGTTTTTAACGTGATTAATTATGTTGATTGTTTTCCTAATGTTTAATCATCTTTACATCTCTAATATAAATCTATCTTGATTATAATGAATGATTTTTTGGATGAATTACTGTAGTCTGACAGGATTTTATTTAAAAATTTCAAATCAATTTTCATAAATGATATTGGTCTATAGCTCTATTGGAGTACTGAGGAATTAAATGGCTTGCCCAGGGTCTCACAGCCAGTTTGTGTCAGAGTCGGAATATGAACCCAGGTCTTCCTGGCTCCAAAGCCAACTTTCTATCACTATGCTGCCTCACTCTCTTGACCACACATATAACCAAATGCTGAATATATACAAAATGAATGCAAGTTGATTTTCAGGGTGGGACTGAGAGGGAGATGGAATAAAGAATTCCCTCCTGCAGAAGGTGTCACTTGAGCTGAGCTTTGAAGGAAGTTAAGGATTCCAAAAGGAAACACGAAGAGGAAATGCATTTCAGGAGTGAGAAACAGCTTGTGCAAAAGCATGGAGACAGAAGATGGATGGTTGTGTGTGAGGAATAGCAAGTAGGCTTGTTTCACTGGCTGAGTCGAGAGGCAAGGTGTGGAGGCAGGAAAGTTCAGGAAGTGTTTTGGTATGGCAAGTAATAGATATCTAGGAAGGGCAAAGGGGACTCACAAAAATAGAAGCAGGTCCAATGTAGAGTTCACAAATCAAATAGAACTTCTGAGAGCTTTTTTTTTCCCTTCAAAATTATTTGTCAGATTTAATGATTTTGGATCTAGCATGAGGAGACTTGGGCTCAAGTCCTGCCTCTGACCCTTGCTACCTATGTGACCCTGGACAAGTCTCCTAACATCTCTGGATCTCTCAGTGTTCTCATCTGTAAAGAAAAATAAAAAAGACCAATACTATTTGCATTATCTTCTTCACAAAGATTGTTGTGAGAAAAGCTCTAAAAATGTGAGCTACTATTATTATTATTTTATCACTTTGATGCTGGGTTTGTGAAAAGCAACTTAATTGTCTAAATTTGACTTCCTGGAAACCTATTCAGTAAGTGTTCCCCTCTTGGACTTTTCCACACAGTTATTTCTTAATGACAGGAGACGGTGCCACATTCCAAGCATGCATCTATCCAACCTTCCTTTCTCCCATTTGTGCCTTTGTCCATTTCGCCCCTTCCTTATTTTTCTCCTTTGTACTGGTTGGTTCATTTTGTAAATTGACAAGACATGGGCTTTGTTGTTTTTCTATAAAGCCAGTTATTTTAGAGAGATAGTTTACCCGAGATAAGAGCTATTTATGTCATAAGCTATTGATTTTTAATTAATGTTGCCTAGGCTCTCACATGTTGGCAGAATTGGTAACAGCTTGTGGCATTTTTTAATTCCTTTTTTCTTTTTGGTATTTTGACAATGTCATTCATATCTCATGGAAAAAGTACCTCTGTCAGGTTAAATGTGTTAAAACACCGAGCAGAAAAGGAGAGGAGGAAACCCTATGCTGCCTGGAAACCTTGATCTGTTGCCAAAGTATTTAAACAATGTCGTGTTTTGGTTTTCTAGTTCCAAGCTGCTTCTCAAATCCCTTGCTAATTAATCCAGTTAATTCTTTGTAGACTCACTGTATGCTGGTGCCGCTATCATTGAGAGCCTTGTTTTGTTTCTGAACCAAACCTAAGCCCTGTTAGCTTGTAGTACTAAAGTGAGTGCTCACAGATGTGAATACAATGTTTGGGGTCTTTAAAAAAGAGTGTGTGCACAGACGCCTCATGTGCTTGTGTTCTCTTAACTTTAGAGAGCTTCCTGGATGAACATTTCAACCTCAAAATAAGTAAAAGAAACTAGAACATACCATTTTCTGGTCAACTGCTGTTTGCATTCTTGGCTAACAAAATATAAAATAAAAAGATCTGTCTTTCAGTATTTCATCGAGACATGGAACAGAATTTTAGAGCTGGACGAACCCCAGAACATAAAGCGTTAGTGCTGAAAGAAAAACTAGGGATGACCTTGTCTACCTCCCTCCTTTTACACAAACTTTGGCCTAGAAAGGTAAAGTGACTTGCCCAAGGTCACACAACTGTGAAATGTTAGAGCTAACATTGGAAAGTAGGCATTCAGACTTATGATCAGTCTAGGGCTTTTTCTTATTAGATTATATACCAGGTACTTCTTATATTTTTGTTGGATTTTTATGAAGGTAAAGACAAAAAGGCTAGTGATGTTTTCATTCATTCTGTTTTATGACACTGTGATAAAAAGTAGATACTAATGACATTTTTTACCAAGACTCATGAATGTTCTTGTTTTGTTTTGGAAGAATCAAAACTGACATGCAGACAAGTTGACATCTGTTTATTTTCCTCCCAAGTCATCCAATCCAGTAGTAAAATACAGTAGTAGAGAACTGAACAGCCCTCATTTTGAGGCATGCAGTTATGGTAAAAAGAGACATTGCTTTGGAGAAAGAAGAGTTGGGTTTGAGTCTGCAGTGGCGCTATGGGATGGTATTTTCATCTGCAAGTTAGGGATAATAGGCTTGTACTGCTTGAATCATAGAATTGTAAGGAAAGCACATTTGTAAACCTTAAAGCACCATAAAAGTGATTTGTTCTTTATTATTACAATAATGGAAAAGTGTAATATAAATGTAAGCTGTTAGTATTTCAGCTTTTTGGTTGATAATTTGGTTGATAACAAAACAAGAACATTCATGAGTCTTGGTAAAAAATGTCATTAGTATCTACTTTTTATCACAGTGTCATAAAACAGAATGAATGAAAACATCACTAGCCTTTTTGTCTTTACCTTCATAAAAATCCAGCAAAAATATAAGAAGTACTTGGTATATAATCTAATAAGAAAAAGCCCTGGACTGATCATAAGTCTGAATGCCTACTTTCCAATGTTAGCTCTAACATTTCACAGTTGTGTGACCTTGGGCAAGTCACTTTACCTTTCTAGGCCAAATTTGGTTGATAATTTTTGATGAGTTAGATCTGGTCTAAGATCTAAGAAACCTCAGAACTCCTTTAAAACTGGTAGTATATATGTTGGGCTTTGAGTTGTAAGCTAGAGTAATCAAGAAAGGGATTTCCCGGGATTTCCCTGGTTAAAGGAATTTTGGGTGACTTTTCCAGTTTTATTATACACTTAACCCCTCCTTCCTTGACTACCTAGTTTGTCTCTAGTTTGGGTACTCACAGAATCGTGGCATCTTAAAGTGCAAAGGGATCTCAGTCCAGTCTAATGGTTCTCATAGCTTTTCTGTAATGGCACAGTCTTTGCCGTGTGCTTGGGGAAATCCCAGCACTATAACTGAGAATTCTATTAAGGCCAAATCTTCCTCTCAGCAATTTCTATCTATTGTTCCTAGTTCTTATTTCTGTGGCCAAGCAAAACAAGTCTGCTTCCTCTCCCAGCCTGACAGGGTGGTCTAGTGACTAGAACCTGGGTTCAAAAAGTTTTGGCTCTATTACTAACTACTTTGTGACCCTGGATAAGCCACATACCCCAGGCAACTCTAAGCTTTTAAGTTGTAGAGAATGTACTGATCTGCCTTGGTAGAGGAAGTTTCTCAACAGGAGCTCCCTACACCCATGAAATCACAGGTTTGGGTTAAACAAACAAACAAACCCAGTAGAACACCCACAATTTCAATGCACATTTAGTGTAAACTCCTGGCATACTACTGTGCATATCCTTTGAGAATCCTTGATGTAGTCCTGCTCACATTCTGAAAAGAATCCCTAGTACAATGTACCAGACAAGTGATCATTCAGCGTTTTCTTGAGTACCTCCAATAAGGAGAAATCTACTGTCTCCCCAGGCAGTCCCTCCACTTATGGATAGTCCTAATTGTCATGAAGTTTTTCCTGACATCAAGCCTAAGCTTGCCTCTTTACAACTTTCACCCGTATTACAGATAAGTTAGGGCATTTGGGGGAGGGATTACCCTGAAGCCTACAAATTCTTTGTAAACATCAGAAGATGATATTTCTGCAGTTATGACATCAGACCCAATTACATTTTAATCTGGTTTGGGTGGCACTTGGGAGTGTTATGGACTTGATGGAGCCATAGTGTATTTGACACCTCTGTTCTATAGTAATTATGTAGTAAATGGATTGACTTTCTCATGAAATCTTGTCTTTTACAATATTTCATATTTCGAATAACACTCTAGTTCTCTTGTAAAGTTTTCTCTTTGGAATATATATCATTTTGCTACATAGGAAATATAACAAATAGAGGGAAAAATCCCAAGTAGCAAAATAAGATGAGTGTTGTGTGGGTTTGTATACATAATATGTACTACATAAAATCTATAATTAATTCTGAATGTAAGAATAATTGGTCTTGAAATCCTCCCACACAATTAAGAGTTGTACTGCGTGCTCTTTCATTGGAAAGAGCTTTAAACCATCTATTTGCTGTGTACTGTTGACTTTGATTCCCTATCAGAAGTTAATGCATACGTGCAGATTATATATGATCAAAGTAAAATAGTTATTTGTAGATGGATTAAATTTATAGCAATACATTTCCCAAATTAAGCTAACCTTTCTCTGCTGGAGTCACATTATGATGTTTGAGCTCTGAAGAATCTGCCAGTGGAATGTAAGGTCTAGCAAGTTAGAATGCTAGAAAGACTTTGAATACTGACTCGCTGAGTTAAGAGAATGCCTCATTACAAAAAGTTGGCAACTAGGTGTGGATATCAGGGGTCTGTTAAACAGCATTCTTTACCAAACTTGAACTTTAAGTAGCATGATGGAAAAAGAACTTAACTTGGAGTCTGGAGACTTGAGATAAGGACCAGTTTTGCTCTTTATTAGCCATTTGACTATGGGCAACCTCTCTGAACTTCTGTTTCTTTTTCTGTAAAGTGAGAGCAATTCTATATGGACTATCAGCATCACAAGGTTGCTGTGAAGAAAGCATTTCTTCAGCAAATATTTTTTAAGCACTTAATAGTGTTCCTCCCCTGCTTGGGGCTAGGGATGCAAAAGATAGATACAACATAGACTCTGCTCTTGAGGAGGTTACAGTCTAAGAGAGGGAAGTATATGTTTACAAATACCTATGATACAAGGAAGAGTGGGAACTATGGATGTCCAGGCAGAGTGCTAGAGAACTTTAAGAAAAGATCACTTTCACCAAGATGAATAAAGATTTGTTCTCTGCTCTCAAGGAAATTACAATTTAGAAATATAAAGGTGATAAATTAGTAATGATAATCGTGATATTTCTATTGGATTATTTTTTCCTTTTGGAGAATATTTTTTCTTTAGAGGCAACTGTGGTAGAATGGAAAGACGACTTGTCAGAGTTGTGAAACCTTGGTTCTAGTTCTAACCATTTCACTATCATCTTTTGTGATATAGCGCTTCTTAAACTGTGGGTTGCAAGTAGAAAAAGTTTAAGAAGGCCTGATCTAGAACTTCCTTGAATGATTCTAGGGAGGTAGTGGTACAGTGGAAAGTATATTGTTTTAGAATGAGAAGATAGGAGTTTGGAGCTTAGCACTCTTCCTCACAGGGCATCACTTCATTTTTTTAGGTCTTAGTTTCATTGTCTATAAAATGAACAAGTTGGATTAGATGACCCCAAGCTCAAAGAATGTGATCCTATAAGGTTCCAGACTTTAATTCTTTAACCATAAGAAACTAGGAGGATAACTGATGAGTTGTAAACACATATTTTAACCACAAAAGCCATGGTTGAACTTATAAAAAGGAAATTTAACTAAACCTGGTAGACTTTTTCTTTTTTGAATTTTAGAAAATGTTAGAATAATGGCAAAAGCCCTGTATGTGGAATGAGGAATTCTATAGGACCTTGGGTAGGTCACTTCATCTCCCTGGGCTTCAGTTTCTTTATCTGTAAATGAGTAGGTTGAACTGGATGGTCTGTCTCTAAAGTCACTTTCAGCTCAATCCATTGAGAACTGTTCCATCTAGCAGGCTTGAGTTCCCTTAACTTTCTTCTTAATTATGTTTTTTATGGCTTACAGTACCAGTTAAATGGATAAAAGCCATATTTCTCAGAAGGATGCCTTTAGGGAATGGCATTGGTCCTAGCTTTCAGCTGACCTTGTTGGTGCTAGCCTAAAATGTAAGTGATACAAGATAGGCCATTAATACCAATGTACACACACTTAAGCACCCATCCTGTACTTGATAGTGTACGATTGGTGAACTTTACACCAAAAGAGATAAGCCATTGTTAAGAGTCAGGCTCTTGGTTGTTTTCTCTTCTGTTAATCTCACTCTCTATAGATGGCCAAAGTCTTCCCTTTTCAAACAAGATAACTATTGGAATCAATTCTGATTAGAAGACATAAGTCTTATCATAAAAAGATCCAGGGACCCCTTTTGGAAGAGTATTTTTGCCTTTGTTTTAGATATTCTTTTCCTTCATTGTGGGGCCTTCTAAGTTTTGAAGATACAAATTCAATACTTTACTAGTTCAAGGAACTGTGGTTTAATTTGTGGTAGTATTCACAAAGTGGAGGCAGATTATAATTCCTCTACAATTTGGTGAATAGATTTAGAGAATAATTCATCACTGACTAATCTGGTGATGAACCTCTTATATTTATCTAGGTTGGTCAAGGACTTTGAAGTATTGGAGGGTGAAGTTTTAATAACAATAAATAAAGTTTACAAAGCATTTTCCTCCCAATAGCTTTGTGAGAGATGAAATGCAAGGATTAGAGATTCCTTGAGGACAAGGACTGGTTTCTCTTTGGTCTTTGTAACTTGGCATACACAGTGCCTTCTACACTGTAGGCATTTAGTAAATGTTAGCAAATTGAATTCTCCCCATTGAGAAGAGGAATCTGGTGATGAGAGAAATTAAGTGACTTGTCAATGGTCATACAGCTAATAAGTAGGAGAACCAGGATTGAAACCCATGCCTTCTAACTCCAAGTCCACTTCTTTTGCTATATATTGTGCCATCTTTTTCTTATGCATGTGTTCTTAAAGGTTTCAAGGGAAGTACAACTGATAGTTGTTGCCCGCTAGAGTTGTTTTGAACCTAAGAATTCCATGCAAGGCAATGTGACATAGTGGAGAGAAGCCTAGCCTTGGAGTTAGGAAGCCCTGGGTTCAACTTCTGCCTTTGATTCATACTAGCTACATGACCATGGGCAAGTTACTTTACTTTTCATTGTCCCAGACAACTTGCAAAGACTATAAATTATAAATGGAGTTGCTGATCTATATTGGTGATAAGACTTTACATGCTGGATATACTTCATATTGATGAAACCACAAGCCCAGACTCTCTTCCCCATTAGTTTTTCTACTCCCTGTTATCATTCAATGAAGACCCAAGTTTTCCTCATTCCGCATTATGGGATCATCCTAGTATTGTTTAGGGACTTTCCAGTTCATCTAGTTCAATCCCTTAATTTTACAAATGAAGAAATGGAGACACAGAAAGGGATAATTGACTTTCTCTAGGTCACATGGGGAGATTATGGTAAAGTTAGAGTTTGAACTTAACTTTTATACTCCCAAATTCAGTGCTTTTACCACACCATAGATACCAAATTTGGGGAACAGGGTATTAACAGAGAGTTAGAAGTTAAACCATTCATTCATTCAACATAGAATTGCATTTATAAGTGCTTGCTAGATTCAAAGCATTGTACTTTGTGCTGAAGGTGATACAAAGATGAATAAGACAATTCTTGCATTATTATTTATAATTATTAAGAATAACTCACATTTAGATAGTGCTATGTGATTTTAAAAGTGTTCCTTACAACACTTTTAAACCCTCACAGCACAATACTTATCCTTTGAAATTTGTAGATAGTACAGAGGTTATCCCCATTTTACAGATAAGGAAAGTCAGGCACAGAGTAATTAAGTGTTTTGTCCAGGATCATACGGTTAATATGTTGCGTAATCAGGTTTCATATTCATATCTTCTTACTCCACGACCTTCATGGAACATAGAATGAGGGTGATAAGTGAGGGCGATACATGGACATAGAGAAATTAAATGGTAATTAGACATATAATTTATAAGCAGTAAAAAAGTGTTCTGAGATGAAAGGAAGCAGTCAATCAATAATCATTTATTAAGCACTTCTTAGGATCTAGGTGTCATCTCAGGTTCCAGGAATTTAAAGACAAAAATGCAATAGCTCCTACCCTCAAGAGCTGTTGAATTGGCATTTTACCTTTACCTCCCTCAGGATCCATGTCTTCTGCCCAGCTAGATCATGGCTTGGGTTCACCCTCCCAGAGGGATCATTTCTGAGAAGATTTTGTTTGTAGAAGACTCCTGTTTCTGCCAGCCTCCTCTGAGGAACCCAGCAACTCTCCTGACTTTTTGAAGTCTTAAGGCTGTTGCCAAGTCTAGAAATGTCCATCATGGGTCTCATATTATAAACTGCCAGGTCTTATGTGATCCTGACTGTGATTTCTTTATACCCAAAACGCTTCCTTCTAGATGTTTGCAGTAAGGATTTTTTTGGGGGGGGGGGGGATGTAATGCTGGATTTTGGTTCTGATGTTCCTGGGACTTTTCCTTTTGGGATTCTATTCAAAGATAAGCAGATTCTTTCTATCTTTATTTTGCCCTCTGGTTGTAATAGATCTGGGCTGTTTCCATTCATGATTCTATAAAATTTAGTATCAGCAAAATATATTCCAGAAAAAAGAAATAAAGCCAAAGAAGTATCCAGGAATCCAGTGTTCAGGCTTGCCTAACAATATATGTGACTACTGTCACATAGCTGCTGAGGGGGAGCTTCTACCTCACTAAGCCCCACAGAGAGTCCCCATAGAATCCTAACATACTAAGCAGATAGGAAAAGAGAGAATGCCAAAGGGCAGAGTCACTCTTTTTGAGGTCTACTGAGTGAATTGTTCTTCCTGACCCAGTAGTCAATTGTCTTTGATGCGGCCTCTTCCCTCTGCTGCTGTCTTGGTGACCAAGAGATTGCTCTGTTATCCCAAAACCTTTCAGCACTGATTGCATTTTCCCTGGAAGTGGCCTATCAATTAATAAACATTTATTAAATGCCTACCATGTACCAGGCATCGCTAAGCACTGGAAATACAAAAAGAGGCAAAAGACAATCCTTGCCGTCAAGAAGCTTTCGATTTAATGGGGGAGAAAACATGCAAACAAATATATTCAAAGCAAGCTACATATGGGTTAAATAGGAAATAATTAATAGAGGGAAGGCTTGCAGTAGAAGGTTGGATTTTAATTGAGACTTAAAGGATGGGGATGCCAATAGTTGGAGCAAAGAAAGGAGAATGTTCCAGGCATGGGAGACAGCCAGGCATAGGGGACAGAAAGCATGCTGGGAGCTGAGAGATGGGCTGTCATGTTCATGAAACAGCCAGGAGGCCAGAGAAGCTGGATGGAAGAATATGTGTAAGGTGTAAGAAGCCTGGAAAGGTAGGAGGGGGCCAGGTTATGAAGGACTTTGAATGCCAAACAAAACATTTTGGATTTGCTTCTGGAGGCAATAGGAAGCACAGGGAGTTTATTGAAGATCAAAGTGACGCGATCAGACCTGCATTTTAGGAAAATCACTTTAGTGGATTAATGGAGGATATATTAGAGTAAGGAGAGACTTGAAGCAGGTACATCCACGAGCAGGCTATTACAATAATCCAGACATGTGGTCATGAGGACTATAGTCTCTCATCTCAGCTACACGCTTGCTCTGTGGAATGCCCCTCACAGGCCCATTTCCTCCCAAGTCCCATACTCTGCACACTAATCCAAACCTTGCCATAGTAGGATCCTATGAAAGGCTTAATGTAGAAGGTGGTGCTTGAGTTGAGTTTTGAAGGAAACTAAGGATTCTAAAAGGTGAGATAGGAGGGATTACATTCCAAACATGGAAGATAGCCAATGCATAGGTATCAAGTCAGGAGATCCCTTGACATAAATGAGGAACAGCAAAAAGCCCAGGTTGGCTGGGCCATAGAGTACATGAAGGGGAATAATATATAGTAAGTCAGGAAAGGTACATTGGTGGAGACGAATAAAGGTGAAGTTTATAGCTGAGCAAGAAGAATATCATGGTCAAGATAGTCTTTGTAGTTGGCTTTAAAAGATTGTTAGAATGTCGGTGAGGATGGAAAAAGATATTAGTGTAATGCTTATCTCCCATATTGGAGAAGTATTCACACTGTATGATGTATGGCAGTATTAGCAAATATAGGACATGTAGGACCTATGGAATATATTAATCCCATCCTTGTTCCCTATTAAAGAATTTGTGTTGACCTAGATCAGGCAGATGGGCCTGTCCTCTTAGAATCATAAAATCCAAAGGCTAAAAAAGGACTTTATAGGTTATCTAATCTAAACCCTGTCAGGAACAGAAATCTTTTCTGCGTCAGTCCTGAGAAGTGGGCCTCTGCCCTGTGCTTGAAGACCTGTAGTAACAAGGAGTTCATTTTCTTCACAGGATTCCCATTTTAGTTTCAAAAAGCTGTAATTGGTAGGAAGTTAAATTTATTCTACTGATACTATACTATTCCAGAATGACAGAATTTCAGAGTTGGAGTGATGGCCTTAGAAGTGAGAACTATCTGTTCTCAAAAACATTTAAGAATATATATTCCACACCTTTGCTTATTTGCCTCAGTGTTTAGTGCCAGGGCTTTCTTGAGAGCCAATATCATCACCAAAGATATTATGGGTTACTCTTCATTTTGTCTCTGTTCTTCTGTTGCCTTTTCATGGTTTGGCGGTGACTATGGCTTCTTGAAGTCTGTCCCAGTGATACATGAGTTCTTGCAGGTCCTCCCAAACTGGAAATGTTTCAGGTATGGGCCTGGTTATGTATGAAGTGTACGTCTCCTCGGTCTGGAGAGGCTTATCACTAGAGTATAGACCACCGCATAATGATTTTTTTTCTTTTGACCAGAACAACTTATGTAAGGAGTGTGTGTGTGTGTGTGTGTGTGTGTGTGTGTATGTGTGTGTGTGGCCATACATGAAGCCTTTCCTGCTTAATAGAACTTGCATGTATGTTGTGCACTTGTGATACATCATCAAGGAGTTGGGTAGGTCAGATATTGAGAATGCCGGATAATATACAGATAGTCTGAATGCTGCACTGGGTTATCCAAAATATGAAAAGTATAGAGGAAGATAGCCATTATATTGGGTGTCTCCTCTCTAGAGGATTCATAGGGGAACATGGACCAGAATCACAGCATGAGAAGGTGCAGAGGCAACATGGTGTAAGGGAAAGAACATTGGTGGTATTGGCAGAAGACCTGGGTTTGAATCCTTCCTGTGTGATCTTAGGTAAGCCAGAGGCCTCAGTTTCCTCACTTATAAAAAGAAGGGCTTAGGTTGGATGATCCTTAGGATCCTTTCTCTTTCTCAGATCCATAAGGCTGTGGTTGCTCTTGCTATTGGGGGAATACCTACACTGAAAAGGGATTTAGTAAATAGCAGTGAACATTCATGAAGCACCTACTGTGTGCCAGGCAATGTGCCAAACATTATAGATACAAAGAAAAGCAAATGAGAGTCCCTGCCCTCGAGGAACTCTGTGTCTAATAAGGGAGATAACAAGGGAACAATTGTGTACAGACAAGCTATGTACAGGATAAATGGGAAAAAATTAACAGGAAGGCTTCCTATAGAAGGTGAGACTAACTGGGACTAGAAGGAAGCCAGGGAAGCTAGGAGGTGGAGATGAAGAGGGAAAGCATTCCAGTCATGGGGGACAGCCAGGGAAAATTCTCGAAGTGGAGACATAGTATGTCTTGTTTGGGGAACAACAAGGATGCCAGTGTCACTGGATTGCAGAGTATGTGAGGGGAAATAAGGTGTAAGAAGACTGGAAAAATAAAGTGGGAGTAGATTATGAAGGGCCTTGAATACCAAGCAGAGAATTTTGTATTGGATCTTGGAGGTGATGGGGAGCCACTGGAGTTTATTGAATAGGGAGATGATATGTCAGATCTGCACTATCAGTAGAATATAGTTGGAAGAACAGTAGTTTTGGAGTATCTGGATTCAGTTTTCGCCTCTGTCACTTAGACTAGATGGTTTTTAGTATCTTTTCTGACTCTAATTTTATAACTGTGATGAGATCACAGACCTAAGTGCATACATTATTAACACTTTGGTATACATATATGTTTGTATATGTGTTTACAAACATGTATACTCATGTGAATATTTATTTGCATGGATCTGAGATATGATTTGTCTCTGTACTTTTTCCATGGTTACAGATTATCACTCTTTCACCTCATAGTAATTAGTCTTTGTTAGTTTATGGGTCAGAAAAAAAAAATGACCCAGTAGTCAATCTTTTGTTGACGTACTTTCGCATTTAGCAAGGCTGGTCCTTGGAAAACAGACATACTCAGTATATCAGTGGATTGATACTTGAAGATGTCCAGCTTGGTATGACCTGTCAAGTTCTCTGCCATCATAGACTTCAAAATCAAGGCCTTGTGGTCTGCCATTATAGATTTCAAAATCCCAAGATCACTTTCATGCCATGATCAGACACCAGAGAGGTAGGAAATGAAATAAGCTTTTATATAGCTCCTACTGTGTGCCAGGCACTGTACTAAGAGCTTTTTATAAATATTATTTCATTTGATAGGAATACTTTAGTCAGGAGTATATCAAACGCATTTATGTGTTTATATATATAGCTTAAAATCTCTATGTATATAATTGTTTAGAAGTGATTTACTTCTATATTTCATGTACCATCCCTTTCTTATTACACTGAAGATTTTTCTAATATTTTGAGTATGTAGTATGATGGCATCAGTATCATGTAAAGTTTGATGGTTGGGCTCCTGGAATTTTTGTGTAGTAGCATCTATCATGCTGGATTTTATCAATAGCTCAGTTCACTGCAGTTAGCATTGGTGCTTCCTTGTGCTAGTGGAGTTTATGGACTTTAGTATTATTAGTTTGATAAAAGGAGGTACTGTATAAATATAACACCTAGACCGATACAAAGCATCATATGATGGCAGAACCACACAAAGAGGAAAAAAGCATCAGAAGATTAAAATTGTATTTGTTATTGGGGTCACAGTAAATGATACCATTTTTCAATGGAATCTTTGGGGGTATTTTTTAAAATTTGGTAACATTTGTATTTTTTTAGCAGTCATTTTCAAAGTTGTTGGTCAGTTCAAAGCCTTTTTGATGCCATTGACTTTCTATGCTGTAATCACTGTTTTAGGCACTAATCTCCAGGGATGCATAAATTATGATAATAAGTTGAGGGGGATATTGGAACTGTGGTTGTTGTAACATTATTGTCCCCTCTGGGATGATACTTTGTACGATTATGCTCTGCGGGTTGTTAGTCTGTACAACCAGATCAAGTTCCACACAGTACCACAGATGACGATTGAATATTAAATGGGTATGGGGGAGGAGGGAGCAGGCATCCATCTTAAATGATCTGATTTGAACCCTTGAAGATTTGTGAGAATAGAATGGAGATGAGAGAGAGGAGAGAGGAAAAAAGAGGGAAGACAGAGAGAGAAGGAAGGGAAGAGGGGAAGGAGGGGGAGGAGAGGGAGTGAGGAAGGGAAGAGGAAAAGGGAGGGAAGGAGTCATATAACTTCCTTCTTGCTTTTCAGATATTTCAGTGGCATTCACTATATCTGTTTGCTTGATTTTTACTTCTCACTGCTTCCTGTCATACTTTTTTAAAAAAAGTATATTGCTGTTATTAATATTACTTTAATATTTTGAAAGTTCTGTGATTCCTTTGGTGTGGGTGGTTCCTTCATTGAGAAAAATTTTAACCACTCTGCCTTAGAAGATGGTCTTCATGAGTTTCTGTGGCAAAAACTAAAAAAAAATACTTATCACCTTGAGGCCATTATCCTGGTAACGAACCTTGATTGTCCAAGTGTCCCCCAACCTTAAGAAAACCTTCAGTAGACGTAACCATCTCTTCAATCTATTGTTCCATAACACTTCCTCTTTCTCATCCAAACTCTTAGAAAAAGCTCTCTATTCACTCTGCCTCTACTCGTCTCCTCTCACTCTGAATTCCTTTGCCACCTGGCTTCTCACTGTTTCACTTAAATGAAGTTACTCTCCCTGAAGATCCAGTGCTCTTTTAGTTGCCAGATCTGATGGTCTTTTTGTCAGTTCTCTCATCCTCCCAACTTGTTTGCTGCAGTTGGTGTTACTGACCACCTTCTCCTGGATGCTCTGTCCTCTCTGGTTTTTGTGACTATTCTTTCCTGCTTCTTTTCCTACCTGCTTAATTACTACTTAGTTTCCTTTGCTGGTTCATCATTCATATCATGCTCCCTGTTGATATAATCTAAAACTGACCAGGTCTTTTTCTCTTCTCTCTCTATAGTCTTCTTCAGTTAGCTCCCATGCTTTAGTTATTATTATCTCTGTGCCAATGACTCACATATATATATATATGTACATATATATTTATATCTGTATCTATATCTATATATCTAGCCATCTCATATAAGCATCATTCCTACATTACCACATTGCCTATTGGACAATTCAAACTGGAAGTTGGCCTTTAGATAGCAGAGTTATTAGAGCCATGGGCCTGGAGTCAGGAAGATCTGAATTCAAATCTAATCTCAGACACTTACTGACTGTGTGACCCTAGACAAGTTGCTTAGTCTCTCTGAGCCTCAGTTTGCTCATTAGAAAATGAAGACAATAAGAACACTTTTTTATAGTGTTATAAGGATCAATTGGGATAATATATGTAAAGCAGTCTGCAAATCTTAAAGTTCTGTATAAATGTTAGTGATGATGATGATGATGATGATGATGATGTTTCATAGGCAAATCAAACTTAACATGTCTGAAACAATTTGTTATCTTCTCTCTACTCCTACCCCTTCCAAACTCCTCTGTTTTTGTCAAAGGCATTGCCACCCTTCCAGTCTTTCAGGTTCAAAACTTCATCTTTGACTTATCATTATTCTTCATTCCACATTTCTAGTCATTTGTCAAATCTTGCCATTTTTTGCTTCCACAGTATCTTCTGACTCCCTTCTCTCTACTCACACAGCTATCACTTCATTTGAGGTGCTCTATCACCTCTTACCTAGATTGTTGTGGCCTCCTAATTGGTCTCCCTGCTTCAATTTTCTTCCCACTCCTGTCCCAACTCCATACTGATGGCAAAATAATTTTCCTTAAGAGTGGATCTGACCATGTAACTCCCCTATTCATTAAACTCCAGTTTGCTCTGCTGTTGGCTCTAGGATTACAAACTCTTCTGTTTAACTTTCAAATCCCTCCACAACCTGGCCACTGTAGTCTATCTTTCCAGCTTCACTGGATATGGACAGTGTGTGGTCAGGCCAAATTGGTCGTCTCTGTTACTCACACAAAGCAATCCACCTTCCCTTTCCATGCCTGGAATGCATCTCTTCCTCACTTCTGTCTCGTAGAATCTTTCTCTTCCTTCAAGAGGCAGTGTAAGCATCACTACCTATATGAAACCTTTCCTCATCCCCTTAACTCTGATCTTCTCCTCTCTCATTCTGTCTTATATTTAGTTACTTTGTACTTATTTGTGTTTCTCTTTATATTTGTTCTGGATATCCTTACTTGTCTCCCTTGTTAGAATGTAAGTTCCTGGAAAATAGTGATTGTTTCTTTCTTTGTATTTGTAACCTTAGCACAATGCCTGGCACATAGTAGGTGCCTAATAAATCCTTATTAATCAATTGATTGGATACTAGGTATATTGTCTCCAAACTCATAAGGAAAGTCTTTCTCTGTTGATACCAGCTCTTATGCTTTACTGTTGTAGCCTTCACTACCCTAGGTTCATCTCCATTTTTTGATAAGGTATTAGAAAATAATTTTAATAAGAGTATTATTAATAATAAAATCATTCAGAATTAAAAGAATATAAACTCATCCTGATGCAACCATGGAGATAACTGTTGAAAAAAGTCCATTAAATATCACCCTTAGAGTGAGGTATGAAAAACAGGGAGCATAGTGTCATGAAGGGTATTCTGTCCCAAGTATGAATAGAAGATTCTCTTTGAATTGTGAAGATTCTCCAAATACTCCTATTCATAGGTGATGTTGAAGTAACTGCATTGATTCTTGAAATACTACAAATTGTCCTCAGTGGAATCCAGTCACTTGGAAAAAGGTTGGCTATCCATAATAGAAAGTCAAAATAGAAGAAAGATCTTTTATCCAGATTATAACATGCAGTTAGACAGGTAACCCATTGAATTAGTAAGTCAGCATTATGTACATATATCCAAGTTGACCATTAATGACTATTCTTTGTGACTGACCATTTAACCAGTTTTGAATCCACTTAATTTCCCTGTCATCTAACCCAGTGGTGTCAAAACTACAATAGAAATGGGGGCCATTAAACTGTATGTAATGCATATTGACTTAGAACACCACATACTAACATTATCTATGTTTTACTGTATTTTTATTTTGTTAACTATTTCTCACTTCCATTTTAATCTAGCTATTGCAATAGTACATGAGAGCGGTGATGAGTGCAATTGGACTAGGGTTTTAGCTATGTTGGTAGAGAGAAGGCTACATATCTGAGAGACATCTTGAAGGCAGACATGACCAGATGTGGTAGTGGAATGAATATGTGAGAATGAAGATTACTGAGGCTATGAACCTGAGCGATTAGTAGAATGATGGTGTCATTTACATTAATAGGAGAGATTGGAACATGGGACACTTTAGGGGAGAGAGAGAGATTGAATTTGCTTTGGATATGTTGCATTTGAAATGTGTATAGGATATTAAGTTTGAGATGTCCTCAAAGTATTTGTTGAGTTAAGAGAGAGCCTAGATCTATAGATCTGGGGTTCATTGGAATGGGAAGAGGTACTGAGATGGACCGTTACTGGGAAACAGCACAGCATTTTCAGTGGTCTGAAGCTGCTCCCTGCCACTCAAGTCTGTCTTTTAAACCTGTAGTATTCCTTAGATGATATAGAGCTGGTAATCATGAAACATCACAATCTCAGAAGAATGCAATTGCAGGTGATCCAAAGGGCAATGAAAAGGCACGTAGTAGCTATAAGTAGCCTCCAGCATTTTGTAACAATTACCTGCTGTTTCAGCTTGTTCTGTATTGGGACTTTCTGGAAGTTTTCTCTAAAGAGTCAGTGATTGGTCACTGAATTGGTCAATGAATGCTGAAAGAAATAGATCTTTATTTGGCATGTTTTACCTAACACAAGGAAGGCATGAGGGTTAACACAAGGCACTCGCTGGGGGAAAGCAGCAATCAAAGATACAACTAATGAGGTTATTATTGAATGTGATGGTTGTTCAGGCAATGACAGGAGGCAGAAGTGAGTCAGTGATGAACCTGTGAAAAGTTTTCCTCCAGATATGGGATATATTCAGATTATCCCAATCTCTCATCACTCTTCTTTAATCAATATGAGAGACACATGAGTCTTTCATACCCTCCAAGAGAAGGATAGTTCAGTGACATGGGTATGAATGTGAGTTTTATAGGGGAGGGTTGAGGTCTTGCTCAGGTACATCCTACATGATCAGACCTATGTTTTAGAAAAATCACCTTGGCAGCTGAATGGAGTAGGGAGAGACTGAGGTTCCCTGGGACAAACTAACTCACAGGGGTGTAGTGAACTCATGGGATACCTTGTATTATTTTAAATTTTCATTTGTTGGACATCAGACAAACTAATAGCATAAGGTAGTTCAGTTTCAACTTCAGATAGTGCTATATTCCTTTTGATCACATTCTCTATTGTTGAAGATATGTTTTTGTTTACTTATACTTTTAGCTTTTTAGCTTTTCAACTTCTAAAAATTTCTAATTTGTTATGTTGTATCTTTGCAAAAGCTTTATTTTGGGGGGTTGTTTTAAAAATCAAGTACTGCACAAAAATCAACAGGAAACAGGAAATAAGAATGGTGGTGTCCAATTTGATTCCAAAGTATGAGAAGGTAGGTGTGCCGGTCCAACAGGCATATACATTCCATTAGTAAGTAATTATGGCTATTTAAAAATTAGATAAAATATTTTCTTTTAAGTTATATGTATTTTTTTTCAAATGTCAATTAGATTGTTAGGACATAAATATTAAATTCTTTGGACATAACTACTTAATAAATGGAACTGGTAGGTATTTTTTTTCCCTAATATATTTTTTTTTGTGAGGCAATTGGGGCTAAGTGACTTGCCCAGGGTCACACAGCTAGTGAGTTACTATGTGTCTGAGGTCAGATTTAAACTCAGGTCCTCCTGCCTCCAGGGCCAGTGTTCTATCTACTGTGCCACCTAGCTACCCCCGATCTTTTTTTTTTTTAATTAATTTATTTTTAGTTTTCAACAATCACTTCCATATGCTTTTGAGTTTTAAATTTTTCTCCCCCTCCCTCCCCAAGATGATGCACAATCTGATATAGGCTTTACATATACATTCCTATTAAACGTATTTTCACATTAGTTATGTTATAAGGAAGAATTAGAACCAATAAGATGAACCACAAGAAAGAGGAAACAAAACAAAACAGAAGGAAAAAAAAAAGCAAATAGTATGCTTCCATCTGCATTCAAACTCCATAGATCCTTTTCTGGATGTGGATACCATTTTCCATCTTGAGACTTTTGGAGATGTCTTAGATCCCTGCATTGCTGAGAAGAGCTAAGTCTATCAAAGTTAGTCATCACGCAATGTGGCTGTTACTATGTACAATGTTCTCCTGGTTCTGCTCAGCATCAGTCCATACAAGTCTTTCCAGGTTTTTCTGAAGTTCACCTGCTCATCATTTCTTATAGCACAATAGTATTCCATTACATTCGTATAGCACAACTTGTTCAGCCGTTCCCCAGTTGATGGGCATCCCCTCAATTTCCAATTCTTTGCCACCACAGAAAGAGCTGCTATAAATATTTTTGTCCATGTGGGTCCTTTTCCCATTTTCATGATCTCTTTGCGATACAGCCCTAGAAGTGCTATTACTGGGTCAAAGGATATGCACATTTTTATAGCCCTTTGGGCCTAGTTCCAAATTGCTCTCCAGACTGGTTGGATCAGTTCACAACTCTACCAACAATGTATTAGTGTTCCAATTTTCCCACATCTTCTCCAACATTTATCATTTTCCTGTTTTGTCATGTTGGTCAATTTGATAGGTGTGATGTGGTGCCTCAAAGTTGTTTTGATTTGTATTTCTCTAATCAATAGTGATTTAGAGCATTTTTTCATATGACTATAGATGGCTTTAATCTCTTCATCTGAAAACTGCCTGTTCATATCCTTTGACCATTTATCAATTGGAGAATGACTTGTATTCTTATAAATTTGAATTAGTTCTCTATATATTTTAGAAATCAGGCCCTTATCAGAGATACTTGTTATAAATTTTTTTTTTTTTGGTGAGGCAATTGGGGTCAAGTGACTTGCCTGGAGTCACATGGCTAGTGAGTGTTATATATCTGAGACTAGCTTTGAATTCAGGTCCTCCTGACTCCAGGGCCGGTGCTCTATCCACTGTGCTACCTAGCTACCCTGGTTGTAAAAATTCTTTCCCAGTTTTCTGCCTCCCTCCTAATCTTGATTGCATTGGCTTTATTTGTGCAAAAACTTTTCAATTTGATAGAATCAAAATTATCCACTTTGCATTTCATAATGTTCTTGATCTCCTGTATCATCATACATTCTTGTGTTCTCCATAAATTTGACAGGTGAACTATTCCTTGCTCTCCCAGTTTGCTTGTAGTATCAGCCTTTATATCTAAATCATGAACCCATTTTGACTTTATTTTGGTATGTGGTGTAATATTTTGGTCTATGCCTAGTTTCTGCCATGCTCTTTTTCAGTTTTCCCAGCAGTTTTTGTCAAATAGTGAGTTCTTATCACAGAAGCTGGGGTCTTTGGGTTTATCAAATAATAGATTACTGTAGTCATTGACTGCTGTGTCTTGCATATCTGCACTATTCCTCTGATCCACAACTCTATTTCTTAGCCAGGACCAAGTAGTTTTAATGATTGCTGCTTTATAATACAATTTGAGATCTGGAACTGCTAGGCTCCCTTCCTCTGCATTTCTTTTCATTAGTTCCCTTGATATTCTGGACCTTTTGTTATTCCAAATGAATCTTGTTATTGTTTTTTTCTAGCTCTATAAAATAATTTTTTGGTAGTTTGATTGGTATGGCACTGAATAAGTAAATTAACTTAGCTAATTTTTAATATTAGCTCAGTCTACCCATGAGCAACTGATGTTTTTCCATTTATTTGGATCTGACTATTTGTGTGAAAAGTGTTTTGTCATTTTGTTCCTGGGTTTGTTTTGGTAGGTATACTCCTAAATATTTTGTGATGTTTACAGTAACTTTAAATGGAATTTCTCTATCTCTTGCTGTTGGACTTTGTTGGCAATATATAGAAATCCCATTGATTTATGTGGATTTATTTTATAGCCTGCAACTTTGCTAAAGTTGTTTATTATTTCAAGTAGTTTTTTACTTGATTCTCTAGGATTCTCTAAGTATATCATCATATCATCTGCAAAGAATGATAGTTTTGTTTCTGGTAGGTATTTCTTTTGGCTTAAGAACACCAAGATGCTTAAAAAATTACCAAGATGCAGATGTTATGAATTAAGAAAGTTTGGGAATCTCTCCAGAAGAGTGGTGATGAGGGTTTGGATGACAGCTGTGACTTTGTGAGTGTAGAAACAGCGGTGTGTGTGTGTGTATATATATATATATATATATATATATATATATATATATATATATATGTATGTATGTATATATGTATATATGTATATATGTATATATGTGTGTGTGTGTGTGTGTGTGTGTGTATATATGTATATATATATATAAAAGAGATGTTGGCATTATTCTCTTCCCATCACTGGTTAAACTCCTGGTAACCATTGTGCAACTTGATACTATCCTATTCCCTAATTGTGATGTAATGTGGTGAGTTTGGAGTGAAACTGCAATTGAGAAGTAAGGCAACTTTGACAAAGCTTTTATTGCATTGGGAAAAAACAATTTTAAGACCTAAAAGAAAGCTAGCTTGCCAGAAAGTCTTAATCTTCATTGCTGAGCCCACTTATTATGAAAATGCTACAATTCTTAATAGATTTTTGTAGTAGTAGAACTGGTGTACTAGGAACAAAGCTGAACTTGGAGTAAAAAAATCTGGGTTGTTTGTGGTGTGTTTTCTTTGGCATTAATTGGACAGCTTGTGGAAAGTCACTTCACCTCTTTAGCCCTCAGTTTCCTCATCTGTAAAATGAATGTGGTTGTACTAAGTAAACTCAAAGTCCTTTTCAGTTCTGTATTCTGTGTTATATACTTTATTTCCATTTCTTTCATTCTATTCTATGGTCCTTTTTAGTCCTAGCATTCTAGTGTTAACATTCTTTATTCTTAGATCCTTTCCAGATCTAACATTCTATGAATATTTGAATTATACTAACAGTTGTGTTCTGAACTTCTGATTATGAATAAAGTTCCAGAAATTTTTTAAGTAGAGACAATATTAGTTGGAATAAGTATATGGTTTCCTAGGGTGACTGTTTTGAAGAACTGTATTTGTTTAGATGAATAAATTCTGATTTAACCAGTTTAAGTATTTTATGTAATTGAGTATATAATCTGTGACTGTAAAATAGCAAGAAAGGGTGTATGTAACTCAGTTATTCTTGACCTCATTTCCCTTATATGTAAAATAAAGAGATTAGACTAAATAAATTGAGGCAGCTAGGATCAGGAGTCAGGAAGACTGAGTTCAAATTCAGCCTCCGATATTTATTAGCTGTGTGACTCCAGGCAAGTCACTTAAATGCTGTTTGCCTCAGTTTCCTCATCTTTAAAATAGGAATAATAGGGGCAGCTAGGTAGATACTCACTAGCTGTGTGACCCTAGGCAAGTCACTTAACCCTCGCCAAAAAAAAAAAAAAAAATTAGGGATAATAGTAGCACCTGCCTCCTAGGGATGTTGTATGGATAAAATGAGATAATATTTATAAAGTGTTTTCTCATAAGGCACTATATAAATACTAATTGTTGTATTAGTTCTTTAATTGATTATATATATATACACACACACACACACAAATGTATCTGTATGTAAGCACACACTTAACTATACATACTTAAGAAACAAACAGATTTAAAAAAAAATATGTGGTTCTATTGGTTTGGCCACTCCTACTTAATACAGATCTGACCCCTCAGTGCCTTCAATGCTCTTTGTGAGTTCCTGTGGCCAAAAAAAAATCATTACCTGATGGCAGCTTCTCTGGTGTGAACCTCACTGCATTTATCTGAACTAGTCCTCAGATTGATAATCTATTTTGCGGCCTATTCTCAAAGCCTTTTGATTGTAGGACTTGCCAGAATTTGTGTGCTATTGGTCTAGCCTTCTAGAACCCTGTGGCATTTCCATGTCATGATGTGTCTTCCGAGGAGGATATTATATATTAAAAAAATTTAATTGTTAGCTTTAGTTTTTTTAATTGTCTTCATTTCCAAATAAAACTCTGCCTCTCTCCTACTTGAGAGTCATCCTGTCTAACAAAGAATAAAAAAGAAAGAGAGAAAAAGAGCAGTTAAGCACAACCAAACAATCTATCAACTGAGTCTGACAGTATATGCAATGTTCTTTACCCATAATCTTCCGTTTTTGCAAAGAAGGGAGGGAGGTACATTTTTCATCTCTTCTTTGGAACTCAGCCTGGTCATTATAATTGCATCATAGCATCATTTAGTTTTTTTTTTTTTGTGCTTTTGTTCTTTCCATTTACATTGTTATAATCATTGTGTGTATAATACATATACATACATATATGTATGTGTGTGTATAATACATATACATACATATATGTATGTGTGTGTATAATACATATACATGCATATATGTATGTGTGTGTATATATATACATATATGGTTCATGTATTTATACACACGCACACACATATTCCTGCTTCTGCTTACATCACTTTGCATCAGTTCATATAAGACTTGTCATTCTTCTCTGAGGTTTTCATATTCATATTTTTAATTGGCACAGTAATATTTCATTATATTAATGTTGCACAGTTTCTTTAGCCATTCTCTAATTAATGAGCATCTAATTTATTTCTAGTTCTTTGCTACTACAAAAAGTGCTGCTATGAATATTTTGGTGAATATGGGTCTTTTCTTTCTTTGACCTTCCTGAGGTATGTGACTGATAATGGAGTCTCTGGTTCAAAGGATATGGGCATTTTAATTACTTACTTTAATTGGAGAAGAACTTTGGTGGAGGCATAGCAAATATATTTGAATTTATCCAACCAAATGAGTATTAAAATTGTCCCCTTGGGAGAATTTCTTCAAACTGTTACTTAAACTGTGTTGCTACTAATTCAAATACTTCTAGAACTACTCTCTGAAGCTGCCTTCATTTGAAACTATTTTACAAGCCATACAATGTTAAAAAATAATTGCTGACATTTTTATAGTATTCTACAGTATATTCCATAATAATAACAAAAACACTGAACTAACATAAATCACTTAAGATTTGTAAAGTGCTTTACAAGCATTGTTTTGTTTGATTCTCACAACAGCCCTGCTAGGGAGGTGCTATTATTATCCACATTTTAAAGATGAGGAACTGAAGCTCAGAGAGATTCAGTGACTTATCTGGGGTCACATGGATAAACTGCTGTTACTAAAAATGCTTGTTTTATGACTTCCCTTAACATTTTGTTTATATTTCTCTTTACAGGATCATATTTTGCCTTCTATTATTTTTATTCAGTTGATTGGTTGGTTAGTTGTTGTCTTTTGTTCTCAGAGAGGACCAAAATGATACCACTATAGTAGAGACAAGCCACAGTGTATCTGACAGTGACTGATTAGACCAATATGAACTCGCAGTGCTATACCACAGGTTGGGCACAAATAGTCCAAGTGAACATTTGGGGTGAATTCTCTAAATTTGCATCTCTCTCATTTCTTTTGAGCTACTTCATCAACCTCATCATCAATGTGTACATCCCTGGAAAGTATACCGCCAAGATAAATGAATTTATCCACAGTATTCAAAACTTCTCCATTTGCTGTAACCGATGGTTCCCTGTATGAATAGTGTGGTGCTGGCTGATGGAGCACCTTTATTTTCTTGGTCTTAATTGTTAGGCCAAAATTAGCACAAGCAGCAGAGAAACGATCCATATTTTGTTGCATCTCAGCTTTAGAGGCTGCATTGAGTGCATAATCATCTGCAAAGAAAAAATCATGCACCAGCACTTCCTCCACTTTGGTCTTGGCTTGTAGCCTTTTCAGGCTGAAGAATTTACCATCAATGTGATAGCTGACCTTGATGGTATATTCATCATCTTTGAAAGCATTTCACAACGTAACTGAAAACATCATGCTAAAAAGCCTGAGAGCAGGCATCCAGCCTTGTGTCTCTCCATTGGTATTTGGGAAAGTACAAGAGCATCGTCCATTGTCCAGATCCCAGGCAAGCATGCCATCATGAAATTAACATACAATACTGATGAACTTCTCTGGACATCCAAATTTTGACATAATTTTCTGTAAGCCCTCATGACTGACAGTATGAGAGGCCTTGGTGAAATCTGCAGAAGTTGTGTACAGATCTCTGTTCTGCTCCTGGCATTTTTCCTAGAGTTGTTGGGCAGCAAACACCATATTGACCATTCCTTGGCTATTTCTGAAGACACACTCGCTCTCAGGTAGATGATCATCTTCTAGGTGAAGGATCAGCCTACTAAGGAGGACTCTGGCAAGAATCTTGCTGACTAAGAGGGAGATGCAACCCCCTTTCCACCATGATTGTCATAAGACAATCTATTTTCTTTGCCTTTATAGAGGTGGACAATGGAAGTATCTTTGAACCCCTGGAGGATAACCTCCTCTTACTATATAACCCAGAAAATTTCAGTCAGCTTTTGTATGAGCAATGGACCACCCTCTCCCCCAACTTGTAAATCTCAGCTGGAATAGAATCAGCCACAGGGGAGGAGCCTAATGGCATTCAAAACCTCTTTTTCAGGTGGAAATGTATCTAGAGAGGGATTGACTTCAACCTGAGGTAAATGATCAATGGTTTCAGCATTGATTGATGATGGTCTGTTGAGAGCAGTATGGAAGTGTTCAGCCCATCTCTCCAGGATCATATCCTTATTATTAATTGCTGTAGCTCCATCAGCACTGAGTAGTCGAGATGCACTTTATGTCTTTGGCCCATAAATAACCTTCAGGGCATCATAAAAATATTTTGGATTTTTAGCATAATGCTGAATTTCATCTACTTTTTTACTGAGCCAAGAATCCTGCATCTCTCTAAATTTTGCTTGAACTTTACTTTTGATGGAGTTAAATAGTGCCTTCTTAGAGGTGGGTGAAGTATCCTGCTGTTAAATCCTGTGGAGTTCTTGTTTTTCATTTATCAGCATCTGAATTTTCCCATCATTTTCATTAAACAGTCTTGATGTTTGCGAGTATTCTGACCTAGATGAGCAAATGCAGTGCTGTATGCCAAATCTTGAAAGTTTCCCACTTCTTTTCTGCTCCACTGTTGCCAACCTTTTGTTGGCTCAACTTTCCCTCCAAGTTAGCAACAAACTATTCCTGCTCAGAGAAGTACTCTAATCTGTTGACAGTAAGTCTTCTGGTAGTCATTTTGCCTTGGGGCCACTGCCTTTGTGGAATGCAAATATTTAGCTTGTAGAGGGTAAGTCCTACGATCAGTCCGACATTCTGCACCACACATTGCCTTCATCACTTTCACATTCTGTCTTTCTCTTCTCTTTACAATCACATAGTCTATTAATGGCTAGGTTTGCTATGAGGGTGAATCCATGAAGTTTTATTGTGTTTAAGTAAATGGAAGATGGTATTGGTGATGAGAAGGTCATGAGATACACAAGTCTTCAGTAGTAAGTGACCATTGCTGTTGCTGTTTCCAACTCTATTCCTCCCAAGGACTCCCTGACATGTCTGGTAGTCTGAGCCTACTCTAGCATTGTATATGATTTGTCCTTCATTCTTGAAGAGGACCATGACATCAGGGAGATGATGACATGACTTATAGTTGACTTTGATTTGAGTGAAGAAGGGCTGTGCAAAGTCACCAGCCTCATTTTCTCCTCCAGAGTCCTCTGGGTCCAATGGCCATTGATCAGGATAACCAGAGATGGCCCAGGATGCAGTGGGAGATCACAGTCCTTTTTAAGTTAAGGTCTTTTCAAGTTCTCACTTTGAGTGAAGCAATGCCCATTCAGTGAATAGGCCTCTTTAAGAACTGAGTCAAGGGATGGTCCCTTTAAAAAAGAAAATTAAACTGGGAGAGGAAAACCTCTGAGTTGCTGGCCAAAAGAGAAACAATTATTATTTACATTAACTCTAGGAGCTAGGAGGGCCCCCAAAATAACTGTTAAGTGGTGCTTGGGCAGGGACCTACTGTTATTCAATCCATGAGATCCAGAGTGAATTGAGTTTAAGCCTTGGTCTTTGAGAAAGAAATCTAGCCAGTAAACCCCAAGTTAACTAGGTAGCTTTTGGCCATGAAAATTTACCTTCCTTTGGGCAGAACACCCTCAGGTAAGGAGAGGAGAGGAGAGGAGACAAGAGGGGAGGGGAGGATGAGCTGAGTTGCCCAAATGGAACCGGCCAGCTGGGTCCCCATTCAGGCAGCTTGGACTACTCACAGGTTGTGGTTTGTCCTTATTCTCGAAGTCATGTCATCATCTCCCTGATGTCATGGTCCTCTCTGAGAACTCTAGCATTAAAGTCACCGAGAATAATAAGCATACCCTCTTTTGGCACATTGATGATTAGGGTCTCCAGGTCTTCATAAAATTTTTTTTTTTTTACCTCATCAGGGTTTGTCATCGTGGGAGCATAGGCACTGATGATGGTGGCGTGCTGTTTTACTGCGAGTGGCAATCATATTGTCATGAGCCTGTCATTCACTCCTTTTGGTAGGCATACAAGCTTTTTTGCTAGATTAGTTTTGATTGCAAAACCTACACTAGCTTCACAGCATTCCCCTTAACTGTGGCCACTCCAGAAAAATATGTTTCCAGCTCTGACTTCAATAAGCTGGCCTTCATTTGCCGGTCTTGTTTCACTTAGGGCTGCTATTTGGAGGTGACACCTGCTGAGTTCTCTCACAATAAGAGCTGTTTATATTTCAGATCTACTGGATTTTGTGTTGTCTATAAATGTGCACCCACTCCATGTACCAATGATGAGTAGAATCATCTTTTTTTTTTTTTTTTTTTTGGTTTGGCAGTGGGGTTAAGTGACTTGCCCAGGATCACACAGCTAGTAAGTGTTATGTGTCTGAGGTCAGATTTGAGCTCAGGTCCTCCTGAATCCAGGGCCAGTGCTGTACTGTGCCACCTGCCTGCCCCAAATGGAATCACCTTTGCAGAAATTTTTGTATACTTTTTTGTGTGTGTTTTCACTGCAGAGTGGGCTCCCCACCTGCCACAGTAATCAGTTCAGGGATGGGTGAGCAGACAATTTTTAGGGCATCTTTTCTAGCCTTTTCCTCACACCAGGAGTTGAGCAGTGTGGTCCTTAAAAGGCTGCTCAGACACCCAGGGGGCTGCTGAATCCCACTGCTGCTTCCAATGAGAAGATGACCCTATGGCCCAGACTGCCTGTGTGGAGCATTATGACTACAGCTCCTAGTGTCCGCACATGCTGCTTCATCACTTGACTCTCACCCTGGGACTTTGAGATAGTTAAAAATGGTAAAATGGTATGGGTGATGTCTTTTGATTTGTGCATAAATTGGATTTAAGTGAGACAGAGTTGCACACAGTTGTTGGCCTCACTCTCTTCTAGAGTCATCACAGTCCAGTGGCAGAACAGAGTCAAGATGACTGGTGATGGCTTGAGATGTAGTGGATGACCTTGGTGTCTTTGATGTCTAACCAAGCTCTAAGTATTCCACAACACCTGCTTCAGCTGCTTTCATGGCTGTTGGAGCAAATTGTTCTTCTCCACCCATTCCACCAGGGAAAGTCTTCACGTGTTTTGGGTAGACACCCTCCTAACTCACTGATGAATTTGAGGCCCCTCAGTTACCCTCAAGCTGGTTTAGCCTGTCTGCCAAAACAGTTTACCAGGGCTTGGCCACTGTGCATGCTACAACTTCTTGGAGCCACAGATGAAAGTAAGGTGGATCAAGGGGATGCCAAAGGTGGAAAGCAGCCCTGAGAAGGGCTTGGCAGCCGTCACACCAGAGGTACTAGTCTTCCTTCAACACACCTTACACCCCAACTTCCATTACTAAAAATGCCTATTTTATGACTTCCCTTAAACATTTTGTTTATATTTCTCTTTAGAGGATTTAATCATATTCTGCCTTCTATTATTTTTATTTAGATATGTGTTTTATAACCCCTCTAGAGAATAACCTCCAGAGGGCAAGACTTCTATTTCTCTCAGCTAACAAAAGAGGGATTTTGCTTATAGTTGATATTTACTAAGTGCTCATTGGATGAATAAGCTTATCTGTTTTCTTTGTAATCTATTGTACTGGAACCATATTCCAGGAGGAAAGCCCTGGAATTTTCAGAAAGACCTGGACTCAAATCCCAGCTTAGCCATGTACTTAGTTTTCTGATCTTAAACAAGTTATCTTCTTTCTCTGATCATCAGTATCCACATCTGTCATGAGAATAACAATCTTTTTACTACCTACTTCATGGATTTTTTCTGATAAAAGTGCTTTTCAAACTCTAAAACTCTTTACAAGTTTACTTAATCATATAAAGTGTAATTTAATGTAAAGGTGGTTGATTCATCTTAGACCCTGTCCATGAAGCTTTTGCAAGTGAACTAATAACAGTAATTTGAAATTTTTATAGCATTTTACAATTTACGAAGTGCTTATCTTGTTTCATTCTCACAGCGGCCTTGGTAAATTGGCAAGTCAGGATTATTATCCCAGTTTGACAGATGAGGAAACTGATGCTTAGAGAATGGAAATGGCATGATTAAGGTCACAGATCTTGTAGGTGAGATAGCATGGGAATTAGAATTCAGGTCACCTGTCTCTAAGTCCAGGTATCTTTCATTTATTGTTAAAGTAAAATTTCAATATTTTATTTTTATATCACCTACATTTCCCAATGCATCTATCCTCCTCACAGAGAACCATCCTCCCCTCATAATAAAATTTACAAAAGAGAAGATAGTAAGTTCAAAAAATCTTAAGTGTAATATATTGAAAAAGTCTGATGTTGTACTCAGAAGTCTATGTCCTAAGTCCCATACCTCTGCAAAGATGTTGGGGAAGATGCCTTTTCATTTTTCTTCTTGGGACACAAGTTTTGTAATTCTAATTTGGTAGTATTCAGTTTAGAGAATTTTGTTGTTGTTGTTGTTGTTCTTACCATTTCCATTTTCATATTATTTTATGATGTTTTCCAGATTCTTCTTCATTTTGTATCAGTTCATATAAATCTTCCCATACTTCTCTATGTTCATCATTTCTTATAGCAGGGTACTGTTTCATTACATTAATGCGCCACAGTTTCTTTAGCCATACCCCAGTTAATGAGCATATACTTTGTTTCCATTTCTTTACAACTACAAAAAGATACTGCTATAAATACTTTGATGTATAGGACTGAAAAAAAAATCATTGACTGCCTTGATGGTATGTACCTAGCACTGGAATCTCTGGGTGAAAGGGTGTGGACATTTTGGTCACTCCCTTTGCCTAATTCTAAATTTCTTTCCAAAATGATTTGACCAATTCACTTTTTGAGCAACCATGCATTAGTATGCCTATCCTTCCACAGCCCTTCCGGCTCTGACTCTTCCCATATTTTGTCATTTTTGCCAATTTTCTGGATGTAAGGTGAAACTTCAGAGTTGTTTTGGTTTTTATTAGTAATTTTAGAGCATTAGTAGTAGTAATTTTGGAATATTTTTTCCTGTGATTGCTAATAGTTGACAATTCTGAGAACTATTTGTTTATACCTTTGGACCTCATCTATTGAGGAATTACTTTTAGTTTTTTTGTGATCTTTCTACTATGCCAGCCTGCTATTTTCTTTACTATTTTATCTCAACTGCATCTGGGTGCTGCATTTTAAGAAGAAAATTGACTAAGATGTGTAGAGAAGAGGATGATCAGGATAATGGGAAGACTGGAGACCTAGCCAGATAAGAATCAGTTGAAAGAAATGGCAATGGTTAACTCAGAGAGAAAAAGATTTATAGGATACTCCATCACTATCTTCCAGGATTGAAAGGGATTTGATATAGGAGAGAAATTAGTTGTTCTTCATAACCCTGCCAAAGGCATAAGGAGGAAGAAGTAGAGTGGATAGCTTTTAGAGAGTGGACTCCCCATTACTGGATGTCCTCATGGAGAGACTTCTATAACATTCCCTCAAATGTTATAGAAAGGATTGCTGATCAAGCACAAGCTGATTAGATGATGTCTGACGTCCCTTCCAATTTTGAAATTTTGTAATTCTCTGGTCTCACCACAGGTGTAATTATAGTCACTGAAATAATTTCTACTGTAATAGTATGCCCTTTTTTCATTCTTGAACAACTATAATTGACAAATACGTACTTTTGACATGAAACAATTTAGGTGTCATATTTAGCTAAGAGTAGGGACTGTGTTTTTCATGTATTCAACACCACAATTCAAACACGCTATATGAGGGTTTTGCATTACCTGGTGGTCAACTCTTGATAAATACTTTATCTTTGCACTCTCCCTGGGTGTATATACGTGGCATGAAGAAGAAAGAAACTACTGAATCTTAAACTTGAAACTGTTTGCAATTGTCTCTGTTACCTTCAAGTCTTTTAAATGTGCAAATGTATGTTTTTTTCTAACTTTTAATAATAATAGCTTATAGAAAGAACCTATAACTGTACATTATTAGTTTTACCTTTATTTTGAACTTTTCAATCTACAAATAGATATATGTATTTTTTCTCAAGAATAATGATGATGTATTTGTTTTGCATGTATTTTGAGGCCCCTAATAGGTGCCTATTGACTGATTTTCAAACATCTTTTTTATAGTTATAACCAGTGTATACATACATACAAATATGTGTAGAGAAGAGGATGATCAGGATAATGGGAAGACTGGAGACCTAGCCAGATAAGAATCAGTTGAAAAAAATGGCAATGGTTAATTCAGAGAGGAAAAGATTTATAGGACACTCCATCACTATCTTCCAGCATTTGAAAGGGGTCTTTGTGTGCTGATGTTTTCTCTTTTAACACTATTTAATGTAAATATTTCCATGTATTGACATACATTATTTTCATTTTTTACTTTTTTTTGTATGTATATGTGAGGCAGTTGGGGTTAAATGACTTGCCCAGGGTCACACAGCTAGTATCAAGTGTCTGAGGCCGGATTTGAACTCAGGTCTTCCTGACTACAGGGCCGGTGCTCTGTCTACTCCACCATCTAGCTGCCCCTTACTTCTAAAGTATTTTATCCTATTAGCTCACTTTTAATACTATAGTAGCATCACTTTATTATTCCATAATTTTAATGTAGCAGAGTTTTCTTAATTATTTCCCTGTTGTTTGACATTTTAGTTCTTAGTTATTCTCTATTGTATTATTGCTATATTGATTTGAACAGTTTTATACAAATTATTCATTTTTTGTGGGAGGGTAGTTGATTATTGGACATTCTGATTTGAAAGTTCCTAAATCATCTCAAATTCAACATGTTCAAACAAGAACTCATTATATCCTCCCAAACCCCACCCCTCTTAACTTTCCTATTTCTGTTGAAGGTGCCATTATCCTTCCAGTCAAGGAAGTTTGTTATCTCAGATTGTTAACTACTCATTCTCACTCATCCCACATATCCAATCAATTGCCAAGTCGTACTGATTCTACCTCTATAACAACTTTTGCATCCATCCCCTTCTCTCTACTCACTTGATCTACCACCCTAGTTTAGTCTTTCGTCACCTCTTGCCTGGAAATTGAAATTGCCTCCTAGTTGGTCTCCCTGTGTCCAGTCTCTCCCCCTTTCAGTCTTTGTTCCATACATCTGCCAAAGTGATGTTCCTGAATCATAGGTCTGACTATGTCCCTCCCCTACTCTATAACCTCTAGTGGCTCCTTATTACCTCTAGGATTAGTTACAGATTCCTCTGTGTGGTACTTAAAATCCTTCATAACCTGGTTATAATCTACCTTTCCTAGATTTATTACATATTCCTTCCCTTCACACATTCCACATTCCAGCTAAACTGTTCTTCTTGCTGTTCCTCATACACACCACCCCATCTCCTGTCTCTGTGACTTTGTGCATATTGTTTCCAATGCCTGAAATGCACTCTTGACTTCATCTTTTAGAATCACTAAATCCTTTAAAGTTTAGCTCAGATACCACCTCTTAAATGAGATGTTTTCTTACTTCCCCTCCTCCTATTGCTTTCCCCACCAATTACCTCACGTTTAATTTATATATATTTTGCCTTTCCTTATCCATTTACATGGTGTGCCCCACTGTGTAGGATATAAACTCCTTGAAGGCAAGGACTGCTTTATTTTTGTCTTTGTATCCATAGTGTCTAGTACAGTGCCTGACATAGCAATATGGTACTTAATAAATGCTTTTTGAAGGTTTTGAAAACCATAATTATTAGGTCAAAGGATACAGGAGTATTGTAAATCTTGTTATGTACTAGTAGTTGGCTTCCTACAAAGAGTAATAGGCACATTTTAATCCCATCTCCCAATTTTAACCTATTATCTAAAATAAAGCCTTGGAGTGAAGTATTATTTATTATTAAATTACAGCTTTCAACTAGATGATCTTTTGTTTGTTGTTGTTGTTTTTTTTTTTAGCTAGGTAATGGGGTTAAGTGACTTGCCCAGGGTCACACAGCTAGTAAGTGTTATGTGTCTGAGGTTGGATTTGAACTCAAGTCCTCCTGAATCCAGGTCCGATGCTCTATCCACTGCGCCACCTAGCTGCCCCTTAGGTGATCTTTTGGACTAGATAACCTTTCATGTCTCTTCTAGCTCTAACATATATTTTTAAGGTCCTTCTCATCTCTAGTATTTTGCATTCTGACACTGCATATTTTAAGATCACTTTCAGCTATACCATTCTGGTCTATTGGAAAATAGAAGAGATCACAAAAGTAGCTTACCTTTTTTATTTTTCCTAGAACCCATACAGGTAATAGAATAAAACCATTTCTTCTATTCTTGTGTAGCCCACAAGTGTCTGTTGGCCTGAAAATAGTTATCTATCATTAAGGATGATCCATAGTGATGAACTGCAGGTTATTTTGGAAGAAGAATTGATCAGGGTTTTGTAGTTGCTATCTTTTGCTTTGACCAATTTATGGTCAATTGTATTTTGGGAAAATGTTGTATTTTTCACATTTGTTTATGATATGGTTATGGATTCCATTTGGGCTAGTCAATAGGGTGCATCTGTAGACAATGCTTAGATTGTAGAAAATTGGTTTGCATTAGCATTTCACACTGCAGGAAAGCAAATTATATTACAAATGTATAATTTTAAGAAATACTGCTTTTTGTGATATTGTTTTAAAAATCTATCTCTGATTAATATTTCATTTCATGGGCAAGAAAAGTACTTTGTTTATTGAGTAATTTTTCCCTTTGTTGGGAAAACCCTTTCAGGTTGTACCTTTGGTGGCTAGTAAGATTTTGCCAGTCTCGGGATCCTGGGTTAATTTTATTTGTTCTTGAAGCAAGTATTGAATATCCTTGGTAATTTCACAAAATTAATATTCATTCACATTCAATGGCCAACTATTTGAAGAGATTCATTAGTATTCATGATGATCCAGTTATTTAGACTAGATCCTATTTCCTGATTTAAATGTATGGTTGCTTTTTTTGTTTGTTTTGGTTTTTTGGATTATTTTTCTGTGAAGAAAATTAATATGCATTGTTTCATGTTAATAAGAGAAGTAGTTGTTCTTTGAATTGAGTGTATGAACTGCGTGAACTCAGGAATGATTTTTTTTTTAAATAACACTTTGAGAACTGCTGCTTTGGTTAGGGCACTTTTGTTCCAAGCTCTCTTTGAGTCAGTTCCTATTAAACCTGAAATGTGACAACCTGTACAACAATGGAAATATTCTTACAATGCAATTCTTGTATTATTATTGTGTGGTTTTGAGGAAACTCTCATAGTGTGCCTAATTGAATTCATTATGCTTAATGAATTTGGAAAACCAAAGGGTACCTTTTGTTTACTTGAATTTAAAACTTGGAGCATATAAGAAAGAAATGCTTTGTAAAAGCATAAGAAATGTTGTAAAATATACTACTATATAATCTGTAGAATGCAATAAATTAGGAAGTTTAAGTCACCCTCAGATAATATTATGGTAGTTTCAACATAACAATTACAAGCAAAGGTTGTGAAAATGACATACCAAGCAAGTTACCTTCTGGATGGATGCTGAGAAAGGGAGAGGGAGGGGGAATATTAAATTATTATGTGTTTTTATTAGCAGTTCCTGTGAATTCTTTGATAATGGAATTGATCACAGTACATTTCTTTGGTAAATTGTTAATGTCCCTGTTACATGCCTCTATAAGAGTTCTTCTAAAGTAGTATTCAGAAACATATCATTAAAGTAGAATACTATTCTATTTCCCCTTTAAAAAACAAAAAATTCAAATTTAGCTGCTTGATACTATTTATATTATGTTAATTATTATAGTCAATGTGGCATTATGTAAAAATTCCTAATGTATCTCCACAAGGATTTCTTGAAGTGAAATAATGCTTGTTGGTTTCTATAAATTTGATGAGAACTTAGTGATGATTGCAAGCATAACAAGTGATCCCCTTTTTTTTTATGAGAAGAACACTTGGTTTGAAAGATAGGCATTTACCTAAATACCTCCTCAGTTCTGCTTTCCCTAGGCCTGAGCTCTGGAATAGAAAGAGAATTGTGCCAATTTGAAATTGGGGATATTAACAACTGTGACTTGCCACTCTGAAAAATGTTGGTGCCTGAACCCAAATGAACCATATATTTCTTGAGACTTTCTATTTTATAAATGTAAATGAACACTGATGGCTTTGGTCTCCCACCTGCCTTTGTCTAGTATTGTCAGTCTCTATCTAGATAGCATGTAAACTCTGTTTGGATTAATTTTGTTCCTTGTTGGATACAGGTGATATAGGTCGGTCATATTTTTCTTTTCCTGCTGTGTCCAACGAAAAATCAGTTGCATCCACTACATCCCATCCTGTGAGGCATCAGCAACCATGGCTTGTCCCATTTCAATGATAGCATGAAATATTAGTTAACTCTTTCTTTGAACACTTTCAGGACAAGGAGGGCTTTGCCAGCTGCTAAGAGTGAATAGGCTGTCACCAGGCAACTGCTGTGTCTGGGATACAAAGAACCGAAGGAAGAATGAATGTGACTATTCATGTATTGAACACTTAAAATATATCTCCATTAACTTCATATACTAGTTAAAAGGTTATAAGAAAATTGACTTGTCAGAACTAGAAATTGAAAGTACTCCCTATGTAAATATTCCTTGGATAAGGTAATCAAAAGACTAATCTACTTTAAAATTTTAATTATCTTTTGTATTTGGACCAACTACATAGGGATATACAGAGACTTCATAAAAACATTTGGTAGAAAAAAGGCTGCTGTCTCCTTTATATTACAAAGTGCCTCCCTTTTTCTCCCCTCCTCCCTCCTTTATAAAAAGAAGCTTTGAAAAAGGAAGACTTCAAGAGTTGGTGGTTAGGAGAGGCAGCAAAATATAGCAGGCAGAGAAATAGACTTGGAATCAGGAGACTTGGGTTTGAATCTTGGCCCTAACACATTCTAGTTGTGTGACCATAGACAGGTATTTCATTTGAGCTCTGGCCTTTAGTTTAATTGTTTGTAAAATGGTGGAAATAATCCTTGTACTGCCCTCAGAGGGCTATTGTGAAGAAAGCACTATATGAATTTTAAGGTGCTATATAAATTTGATGGTGGTTATTAATATCAGCAATTCAGAGAGAGGGAAGGCAGATGTTGTATAGTTTGGCTAACTTATCAAGATTTTGTTTGAAAAATTGAACCATGGGGTACAAAGAAATGGGCAAAAAAAAACCCACCTTAAACAATGCTAAACTCTTTTGGCTCAGTTTAAAACGTTTATGTTTAAATGGCAATATTTGTAGTTAAATGTTAGTAACTTAGATTAAGATCCAAACCAGGAATCGTAATAGTGCATTTATGTTCTTGGTTTCTTTATTAGTGCCAAATTGTTCCATAAGTTAAATGATCAAAAGATATGAACCGGCGGTTTTCAGAAGAAGAAATCAAAGCTATCAATAACCATCTGAAAAACTCTCTAAATCATTAATAATTAGAGAAATGTAAATTAAAATAACTCTAAGGTAACTCTTCCTACTCATCAGATTTGCTAAAATGACAGAAAAGGAAAATGACAAATGCTGCAGGGATTGTGGGAAAATAGGTACTCTAATGCACTGTTGGTGGAGCTATGAACTAGTCCAACCATTCTGGAGAACAGTTTGGAGCTATACCTGAAAGGCTATAAAACTGTATGCCCTCTGACCCAGCAATACTTCAACTAGGTATGTATCTCAAGGATATGAAAGAAAAAGGGAAAAGGTAAAGGGCCTATATGTACTATGTAAATAAATGACTATTTATAGCATCTCTTTTTGTGGTAGCAAAGAATTGGGAATTGAGGGGATGCCCATCAGTTGGGGAATGGCTGAACAAATTGTGGTATATGAATGTAATGGAATGCTATTGTACTGTAAGAAATCATGAAGGGCATGGTTTCAGAAAAATCTAGGAAGACATGTCTGAACCGATGTAAAGTGAAGTGAGCAGAGCCAGGAGATCACTGTACACGGCAACAACAATATTATGAGGAAAAGCAACTGTGAAAGACTTAGTAACTCTGATCAATACAACAGTCCACCACAACTCTAAAGGACCCATGATATAAATTGCTATGTACCTCCAAATAGAGAACTGACAAGCTCAGAGTACAGATTGAAGCATATTTTTTCCTTTATTTTTCTTATCTTCCCTTCCCCCAACATGACTAATGAGGAAATGTGTTTTGTATGATCATATTGTGTGTGTGTGTGTGTGTGAAATCATTTCCTCATTAGCCATGTTTGGTGGAGGAGGAGGAGACAAGAAATATAGTACTGTATGTGTGCGTGCGTGTGTGTGTGTGTGTGTGGGTTATCATGATTCTTGCCTTCTCAGTGGGTGGGAGAGGGATGAAGGGAGGAAGAAAATGTGGAAATGAAAATGAAAATAAAACTTAATATAAAAAAGAAGATGGTCTATCAGTCACTTTTGAGTCACTTGTACATAAGCCCCATTTTACCATTAATGAAACTGAAAACCAAAGAGGTGAAGTCACATGCCTATCTGTAGTCACACAAGATGGTTTTTTGATTTGTTTGTTTTGTATGAGTCAGAAAAACTCGCAGGCAAGAAGAAAACCTAACCAGAAAGATAGGAGGCTGTTGTATGTATAAATGAAGTATTATATTACAACTAAGACCAAAGCCCAAATCTGACACTCCAGCTAGTCTCCCCTGTCCCCTATGTTATACTAATTTTGTTGGACCATGGTAGGAGTACATAGCTTACTGTGTTCAGTTTCATTGTACAGATGTCTCAGGACTTCTGACATAAGACTTCCGTACCTACTTAAAAACTTTTCTTGTTGACCAATACTTAGCTCAGTGTCTGGTACATAGTGGATGCTTAACAAATGCTTGTTGATTGATTAATTTTGTTTTTATACCAGTCATTGCCTTTTAACCTCCCCTTCCCCATTGAACTGCCCCTTGTAACCAAGAATAAACATTTCAGCAAAACCAACTAACAAACTAACTATGTCTGATATTGTGTACAACTTTCCTGAATACATATTCTTCCATACCTCTCTACTGAGATTGGGTAGGTGTGTTTCAACATAATATTTCCAGGACTAGGATGGGTCATTTTAATTAGAGTTTACCTGCCTTGTAATGTTATTTTCATATGTTCTTTTGCTTTTACTTAACTTCATTCTGCATAATTCTTCTGATGATTTTCTGAATTCCTATTTTGCTATCACAAAAAGGCTGCTATAAATATTTTGGCATCTACACGACTCTGACTTGACCTCCTTGGGGATATGTATGTATATGTATATATGCACTTGCATGCTTATTAATTGTGGTGCAATCACATGCAATACTCATTAAGCATTGCTAGCTTAAAAGGTATAGAGTCTATGGAACAAATGCTTTTATTAAGGGAATTTGTTCTGTGAAGTTTGGATTCAGCCAAAAGGCTACACTTGAGGACCTACAGGACTGCACTTGGCCTCGAGGCCGCTTGTTCCCCACCCCTGGTATAGATCATTTAGAAAGAGAGATAATACACACATATGTTCACATCACAATATACATATGTATATACATATACAACATACATATTCTACACCTGTGTGCACACGTACATACATTTATTAGAGGAATTGCTGGCTTAAAGGTTGTATACATGTATATGCATGTGTGTGTATGTTTGCGTACATATGTATCACATATGTTTGTGGGATTGCTGGCATAAAAGATATAGACATTGTAGTGATTTTTCTTCCATGATTCCATATTGTTTTCTAGGAAGGGTATAGAAATTAAGGTACACCTTTACAAACAGTGTATTAGTTTGTCTGTATTGCTACAAGCACTCCAAAATTAATTATTTATATTTTTGTAATTTTGGTTAGCTTGGTAGCAAATTATATCATTTTGGTAGGTTTTGTAATTTAGGCAGGTCCATCTGTAGGGCTTGGCCAAGATACATATATAGAGAGAGTTGAATTAAATTGTTGAATAGCCTATTCAGTTGTGTGTCATAATCTGGGCAGTTTCATTTCTGCATTTGCTCTGTCTTTATGGGTTTTTCCTCTTAATACTTACTGAATTAAATTGTGGCTTGATTTTGCAAGGGTCAAAGGAATGAAAAACCTACTAAGGAGAAGTAAAATATTGTGACAGTGAATACCTGGACATGGAGTTAAGAGTGAGGATATCAGCCTATGAGTGTTAATCTAATGGAACTAAAAGAAGGGGAGAATACAGTTTTTTCTTGGACACTGTCTTGTGATATCTCGAGTTCCCTTGGCCATTGTGACTTCTCTGAGGTCCCAAACGTTCCTTAGGGAGCTTCTCAAGTTTGTGTGTACCCAGGAAAGAGAGTTACTACTACTAATTCTACTACTACTACTACTACTACTACTACTACTACTACTTTACATAGTGATTTAACTTTTGCAAAGCATTATATATGTATATATACACAAATCTATCTGTGTGTATATATGTATGTGTGTGTGTATATATATCTATATCTATATCTATATATATATATCTGTGTCTATGTCTATGTCTATGTCTATGTCTATGTCTATGTCTATGTCAATGTCTGTGTCTATGTCTATCTCACCACTTCTGTGGCCATAACTCCAACTGGGCACTTACAGGTCCCCAGAGAGTGGCTGATTACTACTGTCCTCAGGATTCTAGAGGTAAGCCTGAGGGGTGATGGATCTAGTACTGTTGCTTTTGAACTCTTTTATCAGTGACCTCCCTATTATCAGTTGACTAATTCAGTCTGTTAGCATTTAGAACAGGGATTTACTGAGAAGGTATAGCAAGAATATTGGGTATAAAACATTCCCTTCAAACCAAGGGTTCATTTTCCTCTTACACAAAGTTCCTGAGGAGAGTGGACTCAAACCCAAGTTACAGAACTAGTGAGGTATACATATAGACACTACATGGGACAAAGGATACATCCCATTCCTGGCGCTCGAAGTCCTTTTCTCCCATTGTGGAGTTCTTATGACCTGAGTTTTGGTCCTGGTTCTGTTACTTAGTACTGTTCATAAGCTTTGCCTTCTTTAGTCTCTTTATGTCTTATACTGTTACCTCCCATGTACTTTGTGATCCAGTGACATTGGCCTCCTTGCTTGTTCCTCAGACAAGACATTCCATTTCCCAACTTCAGGCATTTTTACTTAATGTCCTCCATGGCTGGAATGCTCTCCCTCTTCATCTGTGGAAAGCTAGGCCTTAGAGGTCCTTAGGGTATATTGAAATAGCAGGGTTATGAATGACTCAATGGAAGAGTAAATGCTAAAGACTGATGGTTCTTAGGGCACCATGGAGGGGCAGTTGGTGAGACTTTCATTTTGCTGGAAGGATTGTGTTTGGTGACTCCCTGCACATTTATATGGTGTGAGCAGCCTTATCCACCTTGAAGGTGGGAGATAGGTGAGGGGTTAGGATGGAAGGGCCCAGCTCATGACTAATAAGGAAAAAGGGCGTGAACCTGTAGATTGGAGTGGAAGTCCCTCTTGTAGGAATGTGCATGGTACTATCAGTGCCTAGCCAGGAGTGGGAAAGGGAAATAGGGCATTAATAGGAGGAAGTATATGGGGAAAAGCTCCCTGCCATACCTGTTTTTCTGGGTCTGCCCACCCTTTAGGAACTGGGGAGCTTAGGTGGCCTGGGATAAAGGGGAAGGGCCTGGGATAAAGGCCCCCCTCTTACCTGATGCATTTTTTATTGATGAGGTCTAAAGGTGTGGAATCTCTTGCTTAAGGTCACAGAGTAAATTTGTGGCAGAGGAGGTTTGGTCTTAGTGTGTTATCAGCAGCAGATTGGAAGTGCTTGTTTGTGAGGACTCTGGGCCATTTTGTTACAGGGTATCCTAAGCCTTAATTTAAAAGCTAAGAGAGTTCTTAAGATTTTCAAGGTCTTTTTGGTCCAATTGTTTGATTCCTTGCAATTAGCATACATAGTGAGAACTTTGATCTTTTGGATGGAAATTGTATTGAATTCTTTACAGTGAAGTATAGGGATAGAATTCTTTCATCAGGGTTTTTACTCAATTTTTCTATCAGGGAAAAGTCAATTGGATTCGTCATCCATCTCTTGTGCATCCCTCTCACTAAAAACTTTTCCTATAACTTCTTTTGTTAGTGGATTTGTCTTTTTGAAATTGTCTTGAATCAACTTTAAAGTCACTCAAGTCTGCTTCCTGAGGAGCAGAAGTGATTTACGTAGTACATAGTAAGGTAGGTTTGTTTTGGGAAATTTTGGGGGAGGAATCCCTGAATAGAACTAAATAGAGACAAACCTTTATTTGAAGAGGCTGAGAAGGGCAATTCAGGGTAGAATTAAATTAATAGAATCACAATCATGAAATTTTTAGATCTCGAAAAGATTTTAGTGTTCCCTTAGATCAACTTCTACCTGAAGTACCAAATCCTCTCTTCAGTATCGTAAGAATATGATTATTGAGCCTTTGATTGAAAACTTCCAGGGATAAAGAGCTCATTTCCTTTCAGTATAGCCTCCTCATTGTTAGACAGTTCTAATCATTAAAGAGTACCTATTTATTTTTACATTTTTATCACTGTTGTATTTGTATCATCTTCATTTTTGAATATATCTTTTCTCCCTCCCCTAGCCAATGAACTGTCCCATATATAGAGAAATTAAAAAAAAAGGGGGGGGGGGCAAAAGAATTCAGGAAAACCAACCAACAGATCAATGGTGCCTAACAGTATATGCAATGAATTTCTGTACTCACTGTCCCCCACACCTCCTGCTTCTGTAAAGAAGGAGGGGTGGGTGCATTTTTTCAACTTTTGTGGAGGCCAAGTTTGGATGTTATACTTTAGGTTGTTTTGTTTCTCTTTTGTGTTCTTTTCACTTATATTATTAGTCATCATGCATATTATTTTCCTGTTTCTGTTTTTCACTCTGCATAGTTAATATATTTTCCTGAACTCTTCTGAATTCTTTATATTCATAATTTCTTATGGCTGAATAATAGTCATCTACATTTCTATGTTACAACTTGTTTAGTTGATTCAGCAGGTGCTTCTTTATACTAACAAAAATCTGCCTCCATATGAGGTTTCCCTCTTCACTTTCCTCTTCCATTTGCTCCCTGGACCTAAGCAGAAATAGTGGGATGCTCCTTCTCCATGGCAGACTGAAGCAGTTTTTTTGCAAGAGTTGGGGAGTGGGGAAGTAATACTTAAAATAAGGGGATTGTCCTAAAAGATGTTCTCTAAGGTCCCTTCCAGTTGTAAAACCCTGTGATCCTAAACAAGAGTGGCCTTGAATTCCTATCATGTTCAGGATACAGAACAGTGTCGAATATTTTTAAACAGTATTTAAAATTTCCAAAAGATGTCAGCATTCAAGGTGAATTGGACAGGGTCTTGACAGGAGGCTGGAAGATCCGTGATCTAGGTTTGAAGTGATGAAGGTCTGGTAGAAATGATTTGGATAGAAATGCAACAGATATGAGACATTTCTAAGAAAGAATGAATAAGAATTATTTTTTTATTTTTGCTTTATTTTTGCTTTTTTTTTATCCTTTAGGATAAAGAAAAGGAAAAAACAAAGATTATTCCAAAATTTAAAAGTCTTGGTGATTAGGAGATTGGTGCTGAAAAAAGCATAGAAGTTGGAAAGGGAGCTAGTTTGGGGATGGAGTTAATAGGCTTGATTTTTCATTAATGATGGGAAAGTCCACTGGCAATTGGAGAAACTACAGGACTTCACATAAGCCTTGATTATAGGAAGGTTAGAGATGTGAAGCTCTGAGAATGAATTGTATGCTTTAGAGGGATGCAGCTTGGTATTGTGGAAGGTGGATTGGATTGGAAGCTGGGAGACCGGAGTTCTAGTGCCAGATCCAAATGCCACTCACATTTACTTCATAGCCTTGAGAGAATCATTTCATCTCTCTAAGCTTTAGTTTCCTTTTCTTTGAAGCTTGACAGAGGGTCCCTTTCAATTCTAAATCTTAGAACTATATAGAAATATGGAGTATAGATCTGTGATTCTAGTTTGGAGGATCATTTGGTTCTAATGAAAAATAAAAGAAATCAATCTATTTTTATGTGATAAATGACATATGCTATAATTTCTGATACATAGTTTCATATTTAATTTTTTTTTGGAAATATGTAGGTGTCAGCATTTTCTCAGGGAACTCCTTTCACGTCACAACATTCACATGTTGTAGAATAGTTGGGAAAATACCTTGTTAATAATAGCTTATGTTTACATATTTCTGGAAAAACATTGAAGCATAGTGGATAGAGAGCCAACTGTACACATTGGCTGTGTCACCATGGGCAAGTCACTTAATCTTTCACTGCTACAGGCAACTCTCTAGGACTATATGTTGCAGAGAAAGTGCCAACCTGCATTAATCAATGGAGTTTGCTCACTAAGGAATTCTCTATTCCAGTGAACTCACAGGTCTAATCTCTAGCCCTGTACATGTGTGTGACATTTATTATTTCTTATTTCAAAACATTTTTTTCATTATTCTGCATTTAGTAAAAGTAAACATTTCTGTATACAATCATGGTGATCATGATGAGGAATAGATTTGGGGATTCAAGGCAGAGGGAGAGGTGGAATGACAACAGGTTTTGATCAGATAAAGGAATCTCAGAATTCATGAATGTAATAGAAGCACAACTAGACATGATGACCAGTTAAGAGTATGACTATCAAAATGCTATCCACATCCAGAGAAAGAACTGTGGAGTCTGAATGTAGAACAAAGCATACTGTTTTCTCTCTTTTTCTTTCTCTTGGTTTTTCTCTTTTGTTCTGATTTTTCTTTCACAACATGACTAATGTGGAACTATGTTTAGTATGATTGTATATGTGTAGCCTATATCAGATTGTTTGCCATCTTAGGGAGGGAGGAAGGGAAGGAGGAAGGAAGAAAAAAATGGTAACTCAAAATCTTATGAGTGAATGTTTAAAACTAAACTAAAATTAAATTTAAAAAAAGAGTATGAGCATCTCTGTGTGTAACTGAGGTAGAGATGGAGGAGTAGGCCATGGAACATGAGCAAGTTGAGTAATTGCAAAGTTAGGGTGTTTGAGGGAGTATTATTATGTATATTGAGGCATAAGAATCTCCTGGTATGGAATTCTCTCCATGGATATAAATTAGTAACACATTATAAGATCATTGATTTAGATCTAGAAGAGGGTTGTTAGTGTTTCTTTCAGGAGGTGACTAGTGGATTCTTTCTATTTTCACTTTGTCCTTTGATTCTAAGTCCGTTTGGTCCAGTTCCTTCATTTTATAAATGAGAAAACTGGGGTTTAGGAATGTTAAGTGACTTTCTTAATTTCTTAATTCCACACAGATATATCAGGCATGGTTTGAACCCAAGTTCTCTGATTTTAGGGACAGTGCTGTTATGGTTTTAGAGAGTTGTTTGACAGAGAGCACTGAGACCTTAAGTGATTGGTGTGTCATCATAAAAGTATGTGTGAAATGCAGGTCTTGAATCAGGTCTTCCTTGCTCTAATGCAACTTTCTATTCAATGTACAAGTTTACCTGTCACAAACTATTTAGAAAACATAAATCAGCACGTATATATTACAAAATACTTTTTCACCTAACACAAGGGTTAATTTATTCCTGAGTTGTGTGGCTTTTTTTTTTTTTTTAAATTCTTGAGCTTCCCTTATGTATTAGTGTTTACAGATCATTAATACAGTTGTTGAGGACGGGAAAATTTAGCTTTGAATGTCAGGAACCACTGCTCATAGAAGATATGTCTTAAAAGATGATAAAGCATTCTAAGATAACTTTAAGGCATGGGGAAAATTGTATTTTATTTGTATAAATTAATCTTATACTTTTTTTTTTCAGTTTCATCAAGGCACAACTTAATCTATACTGGGATGGGAATATCACTATGCTTTAGTATGATTATTGCTCCAGTGTGGTTGATTTACTACTTAAAAAACACAATGACATAATAATATAGCCTTGTAGTATCAGATTTAGACCTGGAAGGGATCCCAGAGTCATCTAATCTAATCCTTTCATTTTATAGATGAGGAAACTGAGACTCAGAGAAGTTAAGTTACTTTCCCAAGATCATTCAGGCAAAAGTGGCACTGTCACGATTTGAATCTAGGGTCTTTGATTCCAAAATGAATTAGATATAGAATCTTAGAATTTTGATCTGAGAGGGACCTTGAAAGTCATCTGATACAACCCTTTTCATTTCAAAAATGAGTGAACAGAAATCCAGAGAAGGGAAGTTGTTTTTGTAACATTTTACTTGGAGCTCTACCTTTGTGAAGCTTATTTTTCTAATTAAATATTTGTTCAATTAACAACCATCTATGCTGTCTCCCTTCCACCTCCCCCTTCTCTCCAGGAGGGGGAAAAAAAAAGAAAAATAAAACCCCTCGAATAACTATGCATACTCACTCAAAAGACATTTCCACATTGGCCATGTTTAAGAATGCATGTCTCTATATATCTAGTCTGTCATCTCTGTCAGGTGGTGGCTAGCATTCTGCATTATCAGTGCTCTAGAATCGTAATTGATCAGAGTTGTTCAGAGTTTTTACATATTATAGAATACTTCACTTTTATAATATTGAACTATAAATTGTTCTACTGTTTCTGCTCACTTTACTGAATCAGTTCAGTCATGTTCAAATGATTCATGCTCCTCCTACCCCTTCCTTGTTGGTATAGACTTCTGTTTGTTCTCTCTGATTATGTGAGATAAGTCACTACCCTCTATTCCTCTGTTTTTCTTCCCTAGTATATCCTTTTACTCCTTCCTTTCTTTTCTCCTTTTGAGATCATTAAACCATAACAAAACCACTCTCAAGTTCTCCATCTTATTTCACTTCCTTTACAACCTTTGCCCATATCGTGGTACCTGAATCATTCTCTCCTTCCCCAACCCAACTCCTCGTTAGAATGCAAACACTTCATCCTTATAAAGTCTTTTCAAATTGTTATTGATGTTGGTCAGTCCTGTTTCTGACTCTTCTTGACCCTATTGGAAGTTTTCTTGGCAAAGAAACTAGAATGGTTTGCCGTTTCCTTCTTCAGCTCATTTTATAGATGAGGAAACTGAGGCAAACAAGGTTAAGTGACTTGCCCAGGATCATATAGTTAGTGTCTGAGGCCATATTTGAACTCAGGAAGATGAGTCTTCCTGACTCCAGGCCCACTACTCTATCCATTGTGTCATCTTAACTGTCCTATTTTTCACTTTTCAAATTGCTCATTTATATTTACCTTTCTGTGTTTTTCTTTATTGCTTTATTTACATTTCAGCTCTACTCAGCTCTGATCTCTTCTTCAAGAATGGTTGGAAGTCTTCTATTTCATTAATCCATTTTAAAGGTCCCATTCAGTTCAGTCACTTTTCATTCATGTTTGGCTCCTCATGACCCCATTTGGGATTTTCTCAAGCAAAGATACTGGAGTGGTTTGTCATTTCCTTCTCCAGTTCATTTTACAGATGAGGAAACAGAGGCAAACAGAATTCAGTGACTTGCTCAGGGTCCTACAGCTAGTAAGTGACTGAGGCCAGATTTAAAGTCAAGAATATGAGTCTTCCTGACTCCAGGCCCAGTACTCTATCCACTGTGCCACCCAGCTGCCCAAGTTCCCAGTAGGATAGGATTTTATTCACTTTTGCCTGGGTAAATTATTCTCGGTTATAAGCCCATATTCTTGGCCTTCTGAAATACCATCTTGCAAGTTCTCCACTGCTTTAGAATGATGGCTGCTAAACATTGTGTGATCCTTATTGTGGCTTCTCGGTACTTAGAATCTTTCTGGCATTTTGAAGTATTTTTCTTTGATCTGGAAACTCTGAAATTTGAGTGTTGCTAGCATTTCTTTCAGGAGGTGACTAGTGGATTTTTCTATTTTCACTTTGTCCTTTGATTCTAAGTCAACAAGCATGTATTAAGTGCTTACTATGTGGTAGGCACTGTGTTAAACAATGGAAGTACAAATATAAGCAGAGAAATTGTCCTTGCCTTCAAGGAACTTACATTTAATGGGGGAAGACAACATTAAAAAAAACGCTGAAAAGGGAGTGGGGAAGTTACCCATGGCAGAGACGTGGTAGAGAAAGTTCAGAGAGTCAGCAGTCCAGGAGACCCTGGAAAGGGATGAAGACATGGCTGGCCTGGACACTTTCCCTATAAAGAAGTTTAGAGGGGGTAGGGTGGGAATGAGGCAATCAGAGGAAAGGATTGCAGGGGAACAATTTTCTTTCATGATTTCTTGAGATATGACATCCAAGTTCTTTCTTTTTTTGGGGGGGGGTCATGGCTTTCAGGTCATCCGTCTATTTTAAAATTATCTACCCTTGACCTGTTTTCCATGTCAGTTGTATTTGATATGAGATACTTTATATTTTCTTTAATTTTTAAAATTTTTTAATTTTTTCTTGATATTTCTTCTTCTCTGTTAAGAGTCATTAACTTCTGTTTGATTCATTCTAATTTTTGGTGAGTCTATTACTTGGGTTAGAATGTGTACTCCTTGTGCCAAGATGTTATTTCTCTTTCAAGCTCTCCATAACTCTCATTTCTTTTGATTTTTTTTTTCTTTAGAGCTCTCATTTCATGTATAAGAACTACTTCAAACTCATTTCTTAACTCTTATGTCATTTCTTTGAGGAATTCCAGTTGATTTTTTGTGGGCATGTTGTGTTTTTCTTTAAGCCTTTGTTTAGGGTAAAAACTTGGAAAAGCAAGATGGAGTGTTGTGGGTGATGAATAGCAGATTGGTCAATATCCTTTGAGTATTAGAGTCCCTCTTGGAAAGCAATGTATTAAAAGATTGGAAAGATAGGAAAGGACCAAGTGTGAAGAGCATTAAAGGCCAAACAAAGGAATTTCTATTTGATCCTAGAGGATAGGGAGCCATTAGATTTTATTGAGGGGGGTAGGTCAACCAGGTCAACCTGTACTTTTGGAAAGTCATTTTGACAATATTCTGGAGGATGGATTAGAGTAGGGAGAGAGATATGAAGTTAATATTAGTATTAGCATTTGTATTCATTTTTATTAATAATTATCCAATTATATTGCAGGAGTCCAGGTGAGGGGTGATGAGAGTCTGATGTAAGGCAGTAGTTATATGAATGGAGGGAAGGGGACATCTGTGAGTGTTACAAAGAAAAACACTGTAAAGTCTGGCATCTGATTGTCTATATGGAATGAGCAAAAGCTAGGTTGATACTGAGATGGCACACCAGGGTGACTGGAAGGACAATGGATGCTACCCTCTGTCCTAGGATCTCTGCCTGTCTCTCACTTTACAAATCAGTACACTGAAGCTTAGGCAGGTAAAGCAACTTTCTAAGGTTACATAGTTTGTAAACAGAAGAGCAATGATTTAAACCCAGATTTCTTACCAAAGTTCATAGCTTTTTTGCTGCCCCACACAACCAGCTTGGAGGCTGTTTTTAACTGTAGTTTTGAAGAAAGAGCAAAATGTGGATCACTACACTGAGAATAAGCCCCAGCTTTTGGTTTTGATTATACCATTGACTAATCATGTGATCTTGGCTAAGTCATTTAATCATTCTAGGTCTCAGTTTTCTCATCTATCAAATGGGGATAGCTGTACTTGACGGTAGAATCAAATGAGACAGTTTTGGTGAGGTGGAAAGAGCTCTGGATTTTATTTCAGGAGGCCTGAATTTCAACTGTGGCCTTTACATTTACGAGTTTTGTGACCAGATGCAAATCATTTTACTTGTCAAGCTTAGGTTCTCTATGTGTAGTACAAGTACCATAACGCTTTTACTACCTATTTGTTTTATCAGATAGACAAATATAGTATATATAACATGTTATTTGTTAACACAATAATGTGTGTATGTTATATATACATATAACATATACACATGTGTTACATAATCAACATTTCTCCTAGTGTCCCTCCTTGTACTGCCTTCCAGAGAACCATCCCTTATAACATATATATACACATATATTTGTATGTATTTCATATTTCACTGGGTTATATAAGGAAAATGCTTTGTAAACCTCATAGTATTATAGAAATGTTAGTTATGTGAAAGCATAAACTTTGTAAAATTTAAGCATTGTTATTATTTGAGTTGTCTTTTCAATGATGTGGATGAATAGGGTTTGTTCATTCACTGAACACATATATCGAGTGCCTACTATATGTAAGGCATTGAGGTAGCTATAATGATGAATAGACGTGGACCTTGTGTTCAATGCATTTTGTTTTGTGATGTGAAATAAGACTCCATATAGTATTTGCTATCTAGTATGAAAGTATGTGTATATATATGTGCAAATAATTTACTGTTATTCTTAAGCATATGACAGATGTTATATCTATTTAAAATAACCATATGCAGTGATTTTATGTTTATAACACATGAGGGACACAGCTGTCAATTGAGTTAAGTTATCTATAGTAATTATAAAATGAGTGGGTTAGAACTAAATAGATCTCCAAGGTCCTGTCCTCTTCTGATGTTCCATATTCTAGTATGCTATGATTTAAGACCCTCTTTGCCATAGATATTCTGTGTTTTAAAATACTACAAGTAGGCATAATGGTGTTGCATTATTGTTATTGGCATCAAGTGAGTGGGAAAAATAGAGTTCATCTAGAAAGCAAATTGAAACTTAAGGTACAGAACACATTGTAACACATTTCTACAAAATAAAAAAGTTTGTACTTGAAAAAAAACACATACACATTTATCTGAAAATATGATAAAATTTGGGAATCAGTAGCAAGGTTTATATTAGTTTTTAAAGAAACATATCCCTTCTAAATATGTAAACTGTAAGAATAGATATCCAAACCTAAGCTTTTTATTGAAAATATTTCAGTACAAAGACATCTACATAAACATATTCCCCGGTCAGTTTTTGTGTTATTTCTTTCCTACTGCCCTCATTCTTTTTATGTTTTTTTTTTTTTAATTCTTCTTGCAACTTCTTCCTCATTCCATTTTCAGTATAACTTGTCAGGACTTATTCAGCATATAGTTTAGAGAATTGTGAGGTGCCCATTCCATTTTGAGACTAAAGGGGTTATGGAAAATGTTTCAAATTATCAGTAATCTTTTTGGCATTCACAGATCAAAAATCCATCAACATGCCCAGGAAACAAAGATGAACATCCCCCCCACCCCCCGAATTTTATTGCCTAATGTCAACGGGCTCATTATTTGTACAATAGCTGATGTATTTAGTACTTGTTGATTCACTTAATTGGTAACTGTACTACATTCATAACAACTCCAACTACGGAAAACAATAGGTCAGTGTCTGCTATTTATGCATAAATAGTCACATAGAGGCAGAATATGTCTGAAAGGCAGAATATGTTATTTTGAAGAATAATCTCTTACATGAATGGGGCTATTGCTTATACCATGCTGAGGTGGGTTCTATGCGTTCCTGTATTCAATAATTGTCTGTATACTTACAATCTGGGAAGCTTGTTAACTATGCTTAAGATATTAGGTTAACTGTAATATTGAATAGTAGATAGCAATATATCTGAAATGCTGATATTGGAGCAAATATAAAAAGAAGAGCTCGTGTGGAAACACATGATTTTTCAGATTGGTAATAACCCAAATATTTTTATATCTGCTGTATTCTTTGTGATTTTAAATTGCTTTGGGGCCTAGAATTTTTTTTGGGGGGGGTGAGGATGTATATTTAAAAAGATACAACTGTTCTTTTGTAGCTGCTGAATATACATTTAAATGCTTTGTAATTTACTCTGTCATAAGTAGATTATTAAGAATATGAATTTTGAACTGGGAATAATTGGTATGATAGTAATAATTCATATTTACGTGGCACTTTGACTTCCCCTAAAACAATCTTATAAAATATTTACCTATTTTAAGTGGACAAATTAAAGGGAATGGATTTTTTGTTTGTTTGTTTTGTTGCGGGAAAGTTAGAGAAGGGGAGAATTTGTATTTAGAGGCTGGAAGTAATTATTTAGAATAATAATAATGACAATAATAGATCCCGTTCAGATATGTAGCATTTTGGATTTTGTCATAATAACCCTGTCTGGTATCTAGGGACTTAGTCTAAAAAGGAAGGCAAAGCATGTATTTTACTACTTTTCTTCAGATAGCTGAGTTATCAAAGGCAACAGAAAGAAATACTGACTAGGTTTTTCATTCTTGGCTTTTTTGTTGTTTTTTTTTTTGTTTTTTGCTTTTAAAGCAATATAAATATGCCTCTTCAAGAAATATATAACTCCTTAATAATCCAAACTTAGAGAATTAAAGTTTATAAAAAGGATCCATCTTTAGAAGAGTTGTGATTGTTTACTGAGACTGAACTAATTATCTGGGCATTTTACAATTTAGAGTAAACAAAGCCGAATTTTTGTAGCTCAGTTTCTTTGATGGTTTTCATTAGCATAATTACAGTTTGTTGCAATTTTCTGTCTTGCTATCAAAAAAGTTTTTGTTTTTGGCCTACCAAAAATTAACTTTTGTTTTTTTCCTTTTAAATAAATATTTTAAAGTTTAATCTCACATATAAAGCTTTAGAGACTTAAGGTTATAAAAGAGCTTGCCTCTGAAATACACAGCTTCTGTAGGTGTGCACTTTGTGTGTATGTGTTTTGTGTTTATAAAATCAGATATTACCGTGATGATTCAAAAAGTAATATAACAGACTTATAAACCTTTTGCAGTGTATTCTCATCCTCTCATCTGGAAAATTAAATCGGGCTACAGTGTTGATTAGTATTTAGGTTGTAGGGAAGGGAAGATAGTATCTTAAATGCCATGAAATTGAACAACGAGATTATAGTCTGCAGTTAATTCCAAAATCCTTTTTTGTGTTGCCTTTTGAGAGGAGCAGTTAGGATAGGTTTTCTGTGATACACAGCCTTGCACACGTTAAATTCTGTCTTAATGACTGACACATTATTTTGGTAACTCAAAGGCAGTGTTAAATGTGATGGTCTCTGAATTGATACTTGGCATTTTTTAAGCCAAAGTAAGTCTTTTAATTAGTCACATTTGTGATGTTTCAATTTTAAAGTTACTGTAGACATGATTTGGTGTGCTTTCAGAATTGTAGAATATCCAAGTTGGAAAAGAACTCAGAGGCCATCTAGTCTGTTACCTGAGCAGCCAGAATTGAACCTTAGTTCTTACAGTGTGTACACAAAATGAGATAGATGGATGGCACATACCCAAAATTAATTCTCATTATTATGTGGAACCCAAATGAAGAAAAAAAATTTAGAATCTTTGCATTTCTTCTTATTTAAAATAAACTACTTTGCTTAAATGTAGTTGCAAGAGCAAAAACTTGAAGTGATGTATAGATAACGTAGCTAATGAGCTGCAAACTAGACCTCAAAAGTATCTACTGAAGCCTAATGTTGCATTTCTGGTGCAAGGGAACAGTGTCTGCCATGTTTTCCAGAAACTTTAAGCCTAAGGCAAAACTTGGGGTTTTTGGAGTTTGTGTAAAATAATTTATAGCACCTACCCAGCATATCTGGCCCAAATTCTTTTTCTACTAATTAAACATCCTCTGGCAAATTCTAGTACATCTTACAGGTCTAAAAGTGCATGTTAGAAGAGTGGCAAATTTGAAATAACATGAAAAACTTTCCCCTTATCCAAAAAAAATTTTGAATTCTTCCTCAATTTTTGGGCTCTGGAAAAGCTAATCTTTTTAAGTACAGTAATACTTTTCTTAGGTCAAGTTGGGGTATACAATCATGTCTTGTGAAAATGCCTACATTAAATTTGAAAAAAACCATTGTTCTTTGTACTGGCAAAGTACTTGGGGAGACGAATTGTCTTTTCTTTGGGCGACTCTGTTGTGCTGGAGGTAATCTATTGTATCTGTAAGGGATGAAGGCTGCAAATTCAGGAATCTAAGGCTCCCAAAGGTTAAGTGATACTCTGGGGCTTGTTGGCAAGAAGTGGGAACTGTCAAACTTTCAGTTGAAAAGTATTTTCTTGAGAGATTTTCAAGTCTGCAAGTATTTATCATTTAAATAAGAAATAAGTTGTAGATAGTGACAAGACTAGGAGGAAAATAAGGTGGGGAAATATGATCATATCATGACTAATATAAATTTTATTATGTTAATATTTAAAGGATCAGTGCTTTCATTGATATGATTATGCCCTCCATTGATACAGATGGTAACCAAGTTTTTTGAGCCAGAGCATGTGATGAATACATTTTCAGTAGTAATTTTAATTTTCTAATTGTCTTAGTCATGCCTAATGCTGGTATCTTGTTTCAGACTTTATCTCTTCTAGTGAGAAAGGATTTCTGTATATATGTGTCTTAATTTATTTTCCAAACGAGAAACCAGGACATGTGTTCTGACAAAGGATGTTACATTTGCAAAGCCTTGTTAAAAATATATTTTCTTTTCTGCAGATCAGTACCATCTTAGAAAATCCAGGACATGCAGATTTGTCTTGCATTTATTGATGTTAATTTTTTATCATTGAGAATAAACTTTTCCTTGCCACAGTTTTTCTGCTAGTACATCTTTGTAATAAAAGTTCACAGCTTATGACCATGCATTTTTGATTGGGGTGTATAAATGTGAGGTGACATTTTGGAAATTAGCAATTGTAATAGTGGATGATGGTTTAAGAACTAGAGATATAAATATTAGACTGATGCATAGTTTTCCAGTGTATGTTATTTTCCACATAAAGATATAGAACATTTCATGAAATGGTCCCAGACCATTTAAAACTCAAAGAAATGCAGCTGACGCAATGAAATACATAGAGTACTTGTAAAAACATACAGACACGCAAATGGATTGCTGCCAGACAGAAAATATAAAGGCGGTTTGCCTAACCGCAGGGTGCCGAGTTTTGTACATGTGCCATGCCGGTGCTGTTAGTACAGAGTATGTTGTGTTGCTTGGGGAAAAGCAGATTGCATTTGGACCTTTTTAGCTTAAGAGTCTTCTGTAGATCTTTAGGTGAAAATTATGGATCAGCACAAAGTGAAGAAGCCATGCAAAATAGGCATTTTGTGAAAACACCAATGCAACTTGTTTTCCTTTTTGGTGTTAATTTTGTAAAAACTATTGCATAATATTCTTGATTGCCAACTGCCACTGAGTTCTCTTCTATTGCTTCATTGTGGAGTCAAGGGGCCTCAAAATTCTCAAAGCTTGCTAATAGAATAAAATTTTTAAATGTTCTTTCAGGTCCAGAAGGTTGATTATAATCTAGGCTCAATTGATGGGCTGTGGGTCTCTTGTCAAAGAATCAATGTAGCTGAATACATAGAGGCTTATTACTAGAATGTTCGTCAAGACCTGTTGAATTTTTTTGACCCCAGTAACTTTTATAAAGATAGTTTACAATAGCCTAGCGGTCTTACAATCTGCATCGGTAATCGACATATAATGAAATCATGGATTCTAGAACTATTGAAGTGTGAAGTATTGAGTGATTGCTATATTGGATATTTGTGGTTAAAAGGAAGAAGCTTTGTTCATTTAAATTGACCCAATCTAATATGTGCCAAAGCACTATTAGGTGGACTATTAGGTGGTCTTAAAAAAAAAAAGGCTTGTAGGTTATATTTTAGGGAGTATGAACATTTCTCTGCTATCATAAATAACATTTATTAAGAGATTAGGAAAATCAGAGCTGCAAAAGCTTGTAGACTGATTGTAGCATATGATAAATTATTTATTACCTGGAAACTTTTGTTTGTAAGAAATCCAGAATCTCTAGTACAGTAGCCTCAAGAAAGGTAAGTGGATTGATTTGATAGATTGTGTTATGCTTAAGTAAAGTAGGATTTCATAGGAAATCTATTTCTTATAATCAGTCCTATTGATTTATGCATTCTGGAGCTCAAGAAGTCTCCATTTACTATTAGTATTTTAAAGTAATTTGGTGCTTCCATCAATAGGATCACTTTCTTTTTGCTCATTTTGTTATTGTTTGTTGTTCAGTTGTTTCAGTTGTATCTGACTTCTTCACAACCTTACTTGGAGTTTTCTTGGCAAAGATGGTAGAGTGGTTTGCCATTTCTTTCTCTAGTTCATTTTACAGATGACGAAACTGAGGTGAACAGGGTTAAGTACCTGGATCACACAGCTAGTAAGTGTCTGAGGCCAGATTTGAACTCAGGAAGATGTCTTCCTGATTTCAGGAGCTCTATTCACTGTGCCATCAAGCTGCTGTCTGCTCATTTAATATATTATTTTTTTTAATTATAGAATTTTCTGGTTTATGAACAGACCCTAGACATTGGAAGGTTAAAGTTGAAAGAAGCCATGCTTATTTGCCTATCAGTCTCCCTCCAACCCCTTGCTCTGCAACTATACACCCCTTAGAATCCAAGCTTCATGAAGGCAGGTATTGCTTTGTTTTTCATCTTTATTTTCATGGCATCAAGCATAGTGCCCTGCACATAGTAGGCACTTAATAAATTTTTTTAAAAATAGAATATTAGAAAGTAGAACAAAGAATGTTAGAACTGAAAGAGATGGTAGGATCTAGAACAGACAATATTAGATCAGGAAGTCTTCTATAGTAATTACTTATATGTTAGTTTAAATATTTCTAGTTCCTTAGTATTCTGGTTGGTTAAAGCAATGATAGCAAGTTGCATGTTTAGCTAACTTTTTGTCACTTTCTAGAAGAATCAAAGTAATTTTTGAAAAAAAAAAACTAATAGCATATTACATATTTGAATGGAAAATGGCTGCTGATATTTGTTATCGAAGGGCTGATAAGGGATACAAGGTTTTGTAGGAACACAGTGAGTGATTTGGAGGAAAAACAAGAAAGCTAGCAGTTAGATATGCTAGATTATTTTAAAAATTCTTAATCTTTTTTGTGTTAGGAATTTCTTTGGCAATCTGCTGAAATCCATGGACCCCTTCTCAGAATGATCTTTTTAAATGCTTAAAATATGTAGGATCACAAAGAAACCATTGAAATAGTTATCAAAATATATATATTTTTAAAGAAGTTCACAAACTCAAGGTTAAGAACTGCTCTATGGAGATTTTTTTCTCTTGGGGCATCAGTTTGTGTTGAATTCAAGTTGTCAGTCATGTTGTTTTAGAAATTATAGCAGTTAGCATTTATTTTTGTTCTTTCTCATAGCATTAATAATGTAGAATTACATTTACCTTATACTTTAAGGTTTATGTAGCAGGTAGTACAAGTACTGTGATTCCCATTGATTGATGCAGAAACAGGCCTCCTGAAGGGAAAGGACTTGCTTCTGGTCGCTCCACAGAGTAAACTCTGGAATCAGGTCTTCTAATGATAAACCTGTTGATCCATTTACTGGACCACATTGCTTGTCAATACATAGAACACTTTAGAAAAGCTTTAGTGGATGACAAGGCTGCTCCTTTGCCTGCTAATCCCTGCTTGTGTAGGGCCTTTTCATTCAATAGGACATTTTGACTGCCCTGTAGGCTGCTGTCTGTGGAGGTCAGATGCAGTAAACTGGTTCCAGTCCAGGATGATTGCTATTCCTGAATTGCAAAAGCTTGTTATTCTGAGTTGGTACTGATGTCCCAACCAGTTTTGAAACGTGATTGGCTCCTGAGTTCTGTGCTTTTTCCACAAACTGTGGTCCTAATGCAGTCTGTTAATTGAAGAGCCAAAATTCTTTTTACTAACACCCTTTTCCAATGCTTTATAATAGTGTGGTGATTACTTTGGGTTCTCTAAGGCTATGCCAGAGGTACATAAACTCTAGGTAGATTGTACTAAATTGTAAAGTCTTCCAGTAAAAGCTTGGTGATGAATTTTATGTCTGCCATCTGGAGGCTAGCCTAGCTAAATTGGGAGAGATTCATCATTGGAAGATTAATGAATTCTTTTGGTCATAGCAAATCATGCTAAGTGCCTGCTAAGGTGTAGAGGGATTGCCATTCCTCTGTTGGTGGATTGAATACTCATAATGATGAAATCATGGGTCTTTTTGAAGTACTGAATAAAAATAAAGATTTTTTTTTTAAACAAACCTTAACCATATAAAAAGATCAGAATTTGGGTAAATATGGATTGGAAGGAGACTAGCATCTGGCAAAAATACATTCAACACAGCAAACTTATCAATAGAAAGAACAAATAGTTCAAATTTACCAGATCCCTTTTGTATATTTTGCAAAAACAAACTATAATGACGATCTTAATGTCCCTCTGAAAATAAACCACTTCCTTCTTATTTTTGAAAAGTTAGCTGTTTTACTAATCAATAGCAAATGGTATTCTAATAGTTTCTAATTAGAAAGCAGTGGTGTAATGGAAAGAAGACTGGATCTAGTCAGAAGACCCGTGTTTGAGTATCAGCCGAAACTTCGTAGTTGTATGACCGGGGGCAAATCAACCACCTCCAGCATGTGTCATTTTCTTTTTTTGTCAACTTAGCCAATCTGATGTGTACGAGCTGGTACCGCAGAGTTGTTTTAATTTGCACTTTTCTTATTATTAGTGAATTAGAGCATTTTTTCATATGACTATTGATAGCTTGGATTTCTTCCTCTGAAAACTTCCTATTCATGTCCTTTGATCATTTATCAGTTGAGGAAGAAATAAATTTTTATTAAGCACCTTCTATATGCCAGTCACTGTGCTAAATATTTTACAACAACCCTGGGAAGTAGGTGCTATTACCATTTACAGTTGAGGAAACTGAGGCAAACAGAGGTTAAGTGATTTGCCCAAGATCACCCAGATGCTAAGTGTCTGAGGCTGGATTTGAACTCAGGACATCCTGACTCCTGGTCTAGTACTGTACTCACTGTGCAACTTAGTTGCCTTATTGGGCTATTGTGAGGAAAGTATCTCATAAACCTAAAGTTCTAGGTGAATGGGAGCTCTAATTATTGTTAGTAGTTCATTTATCTGTTGACTTATTGACAAAATTGGTTGACCATGGAAATGTAATTTTGTAAAGCAAATGAACTTTTATAATTTTATTTGAAATAGAGTATCATGGATGCTATTTTCCTCTAGGCTTTTTGAGTGAGGCTAACTGTATCAGACAGAACATGATTTCTTCTTATATTTTACTACCATGTTGTGTATACTGAAAAACCAAACTGGTATTAGGGGTTTTCCTCATCATATTCTATTCTAAAACATTTGATAATGGGCAGAGAAGATTTAGGGCATATTCTCTAGCATCTTCAGAATTGTTTTCTAAATATTTGGGAGATTTTTCATTATGATAGTGTGAGCCTTATCCCCTCTATTTGAATTAGCCTTGAAAGGGTTCAGTCCTTTGTGCCCCCTCCCCCTCCCCCATCCCTCACCCCCCCCACCCCACCCAGTGGTGTGAGAGAAGATTTTTCCAGCCCACATCTGTAGTTGGGTAAAGGAGGCTCCTGATTAAAGTTGAAAAGTCAAAGCAGATTTAGAAACCATTTTGTGTGTGTGTGTGTGTGTGTGTGTGTGTGTGAGAGAGAGAGAGAGAGA
>NW_020954564.1:45790083-45794130 GCF_900497805.2 Vombatus ursinus | reverse complement strand
TTTTTTTTTAATTTCTTTTTTTGTATTTCTGGAGGAGGGTAAAAGGGAGTTCCTTGAAGAGCCCTTCCTTGTGCTTATCAACATAGCAGCCTCATCTGCCCTCCTTGGATCCCCTGCCAGGGTTGCTATCATCTTCTGATCAAATATTAATGTGTGATTCTCTGCCTGCTCACTAATCCAAAGCCAATTAATATTATCTGTCAATTATTTACAGGTCCTGAGGTGCAGAGGCAATTCCCAGAGGACTACAGTGACCAGGTTTGGAATGCGTAATTAATTTTTTTACATGACAAAATTTATTTCAGGGTTGTTCAACACATTATTACCATTTTTTAAAAACCAAAAGTGATAAGTGGATTTTTAGAAGGGAAGAGAGGCAGTGATTAGGAACTAACAATGAAGAAGCCAAAAATGAACTAGTACCAGGAAATGCTAGTACTAGATTTGGGGCATGAATGATAGATGTGTAGTATAGTGGATAGGATACTAGATGTAAAGTTAAGGGATCTGATTTTGAATACACTTTCCAAGGCGTGTTAGCTGTGTGACTCTTGGCAGGTCAGCTTATCTTGCCAAGGCTTCTTCATCTGTAAAAGGGGAATAAGGGGGAAAGGGAATAATCTTTTATATTAGTACCTACTGTGTGCCATGCACTATGCTAAGTGCTTTGCAAACGTTATCATATTAAAATAGGGTACATTCCTTAATTTATAACATAGGTATGAAGAATACTTTTTTCAAACATTAAAGTGCTGTAGAAATGGAAGTTATTATTATTAATATTTTAATTAAAGACAGAGAAAGGTAGAACATTTCTGAGGACATTTTACTTTGAAGTATGCTGTGCTTTGCTATTTATTATGAAATTCTCTTTGGGTTGTTTGTTAAAGTTTTAAATTCTGTGGGCATCTTAAAAATTACATTGTAACATTTCCCAAAATTTGAAGTAGATTATGAAAAATCAGTAAGCAGCAGTAGAATTGAAATGAAGATACATATTTGTGAAGGAAAAGTCTTTTAGGAGGTTTTATGTTGAGAGTTTTAGCTGAAGTGCTGATGAAATCTGAAGTTGTCAGGTTCATTCTTTTAGTAGAATCAGAAAAGTCACTTTCACCAGTGAGGTCGTCTCAGCCAATGCTGAATTTCCATTGTTTTTTAACACATCCATGGCGCTTTAAAATTTGACCAGGTTCTGAATTTGTGGACACAATTGCAACCTCTTTTACTTTGATGTAAAAAGGTAGTCACCAGAGAATTTTTTTTTTCTGTTTATGCTTTTAATTTGAATTTTATGATATTATTGCCTGAATATATTTAGGAAAACATCTTTAATTTTGTTAATGAAACAACTTCATAAACCTTTTCTCTTTCCCTATTGCCTCAAAAGGCCCTGTGCATGTCTAGTCCTAGCTCTGCCCCTATTTTGTTTTGTGTCTTTGGAAAAATCATTTTACTTTTTTAAAATCCATTTTCCTCATCTGTTAAATGAAGGAGTTAGACTAAGTGATATAGACCAGTGGTGTCAGACTCAAATAGAAACTGGTACCACTAAACTGTATATCAGGATCCCTGCAGGCCACATAGTGACTTGGTTTTAAAATGTAATATCTCTATTTTACTGTATTTTTATTTATTTTGTTAAATATTTCCCAGTTACATTTTAATCTAGTTTAGGCCGCACTCAGGAGTGTTGTGGGCCATATGTTTGACACCTATGATCTAGACTTTTTAGCTCTAATCCTTTATGTTCTAACATTCTATGCTCTAATGACCTTTCTTAGTTATATTATGGACTAATAATCTGTTCGTAGGTCCCTCCTAGTGCTAACATTCTGTGGTTCAATACTAAATATGATTCAATGCTAAATATGATGTCTTATACAACATGTTTCTGAGGTATTTCTGTTGAATTCAACAAATATTTTTAAAGCTCTGTGATCTGTAAGACATTACTTGGAGCTGGGGATATACAAATGAAAAAAATTTATAAATGTATAGCCAATGGGGAAAACAGTTGGAAATTTGATATTGGTAAAATGAGTTGGAATAGCAAATATAGTTGAACCCTAAATGTAGTTGAACATTGATGTTGTGGGGTAAAATTATCAAGTATAATAGGCTTTTTTATTGATATCTGTACATATGTATATCTGATATACATATGCACACATATGTGGTGTATATATATGTGTGTGTGCATGCATACATGCATGCAGAAGTTATAATTTGACTAATATTATAGCTAAATCATTGGTATTAGGTAATTCTGTAAAATGGGATTTTATTGTACTATTGTACTGGCATAGCATTACTGTGACTAGCATCATTTTGTGTGTACCAAACCCTGTTGTACCAATCTGAGATCTCACTACAAAATTATTTAGTGATCACCCATCTGTACTATTTATAAAACATTATTCTTTTGAAATTACTTTGTAATGATTCACCTGACTTTTTTTTTTTTAAAGGAACCAGTTACTAACATTAGGTGGAGTATATTTATATAAGAATCCTGGGGGGAAATCAAACAAACAACAGTCAGTCAAGTTTGTCCATGATTCAGCAGAATTGAAACATTTGTGTTCTGTCCCCCTTATCTCTTCCAGTCTCCAAACACTCTCAAACCAGATTCTTTTTTTGTTGTTGTTCAGAGGCAGCACTGTACTGTGGAGAGTGTATTGTGTTTAAGAAGAGCTGGATTTGAATCCTTGGTCTACCATTTAGTAGCTGTATGACCTTTGGCAAATCACTTGACCTCTCTGGATCTCAGTTTTCTTATCTGGAAAATGAGGCTTGTAGTACTTATACTCTCTTTCTCCCAGAGATGTTGCAAGGAAAGTGCTGTATCAGCTGTTAGGCATGTACACACACAGACACACATGCATGTGTGTGTGTGTGTATGTATAGATACATACATACAGTAAGAGAGAGAGAGAAACAGTTTTAAGCTCCCTCTGAGCTATAAGATCTTATTAGATTTTTATGAGAACATCTCAATAATTTTTTTCTTTAAACACTATCAAAACAGTACAAAAAATTTAAAACAGTGTTGAGTCGAATGTAAGCCTTGAGTTATCAGAGTGTTGTTTATTTTTGTGTTATGTGTGTATGTAAGTTAAACTTTCTGTGATCCAATAGTCAGAGTAATGAAGAAAATTGTGGTGGGGAGGAAACTCTAAATACTGTAGTTGTAACCTGGAATAATGTCTTTTGACTTTCTGTTATGTCAGATTGTAACATTTTTGCTTTAAAGTTCTATTTAAAAAAAATATGGTTTATATTTGAACAGCATTATAACATATTCAATGCAAATCTTGGTATGGACACTGAGTATAGCACAATGGCTCTTCACTTGTCCTTTGAATTATCTAAGGTAACACTAGCCTTTTTTACCTTAGATGCTAATACTCAGAATAGACACCATTTATATAGTGCTTTGAAGTACATAACAACCCTCTGAGGTGATAATATTAGTACCCTCATTTCACAGAGGAAGAATCTGAGGAATGATTTACCCAATGTTACCAAGTTTGTGTTTTTTACCCACATTTAGAGTCCATATCTTCTGATTTCCAGTCCAATGCCTTCTCCATCACACTCCACTTCCTCTCAACAGCATATGCTTGTTGGGATCCAGCTCATTCTTATAGCCATAGACCTTAAGTCTGGAATATAATTGGAAGCATTGTAGGGACCACCTGTTGGGGGATACAGGCTTGAATTATTTGAAAGTTGTTCTTTTTGATTTTTTTAAAGGCATTTTTAAAAGTCATTACTAGGTTAGAATTTAGAAAATGATTTATGGAGTATACTTTTCCCATTGATGGGGGCACATGTACCTTATGATACCATTAAAGAAAGTTTGACTTGGTTTTAGGAAGGAAGCTTCTGAGTTCACAGATATTTTTCCTTTTTTTTTTTGTGGGGTGAATTATGCCTACTGGCAAATGAGTAAACAAATACTGAAATTTAATAGGAAATTTATATTTCTTGAGTGCCTATTTTCATTTGGTTCTAAGAGCTAGAGAAGTTCAGAACTAGAGTGGT
>NW_020954564.1:45732583-45787583 GCF_900497805.2 Vombatus ursinus | reverse complement strand
GATTAAACCTAATACACATATTGGAACTTATAGTTATTTTGTGTTTTGGATTTTCAACAGATTTCTAACCTTATATGATAGTTGTTAATAACAGAATTCAAAAGAGAACCTGCTCCTGTAGGAATTTTGCCTTAAGAAAGTGTAGAATTCACAACAATCTTATGTAACTCTTTTCTTGATAAGCTTTCTAAGAAAATATCAATATGCTAATGAATTAAAAAAAGATCCTACACAATCAAGTAGTCTTTCCTATTGAAAATTGACTTGTGATTAATTGATAGGATCTGTAATAATTGCATTATGTTTACTGTATTCATTCATAATTACAAAAATAATTAGTAAAACTTTACTCATGATTAGTGTTGCTTTAATGAATACTCATTGAATTAAAAGAGATAGGATGCTTAAAATTACGTGTTAGCAAATTAGCCAGGCCACACTCATAAAAACCCCATCTTTAGTGGTAGGGCAGTATACAGATTTCAGGTTTATTATTTCTTTTTAAACTTGGTCTCCAGTAATTATAGTGCTTGGCACCTAGTTGTTTGGAACAAAGATATACTAGTAACTCATCAGGGGGATGGTTTCCATAAATAGTCTTGTAATATGTGTCAAGTATAATAGGCATTTATACATAACATTTTAACAGATATTAGTTATAATGCTATTATATCCTATACTAAAACATCAGTAATTAATAATTTGTTCCTACACAGTTGTACTTTTACAACTTGATTGTTCTAAGAGCAAAGATGGGAATTGAGTATGGTTGAAGCCCCCTTTACAATGAATGAGTCTCTGGTAGGATGAAATATTGCTTGTGTCTCACAGCCCTTTACGAAGGAACTGGGCTTTGTTGTTCTGCTGTTGCTTATGTAGATTTCCACTTTGACTTGCAGGTAATTTTTCTTTCCACTGGCACTGAAACAGAGGTTATAATGAAACCAACCATCTTTAAGCATTTATAGAAACTATAAAATTTTTATGGAAATCTTTATATAGAAACTAACAGTGTTTCTTGTACATAGGCAACGTAGAAACATGGTGCATTGGGAAACATAACAAATAAAAAAAGTACCTTTTCTTCATGGTGTTACATGGTCTGCATGAATTTGGAATTTCAGGCTGGCTGGTTAAGCAAATTATGAAAATACATATCATCTATACATCAAAAGGGCACCAAATACATAGCTTGGTGTGGGCTAATAGTGATAGAAATTGGCATTTTGGGGTTGGGTTTAATTGCTTAAGTATGAAGTTTTTTGTCTGCTCAAACCATGTATACTCTGATGAAAATGTTTCTTTGGCTTGTAATTATTCCTGAACAAATACTTCCTTCGTGGAAGTGGATGGGAAAATTTGATTAAAAGGTAGCAGTGATAGTTTTTCAAAGAATTTTCTTGTTTTGTTTTGTTTTGTTTTTGTGAGAAGATGTGGGAAAATATGGTTGTCTTGTTGTCTAAAAAAAAATTTGGACAAAAAGACAAAAGGTAAACCTTGCCAGTTGCAACCGAATCTGTATATGGCTTCACTGAAGAAGTTATTCAATAAATTATACTAATAATTACAATTGCTTCTATTTATCTAGTGCTTTAAGTTTTGCAAACTGTTTTCCTTCCAATACTCCTGTAAGGTTAGTAGTGTACGTTTTATTATTCCCATTTTAATATGAAAGAACTAAGGCTAAGAGAAGTTAATTTCAGTTACTTAAGAGAAAAAAGTTAAATGCATAATATTATAAAATTATGTCGCAGCCATAAGAATTTATTAAGCACCTACTATTGGCTAACCATTGTTTTAAGGTCTGGTTGTGATGCTTGGTTGTATGTGAAGAGGTGTCTGATCCCAGGACCTTGGGCGCTATGTCACAGTGACGCATCAGTGCATTTACAGTCCTGTAGTCTCTCCTAAGTGTATAGGAGAGGATAGTGCCATGAATGAGTAATAAGCACTAGACTTGGCACTGGGAAGCCTGAGCTCAAATCCCAGTCTTCTGGTCACTGGCTGTGGGACCTTGGGCAAGTCCTTCTCTGCTTGGAGCCTCAGGTTTTGTTTTTTTTTTTTTAACCTGTAAAAATAGGAATAATAAAATATACTGCCTGTTCACAGGTTATGAGGAAAATACTTTTTAGACTATAAAGCACTATACAAATGGTAACTATTATGCTAATATTAGTATGATCAATATTTTCATCAGTTAACCTACATTAAGCAACCCATTTAATATATAGATAATATATGCTTTTATCATTTGTGTAATAACAGTAATGATAATAATAAATAATGAAGTTGCGGTGCTTCCCTAAATCACATCTTCGATTAAAATTGCTTCAGGCCTTATTGGGGGTAACTTGATAAGAAGCAGTATAGCATATGGCGCTGGAACCAGGAAGGCCTAGGTTCACATCCAGCCTCTGATATGTATTGGCTGCCTGACCTTGGGCAAGTATTCTAGATAGCTCCCTAAGACTAAGTTACAGAGGTATTTGTAGAAAGACTTCCCTCCCCTAGGAGTTCTTTTGTTTTAGTGAAATCATAGGTTCAGTCCCTATCGTAACTAGGTATTATAAATATTTGCTCTTATATAATCATATCATTATTTTTTTCCCTTTTCTTCCATGAAAACTTGAAAACCGGTTTTTTAATAGTTATCATAGGCCTTGGTAATTTGATGGAGTTAGACTTTCAGGTGGAACTTAATTTTTTTTCTCCTACATATAATAAAAGCTTCCAGTCTCTGTAGCTCCCAAACCTCTGAGGTAGTGTTTGATGCAATAATAACAAAACTCTCTCTTCTTAATGAGATTTCATCCAGTGGTGCTTTCAGTGTCTAGGATGGCCCAGGTATGTGATCATTTAGACATTCAACTGAGTCAGGGAGTGGGGTGGGGTGGTAGGGGTGCTTGTACTTTTCTCAAGGCCTCATTGATAAAGTACTGATATGTTTGGAAATTCCGTTTTAGAGTTGAAACTGCTTGAGGAACTAGTCTGTAGTGTAGAAAAGAGGAAGCAGTGGTGAAAACTAGACTGTATCAAGCAGGGAGGAATTCTGGATCTGTCGCTAGCTCCCTGTGTATCCTTCTGGAAGCCAATTTACCTTTCTTGGCCTCACTTTCCTACTCTGTAAAAAGAAGGGTATCCTAGGATCACTTCTATTCTGACATTGCACATTCTGAGGTCCCTTCTAAGTGTGACAAATGTATTTTAAAGTCTCTGAGCCATACCTATGTTCTATGGTTCATTCTAGTTCTCATAGTTTATATTCTTTGGTTCTTTCTAGCTTTGAAGCTCTACAGGTCTACTTCAAGTTTTTCCTGTATTATTTGGTGTGTTATTTAGTTGCTTTGTCAGTGCTTCTAAGAACATGTACATTTTTCTGATAGACAGTTGGTTTATGCTTCTAAAGTTCCTCGCAGTATAATTCAATAGCAGTTTTAGTTCCATTTCTCTAGTGGTTTGCAGTTTAAGAAGTACTGCCTCAAAATCCTGCGAAGTATGCAAATAGTATTTATCCCTGTTTTACAGACGAGGAAAAGTTTTCCCACATGGTCAGTCACAAACTGGGACTTGAGTCTAGGTTTGCTGTTCTTTCCATTGGTTTCACAGTTTTCATTTAGTAGAATATTTTTAGTATAACTATTTCTGATAATTTAAAAAATGTCCTCTCTTAATTCCTGTGACTCATTTTTTTCTTTTACTTTTGAAGAGTTTTTGTTTGGAATAGAGATTGACTATTGTGTTTGACTGTAGAGGGCCGAACCATCTTAGAAACCAGGTTTCCTGATTCCCAGTTCAGTTTAAATATACACTATATTAAGATGTGTCTGAATTCATTGGATTCTATCTAAGGGGATTTAATCATTGTACTATCAAGGGGTTCATCTTAGTAGGCAATTTAGCATTGAATGATTTCTGGGATAGTATTATAGTGTTGTTTAAATATTCCCATCAAGAATCCATCCATCCTTTCCTTAAAGGTCATCAGTGATGAGGGATTTATAGTTAGGCATTTTTGCCTGTTGGCAAGTCATTTCTTCTTTTGAGGTTTGAGTTCTTCATTTGTTTAAAAAAAAAGATTAAAATACTTGTATTATCTGTCTCATGAGGTTGCAATGAAGATTAAATGAGATAACATATGCAGAGCACTTTGTAAACTGTGGCTGCTTCTCTTATCATTTATAAATAAAGTGACCTGATGTGCTCAAAGGTTAGTAAAGTGTCAAGAGTCAGGATTCATACTCAGGTCTTCTAACTCTGAATCTGTTGTTCTTTCCACTATTATCACTAATGTAAAATGGTAATCCCTGTTTTTATTTAGCTTTGTATTAAGGACCATATAATGCTATGATTTCTTCCTCTGTGATTTCAGAGACCTCAAAAAGATTTCTGGACAATTGTTGCTTGATAAATCCACTCAACACTCTCCCTTTGTCTGTGGGTTTTACACATACATACACACATACACACTCACACTCACACTCAAACATACACACATATGGGTCATAAGTGTTAGAAAATCTTGATTAGTGTGTTCATTTGGGTGCACTACATTTTAGGAAGGACTTTGACAAGCTGGAGGATGCTCATAGCAGGGCCATCTGGATGAGTAATGTCTTCAAGTATAAGATTTCTTCTTCCTTGTTGGATTTTATCTTCTTCTTCTTCCTCTACCTTGTCTTAAGAAATACCTTGGTGGCATCTCTTTATGTGCTTATACAACCATATATTATGTAACATACAAGGATTGGTTGGAGGAACTAGGCATGTTTAGCCTTATAGAAGAGAAGAATTATGGGGACATACCATCTGTCTTTAAGCATTTGAAAGAGTGGTCTTGGTCATTCTGTTTGGCTCAGATGGTAGAACTCCGAGCATTTGGTGTAAATTGTGGAAAGGGAGATTTAGGTTTGATATAAGGAAAAATCTTCTTGTATTTACTTGGTATATATTTTGTTTACACACACGTATGTGTGTTTTTTTATATATATACACATATATACATATATATGTGTATATATATGTATATATATGTGTGTGTGTGTGTGTGTATATATATATATATATATACACACACACACACACACACACACACACACATTTTGTTTCTTCTGATAGGAAGTAAACTCCTTAACCTCAGGGACTGTTTCATTCACTATTTCAATTTAAAGTGTCCAGTAGAGGGACTGGCATATAGTAAGTGCTTAGTAAATCTTGCTGATTGGTCAATATGTATTTCTAAAATTTGCATCGTTAGACTCTATGTCCAATAGTAGGATCACTGGATCAAAGAATATGAGCAGTGTAGTAAGTTGAGTTGTTTTTTTTTTTCAAGGGGCATAATTTTCAATTGAGCTCCACCAACACTATATTAATGTGATTTTTTTTCTTACAGGTTTTCTAACATTGCCTATTTCTTCTTTTGTCAACTTTGCTAATTTCATGGGTATGAGGTGATCAAATTTATTGTTCCAAAGGAAGAATGCCTATAATGGTCATGCATCATTGAATTTGAGATTTTCCATGTATAAAAGTTTGGAAATTTAGTTGTAGGTCCTGTTATTCTTGTAACTTAGTCAAGTCAGTCATTAAGCATTTATTAAGTACCTGCTATGTGCTAGGCACTTTGCTAAATACTAGGGATACTGGCAAGGGAAAAAGACAGTCTCTACTTTCAAGGAGTTCACTAATTGAGCCCCTTAGACAGTAGAATGCAGGATCTGATATGCAAACAACTTCATACAAACAAGATACATGTAGGATAAATTGGAGATAACCAGTAGATGGAAGGCATTTGCATTAAAGGGTGTTAGGAAAAGTATCTCATAGAAGATGAGATTTGGCTAAGACTTGAAAGAAACCAGGGGAGGTGTAGATGTGGAGGGAAGGTATTCCAGACGTGGGTGAACGGATGTGAAAATGCCCAGAACCGAGAGATGGAGTGTCTTGTTCGAGGAAAAGCAAGGAGACCAGTGTCACTGGATCTCAGATACATGGGAGGGGGAAGGGATAGAAAGTATGAGAAGACTGGAAAGGTATAGGAGGGGGCTAAGTTGTAAAGATCTTTAAATATCAAACAAGATTTTATGTATGATCCTGGAGGCGAAAGAGAGCCAATGGAGTTCATTGAATAGGGGAGTGACGTAGTCAGATTTAACAATTGAATGGAATATGGATTGGAGTGGGGAGAGATTTCAGGCTATTGCAATACCCTGAGAATGATGAGCCTGCACCACGGTGGTGATGACGTCCCAGGATAGACAGGGGCATTTATGAGAAATATTAGGAAGGTAAAGTCTACAGGCCTTGGCATCAAATTGGATATGGGAAGTTAGAGAGAATGTAGAATTGAGGATGATACCTGGTGGTCAAGCCTGGGGGACTGGGAGGATGGTGGTGCCCTTGACTAATAGAGAAGTTAGGAAGGTAGAATGGTCAAGGGGAAAAGATAATCATGGGTTCCTGGTGGCATCATGTTTGTATTACTCTGTTAACTTTAATTCCTTTGGTACAGTACTGCAAAGTTAAATTTCTTCTGGTTACCATAACTTTAAACTGATCTTGTGTGTTCAATTATGTCCTGGACTTGGAATCTGGAAAAGCTGTATTGTCTCCCATCTCAGACGTTTACTGGTTATATCTGGGCACAGTCACTTAACCTTTGTCTCAACTTCCTCATCTGTATAATGTAGGGGCTGGACTTTATGGTTTCTAATATCCTGTCTGCTCTTAATCTGTTATCTTAGAATCCTATAATATAGTATGAGACAATTTTTGTACAGATAGGAACAGGGTTCTATGAAGACAGAACCTGTGAGATGTCAAATTGGTCCATATGTAAACTTTACTCCTCCTGTCCTCCCATATCTGGCTTGTACAAAACCTATACTTGCTTTATAATTATTTTCTTAATAAGAGAACATGACAGAAGTTATATAGAAGGAGAGGACAGTGATAGTAATATATAAAAAATATCTTTATTTGTATTAAGGGAAATATTTTAAAAACCTTTCATAGTAAATTTATTTGACCTTTATGTTAATTTCATCTAAGTACTTTTTTTTCCTTTTTGTATACCTAAGTATTCCTCTGATGTTTCATCATGGAATGAAAGTGATTCTGAATTCTTGAAGGCCAGCCCATTGGATTGCAGCAGGCTGTGTGTCAGTCCTCCTTTATAATGGGATACGTAAACACAGTATTGAAGACCTGTCATGCATGCTGCACTGTTTGTCTTGGTTTCCCAACTTTAATGTGCCTGGCAGATGAGGCAGGTACAATAATATTGTTGGCCTATTAAAGAAAAACATTGAGCTTACTAACCAATATTTTGGACTGCAAGAATACCATGCTGGCTTCCACAGAGTTTATCACACCACTAAAGGTAGGCTTTAATGAATTTAGCTAACCAGTGAAACTGGAAGAGTTCTGTGGCTTAAACCAGAACTTGAACAGGCTATTTGTCTCCAAAGAACAAGGCTCTATGATGGTTCTACTTCATTCTCTGTTCTGGGTGTCTTTGTTGCATAGCCATGGCTAGGAACTGTACATATTCCTTGAATTTCTATCTGTACCATTCAGCTTAGTCAACCTATTAAGGTCACAAGTCTAGGGAAAATGGAGGGATGTTCATAATACCATATAATTCATGAATGTGGAAGCAATGTATTATTAGCCTGAAAAGGTAGACTGAAGTCAGATTATGAAAGACTTTAAAAGCCAGAGGAATTTACATTTTATCTTAGTTATTATAAGAAGTCACTGCAGTTTATTGAGCAAGAGCGTAACTTGGTTAGATGTATTTTAGGAATACCACTTTGGCAACTATGTGAAGGTTGGATTGGAGAAGGCAGAGACTAGAGGCAGGGAGACCAATTAAGAAACTATAGTAGTTGTCCAGGTGAAAGATGATGAAGGTCTAAAAAATTATAATCAATAATATGACTCAGAGAAGTTAAGGAGGATGAGGATTAAGAAAAAGATGACTGGATTTGAATATTAAGAGGTCATTGTTAACTTTGGAGAGGGCAGTTTCAGTTGACTCATGAGGTAGAAAACCACATTGCAAGGAGCTCAGGAGTGAGAGGAGAGGAAGTGAATATTAAGAGAGTAGATAACTTTTCTCCAAGAGTTTGGCTGTGAAAAGAAAGAGAAATTGAGATTGATAGATTGGGAACAAGTGGAAAGGTTAAATGAGGTTTTTTTGAAATTAGAGGGCCTATAGGCAGTAGTGAATGAACGCTAGATAGGGAAAGATTGAAGATGATTTCGAGAAGGGATGATTTCAGAATCAGTCTGTCACATAAGACAGAAAAGGGTGGATTTAAGGGTATAAGTAAACAGTTTGGCTTTAGAGAGGAGAAGAGCCATCTCTTCATCAGAGATGAATTATGGAATAGAGAATGGATGATGTCAAGTAGTCTTGATATCTATAATAAGTGAAAAGAGACAGTTCTTAATGGATGGTTTCTATTTTCTCAATAAAGTATGAAGCCAGTTCCTCTGTTGAGATGGTGGTGGCAACCTTGAGAAGAAAAGAAAAGGTTTAGAATATTGATTAATGTTGTAGAGAATCATTTTGGAAGGAATATAAAGATTGCCTTGCCGCAGTGAATGCCCAGTTGAGATTAGAATACAAAATTATAGTGGACCCTGTTAGCATATTCTGGGGTGTCTTCCTATACCATTTAGCAGCATTCGAATAGGACCAGAGGATGAAGATGATAGGGAGGAATCCAGGGTTTTGGTTTGTTAAGGACAGAATAGAGCAATAGGATAAATGGGCAAGGAATTTAAGAGTAGAGGAAAGTGTCATGTTGAGTTGGCTAACTATAAGATCAAGATGGGAAAAGGATGAAAGTGATGTTAGAGTAGGAATGAGAATCTGGATGAATATTGAGGGGTAGAGGGACTGGAGGTCTCAGTGAAGATGAATTGGTAGAAGAATGAGGCATAGGGAGAGATGGAGTCATGTGGGTTGAGGTTGAGGTAGTGGGGAGACTAGGTGCTAAAGGAAACTCCTAAAATAAATGTAGGGATTGAGGTGGAGAAGTAGGCTAGGTAAGAGTAAGGCCAAGATAGTTAGGGATTAGAAGTTTTTCACTTAAATAGCTAGGAATTCTATCACAGGGATTGAAAGAGAGTAAGAGGTAGGAATTGCCATTCCATACCTCTTGTGTGGGGCTCTCTCAGTGATTCCTGTGAAAGATTGAGAGTGGATCACTTTATCTTTCAAATTATATGAAAGAAGATAAATGGGGATTGGTATTAATGAATCTGTATATTAGGTTGATTGGGTGGCTGGATGATTTATTGGATAGAGCACTGACCTGGAGTCAGAAGACCCTGAATTCAAATCCAGCCTCAGATACTTGCTAGCTATGTGACCCTGGGCAAGTCACTTAACCCTGTTTGCCTCAGTTTCTTGTCTGTAAAATGAACTGGAGAAGGAAATGGCAAATCACTCCAGTAACTTAACCAAGAATTTGTAGAAAAGAGAGAATATAGAGTCACTGAGACCTGGACACGGCTGAAATGACTGAACGACAACAGATTAGGTTCTAGTAGTAAGAGGTCTAGTACCTCAGGCTTCAGTCTTGGCTGAATTATTGAGATGAGAGTCAGTTGCTGGAGTCTCTGGTCTTGGGGCAGCAACCTGGTGCTTAGGTCCCTGACCCTAGAGGTCTGGTGCACAAGGCTCAGTTTTTGCACACTTGACAAATCTTCATTCATCTACTGTTTGAAGACCTTTGGTGAGGGGGAATACATTACCTCTGGAGGCAATTTACTTTACTGGGGCAGCTCAAATTATTTAGGAAGTTTTTTTCCCTACAGGAAGCCTAATTCTCTCTTTTCTACAAATTATACTCAAATAATTTTCCCCCTGAGGTTAAACATAAGTCTAGATCCTCTTCCAAATGACAGAGTTTCAGATACTTAAATAGAACGATCATGTCTGTCCCCTCACTCTCATCTTAGTTTTAGCCAAACACTCCCAGTTCATCATTTGATCTTCATATTAAGTTTTAAGGGCCTTTACTATATAGGCCACCCTTCTTCAAAGGTTCTTAACTTATTGTCTTTCCTAAGATGTGGCACCTAGTAGTAAACAAAATACTTCAGAAGTGGTCTGACTACGACAGAGACCATTGCAATACTGTCACATCCTTAGTCCGGGATGCCTTAACTGTCTCTTCATGAAGCCTAATATTGTTAACTGTGTTTGTATGCCTTATCACAGTGCCAATTCATATTGAATAATCTACTAAAGTTCTCAAATCTTTTCAGATGAACTGTTCTTTATCCATGTCTTCTCATCTTAGTTGTGAAGTTGATTATTTGAACTTGAGTAAGGCTTTATATTTACTCTTACAGGGGTGCGGAACCTGTGGTCTCGAGGCCACCTGTGGCCTTGTAGGTCCTTGGGTGCAGCCTTTTGACTGAGTCCAAATTTTACAGAACAAATCCTTTCATTAAGGGTATTCTGTGAAGTTTGGATTCAGTCAAAGGGCCACACTTGAGGACCTAGAGGGCCATATGTGGCCTTGAGGCCTTGCACATAGTAGATGTTTGACAAATATTTGTGAATTAAATTAAATTTAATCTTATTAGATTTGGCCCACTGTTTTAGCTTATTCAAATATTTTTAGATCTTAACTGTCATTCAGTGTGTTACCTATCCCTTCTAGCTTTGTGTCAGGGAAAAATTACAAAAGCAAGTCATTTGTACTTTTCTCCAATTCATTGACAAAAATGTTAAGTAGCTTAGGTTCAAGCACAGATCCTAGAACACTGCAGTAGAGATATCTTTCCTAGTTTACAGCCAACTATTAAACACTGCTTTCTTTATCTGGCTGTACATATAATTCTAATGGTATTATCATCCAGCTTACGTAACTTCATCTTCTCTTCAAGAGTAGCATGAGAGTCTTTGTCATGTGCTTTGCTAAAATCTAAACTAGCATGCTTTATAGAACTACAAGGAAACAAATAATTTGACAGACATTCACTGCTTATAGTTGGGCCTATCATACATTATGTTTAAAAATACAATAGACAATGATTAGAAAAAAAATCAATATATAAACCACACAACATGGAATCTAAATTCATAAAGGAAAAGTTACACAAATTACAAAGAGACATAGATATAGCTATAGTATCTTCTGGATGTGAATATTAAAGAATGTAAATGATAAAAATGACAGTATTACCTAAGTTGAATTACATATTATTTATTTATATATTATTGGATTTCTTACCATCAAACTCCCAAGGATATATTTTTTGGAACTAGACAAAAATAATCCATTTGAAAGAATAAAAAGTCTGGATTTTTAAGGAAATAATGGGGAAAAATACGAATGAAGGGAACATAGCGTTAGATAGTGAACTATATTAAAGATCAGTAGTTACCAAAACTTTTTGGTCTTGACTTAAAGCTGAAAAGTGTCAGTGGAAGAGGCTAGATAAGCTAGAACCAGAAGCAATTAAAAACAGTAGTCCATTGTTTTAAAATAAACAGAAACAAGAATATAGATAACTTGGGCAATAACTCCCCTTTTGTAAGAAACTGTTGGGAAAACTGTAAAGCAATTTTGAAGAAACAACACCTTACACTATATTCCATAGTAAGATCAAAGCACTTTATGTAAAGGAAAAAGGTTAAACTATAAAAACAATTAGGAAAAAATAATAATATTAAATACCTTTCATAATTATGAATTCTAAACCAACCCAGGGGATAGAAGTAATTATAATGGACAAAATAGAAAATTTTGACTGAATAAAAATAAAAAACTTTTTTGCAAAAATAAGATTAATAAAGACAGAATTAGAAAAGAAATAGCTGGGAAAAATTTACATCAAGTATCATTGATAAAACTTTGGAAGAGAGAGTGGTAGAGTGAGTTTGGAGTCACAGGACTCAGGTTCACATCCCCAAATTAAGTTTAATAAGTTTTGAAAATTCATATTATTTCTTCTCTATTTTGATTTCATGCTTTTAAAAATGGTGATTTGATTTTTCCTTTTATCAGGTTGCTAAAGATCTATAAATTTTGTTAGTCTTTTCAATGAACCAGTTTTAATTTTTACTATTTATGCAGTTATTTTGTTTTCCATGTTAGCCATTTCTTTTTGAATTTTAAAGATTTCAGTTTTTGTGCTCATTTTTGGTTTGTCTGTTGATCATCTGGCATTTTATTGTATACTTAGTTTTCATCAATCTTATTTAAGATTTTTTTAATGTATGTTTTCTGTGATACTATTTTTCTTCTAAAGAATGCTTTTAAAGCTTCATCTTAGAAATTTTGGTATGTTGTCTCATTGTTAGTTCTCTTTCATGTAGTTATTATTTCTGTGATTTGTTCTTTGACTCATATTTTGTTCAGGATGTCATTGTTAAGTCTGCATTTTTGGTCTGCGTCTTTTGCTTGTGTTCCCTGTGAAAATTACTGTTTTCATTGCATTATGATCTGTAAAGGATGTTTAGTTTTTCTGCTTTTATATACTTTATAATTTCTCTGTGCCACAGTATGTGGGCTGTTTTAAAAAATATATATATAGTCTGTAGTGCTGAAAAATATTTACATTCTTTACTATTTACATCCAGAAGATACTATAGCTGTATCTGTGTCTCTTTGTAATTTGTGTAACTTTTCCTTTATGAATTTAGATTCATGTTGTAGGGTTTATATATTGATTTTTTAAAAATCACTCTCTACTGTATTTTTAAGCATAATGTAATTTTCTTTTTAATCTCTTAACATTATGAGTTTTTCTTTTTGCTTTGTCTGGTAGTGTAATTGCTACTACTACATTTTTGAATCATTTGATATATATTGTTGTTTAGTCATTTCAGTCATATTTGACTCTTCATGACCTCATTTGGAACTTTCTTAGGAGAGGTAGCAAAGTGGTTTGCCATTTTTGCCATTTCCTTCTCCAGCACATTTTACAGATGAAGAAATTGAGGTAAAAAGGGTTAAATGACTTGCCCAAAGTCACACAGCTAGTAAGTGTCTGAGGCTAGATTTGAACTTGGGAAGATGACTTCATGACTCCAGGCCCAGTGCTCTATCCACTACACTACCTAGCTGCCCTGATGTTATTCCTATCTCATATTTTCATTTTGCATGTATTTTTACATATTAGATGTTTCTTGTATAAAGCAGTTTGGATTTTGTTTTCTTACTTAGTCTACTGTCATTTCTTATTATTGGACTGTTTATTCTATTCATAGCATTGCATTAGCTTTTATACTTTTCTTTTGTCATTACTTTGTCCCCTAGTTTTATTATACTTCTTTGACCCTATTTTGTTCCCACAAAACTTTCTACTTTCTCATTTGCATTACTTATCCTCAGTTCCTTGACTTTACTACTATTGCTAATTTAGCATTCTTTCTTTAACTTATATTTTTATTTCTCCTCTTCTTTCCCTGCCCAGTTAAATGTGTGGTTCAAAATTTTCCTTTCCCTCTTGGAAAGGAAACTCTCAACCTCTTGGCATAAGCAACATTATTTTGCTGCTCCCTTTTCCAAAGTATTTTCTTTTGCTTTATCCATTACTTATTTCTTGTCTCTTCTCATATGTTCTGTAATCTATTCTTTAATTTGTGAGCTATATCTTTACTTGTTCTTTTGCTTTTCTGTGTCCTTTGCTTCTTGTAATTTACTATTACCATTTTCTTCTTTGATTCCTTGTGATTCAAGAATAATCCTGAGTTATTTGAATTTATGGTCCTTTGTATTTGAAGATCTTTCTCCTGTTCACTTGCTGAATTTATTGTTTGTTATTGAAATTGTGAAATTTAACTACTATATGCCCTGGAGTTTTGATCATTGAGTTTTTCTCTGGTAATGAAATTTTGGATTCATTCAGTGCTTTGTTGTCTGTATTCAAAAGTTTTTTTCCTTCAGTATGGTATTCAAGTTTTATGGTTTGTCATGTTCTTCTAGGAAGTTATAATCCTTTTTATCTCTGTGCATTCTCTTTTCACAGCCAATCACTTTAGCATTGATATATTTCCTCTGTCATTTTCAGTTTGTTGCCTTTTGCTGTTCTTTAGACATATTTTCTTCTGCTTCTGTATTTTTTGTGTTCTAAATCTGTTTTTCTGTCTTTCAGAACCTTTACATCTTTGGAGAAACTATCCGTTATATTTTCTATGTTCTACTCTGCTGGTTTTTTTTTAATTCTACATTTGCACCTCTATTTTCCAATCTAATTTAATTTCTAATATTTTCTTTTAAAACTTTTCTCTTTTGATCTGGTCTATAGTTTTCTTGCTACTGTTCTAGAATCTCTAGAGGGTTTTTTCCCTTCTATGCTGTTCCTTGTACTGTCTTCCCAGTTTGTGTGGTTAGGCAAAGCTAGTCTGCTGCCTCTCTTGCTTAAGGGTAGTGTGGGTGGGAGATTTAAGCTGATTTAAGCTGAGTCCTTGTTTTGTTGTAACATGAAAGAAACTCTGCCAGCTCAACTCTGAAGCATAAGCATACAAATTTACTTGTTTACCATGCCTAGTGTATGGTATAAGTAGGGAAGGGTGCTTGTGGGATCTGGGATATTGACATTCTCTGATGTTTTTTCAAGACTCGCCTTATCTTGTGGATTTAGTTGCATTTATTCTATGTGTGGCATGTTTCCTTTTATGAGATTTTTGAGTTTGGGAGATTTGAGGAAAACTATTATGCTATTGCAATGTCATAACCTGTAATTGATGAAGGCATGTTGACTCTTTGTGATTACTTATTTATTTCCTAGATTTTCATCAAAGCCAACACTTTAATTATAAGCTATAGAATTTTCCAGGAATTGAAGTCAGGCTCTTTGGCCTCTAGTATCTACATTCTGCTCTGTTCGTTTTATTGGCCCAGAGTTAGGAAGACCCGAGTTCAAATTAGGCCTCAGGCACATATTATCTATATGACCTTGGGCCAGTTATTTAATATCTGTTTTCCTCTTTTCTTCATCTGTAAAGTTAGGATTATAATAGCACCTACCTCCCAGGGTTGTTGTGAGGATCAGTGAGATAATAATTGTAATCTGCTAAGCACAGTGCCTGGTTCATAGTGAGCATTATATAAATATAGTTGTAGTAGTTGTAGTTGTTGTTATTGTAGTTGTGGTTATCTACAGTCCTGGGACACCTCTCCAATCCTCTGTCATTTTGATTCAATAGTCTTCTGCCAGCTCAGTACCTTGGGCTGTTGTCTGTTTGGGCCTGTTGACTTGAACTTGTTAAGTGCAGAGAGATGATCTTGTGCTTTCCTTCTACTTGTTTTGGGTTTCAGTTCTCTATTTTCCATTTTTGTTTGGTCCTTTCTAATTAGAACATTATTTTCCTTGGCAGAGAAAAGAAAAGTAAAATAAAAGTTGAGTAGTTCCTTTTCTCTGTCATCAGTTATCATTATCCTTTCCACTCTGAGTAGTGGTTGTATCCCTTTAATCTTCCTCTTTCCTATATAGCTTTAAATATCTCTACCTTTTTATTGCCTTTGACTTTCCTTGCAGCCTTGGCTCATTCTGAGCTTCAGGACCTGACACTATTCTTAAAGAACTGTCATACTTTTTTGACATTCATTCTCTGTTACCTGCCCTTGCTGCCATCTTTTCTATTTGTTTAGACATCTCATGGCTTCCCTCCCTCAACCCACTCAGCTGAGAGCCTGGTAAAAGAGAGGCCATTTGCTGAGAGCTAACCCTGCTATTCAACTAAAACTGCCCTTTCCAAAGTTACCAATGATTTCTTAATTGCCAGATGTGATGGCCTTTTCTCAGTCTTCATCTTTCCTGACCACTGTACAGCCTCTGACATTGTTGATCACAATCTCTCAAATATGTGCCCTTCTCTCCTCTAATACTGACATTACCCTAATAGAGGTCCTCATCTTATGCCTGGACTATTTCAGTAGTCTGTTTGCCATGAGTCTCTCCTCATGCCAGTCCATTATCCTCTATTCAGCCGCCAAAGTAGTTTTCCTAAAGTTCAGGTCCAACCAAGTCACCCCGCTAATCAATAAACTCCTGTGGCTCCCTATTACTGCCAGGATTAAATACAAAATCCTCTGATGCTGAAAGCTTTTCATAAACAACCCTACCCCTTACCTTTCCAGTCTTCTTATATACTTTACATACACCCCTACCCTGCAGATACGATTTGATCCATTGACACTGGTCCTAGCTGTTCTACAAAAAAGACACTCTTTCAACTCTGGGTATTTTCATTGATTGCCCCCCCCCCCCCCCCCCCTTGCCTGGAATGTTCTCCCTCCTCATCTCCACCTCTTGGTTTCCCTCTCTTCTTTAAAGTCCCAACTGAAAGCATACCTTCTACAGGATAGTTTTCCCAATTCCTCTTAATTCTAGTGCCTTCCCTTTGTTAATTATTTCTTAGTTATCCTGTATATGGCTTGTTTATACATAATTGTTTGCATATTTTCTCTTCCATTATATTGTGAGCTCCTTGAAGCCAAGGACTGTCTTTTGTCTTAGTATCTATAATACTATTTCTTTTGCCTTAGTATTAAATAAATGGTTATGTCTATATCATAAAAATGTCATGATTGAAAGAACTTAGATGTGTCAGGAGTCACTGGACGTTTATTATAAGTGCCTACTTTGTGCCAGGCACCATGCTACACATGGGATACAAATAAGAAAAAAAAGAGACTGCCCTTGCCCTCATGGAGCTTACCATTTAATGAGGGAGGACAATACACAAAAAGGAAACTGAAAGGGTAGGGGCTGCCAGAGGGTCCCCCATTGTGGTGCACATGATATTCGTGGAGTCAAAGCCACACAGAGTAGCTGATGAGAAATGATGAGTTAGCTGGGAAATTCTGTGCCTTCATAAAGGGAGGCTCTGGCAGGATTATGTTGCTCTGCCCTTCAGTCACAGGGGAGTGGCAGTTGATGGTACTATAAATGCCACACATTGTTTGGGTGCTTTGCTTAATGAGTAGCTGGTTGTGTACACAGAAAACCCATTGGATAGGGGATCAAGAGCAAGAGTGGTGAGTAGGTGAAGTATGTTTTCCCTCAATAGGACTTTGAGAGAATTTGAGTATAAGTGTTTTATAATCTATCTCTAGGAACCTAGATCTCCTAGGGTTGAGAACATGTTAAACTGAGTGAACTAACCCAGAGAATAGTAGATTTTGTTGCACTATGTGAGAAGGGTAATTAAACATATAGACAGAAAGAAGCCTTTCTTTCAAGAAAAGATTGAAAATTTCAAGAGAAAATGAAAATGATTGAAGAGGGATGTTCTTGCAGTAGAAAGGAAGGGTTGGAATTTAGGGTATAATCAAAAGGGTTGTTATTAGAAAAAAGACCATTTTACTTGCAATAAACCTGTGAGGTAAAATGGTCTTCTTCAAATCCGAAACAACTCATCATTCTTCTTCAGCCAGTTCTGTCTTCATACTTTATTTCTTTTGGAAACCATTGACCTCATCTTCTAAAGTTGCAATATTGGTACCATTTCAAACTCCTTCCACTTTCTCTTCTATCAATTTCTATCAATCCATAACATTTCCCACATTTTTCTCTTCACTCAGAATTATCTATTTTCTTTCACTGGATTATTGTAATACATTCTTTTAAAATATTTTTTAAAAAATTATTTGACAAATATCAGTTTTCCCAAAGCCTTCTTCTACCATCCAACTCTTTCAGCAAATGTGTTTTTAACATGATAATTTTGTATATCTGTGTATTTCTAAATTTATATATACATATGTCTCACCCCAACAATCTGGGCCTTTAGTACCCTGAGTCACCCAAGTGTCAAGGAATGTCTCCATCCCTTTTAAGGAAAAATTGAGAAACTTCCTCTACTATTGAAGGTTGTCACCTTCTCTGCAATTAGAAAGTTGCCTAGGGGCAGTGGAAGGTTATATAACTTGCCTAGAGTCACACTCCTAGTAGATATCAGAGGCAGGACTTGAACACAGATCTTCCTGAATCTAAATATAGCTCTCTAGCCACTTTATCATGCTATCTCTTTTGATTCTTATAATTTATTATTTTACAATTTAACTGCCAGCTAATCATTATCAACATCATTATTCTCACTGACTTCAAGTTTTCTGATTTCAGGTCCAAGCGTTCTTTAAATTAATGTATTCTGTTTTCTGAATGTAACTTATTCTTGTTAATTTTGTACTAATACCGTGAGCAAAATGTTGGGGTAAAGGAGTCTTCTAGAAGGAAGTGATTTGGTAAAAGCCTCCAAATACCACCATTTAGACTTTTATCAAAGGATAGATATTACACTTTATTTGTATTTCTATCCTCCTTTGCCCTGGCATACATCTTCTACCCTCTCACCTCTGCCCCCTAAAGTCCTTTTTTTTTTTTCTCCTCATCCCTTCATTCTCTCTAAGACCCTTTCTCAGAACAATATCCGTAATTACATTTGGAAAATATTGTCAAGTTTGGCTTTAGCTTTACCCTGGGCAGAGAAATTATTTAGTTCACACAGAAATCGTATAATTTAGAGATGAACCAGACCTTAGAACACATAACATCAGATCTAGAAGAGAATCTCAGAACATAGTGATGCAATATCAGATGTTAGAGCTGTCAAATGCTATAGTACATATAATGTGAGATCTAGAAGGGACCCTAATACGGGGAGTGTTAAAATATAGATTGTTAGATCTGGAAGGATTTCTAGTAATGATAGTACTGGACAGTACCTTGAATGGTTATAAGTGGAAGGGACTTCATATATCATCTAGTTCAATCCCATATTCTATAGATGAGGAAACAGGCCAACAGTGGCCAAATGACTTGCCTAAGGTAATGTCATCAGTGACAGACATGGTACAAAAATCTAAGTCTCTTAGCTCCCAGTCCACTGATTTTTTCATTATACCATGTTGTTTGGTTTGGTTTTGATCATAGCCTAGTCTGTGAAAGTGGAAACTGAATGCTAACTGTTTCCAAGTGTCAAATAAATGTCTCCTTACCTGTTAAACTGATGCCTGAATATTCTAGAATGGTAGGTGCCTGGGTAATGACCACATTCTGAAACTGATTTAAATCAAAATAACCTACTTTCTTGAATACATTATGCATTTTCTTGACTCTGTCTCTGCATTCTATGTATTCTTTTTTATTTTTTTCAAGTTTTACTTTATTGTCATTAAGATTCTATCTTATGTCTTTTTTGAAAATTAAGAAAGAAATTATGAACTTCTAACTATTCTTCTGGGTTCTATTAAAACACTTCCTTTCCTGTGAAGACCTCCTTTATTTCCATCCTCCCTTTGACTTCTTGAAGTTGACAGTGGTCATTTCCTCATCTGGCCTTTATCATTCTTCCTATGTACTTACATTTTTTTTGTGTAATATTTATTGGTTGTGTGCTTTACTGTTGGACTCTTAGCTCCTTGGAAGTCAGGAGCAGATCTGCATTTTATCCATCTTTCTAACTTATTCTCCTCTCCTCTAGTGAAGTTGTCTTTCACTGCTTCATCATAGCATGGAGCTGGTCTTGGGTTTGTAAAGACTATATCAGTGGCACTCAACCTTTGTCAAATGCTAAGAAACTAGAAAGGCTTTCTTATGGTAGACTATATCTGTTAGCCAAAGACTAGCAGAAAGGCTCATGACTTGAAAGTTGGTCACTAGGTGAATTTTTTTTTTCCTTTTTGGTCATAACAATCCTAAAGACTCTGCTAAAGTTCGGAATAGTTCAATTTCGCTTAAGTTGAAGATGGATCTACATTGCAGAAATCTCACTTATTAGACTTTCTTTTTCTTGAGGAGAGTGATATTTCATTTTTTTTCTTTTTCTTTTTGTCCCCAGGATTGTGCCCTACAAGTAGTGATTAACTAATAATTTCACTTTACTCCCTGGCCATATCTTCCTTCCTTATCTTGTTTCTCTTGATAGCCATCTTGCCTCTCTGACCAGAGGCCATGTCCTTGGGGCTTTAACACTTTAATCTCTGGAATTTCTGCTCTGAGGCCTCTGTTCTCTTTGCTGAGTACTTCATGTGGTTCATTATATTAGGCCAGGCCAATTCGAGCCATGCCTCACTTTCCTCTCTAGCCATCTTCTCACCAGCTGCCTTATATATTCTGTTCTTTCTGTGTTGGAACTGTAGTGAAATTAACATTGCCATTGCTACTAGATAGTATGTCTGTCCTTCTCTATATCTCTGCTCACTGTCCCTGTAACTTTCCAAACCAAAATATCCCTCTGTGACCCTCAGTCCTTTTTATGTGTTGGCTCTGCCATTAAAATTGAAGCTAGGGGCAGCTAGGTGGCGCAGTGGATAGAGCACCGGCCCTGAAGTCAGGAGGACTTGAGTTCAAATCCGGCCTCAGACCAAACACTTAACACTTAACACTTACTAGCTGTGTGACCCTGTGCAAGTCATTTAACCCCAATTGCCTTAAAAAAAATTGAAGCTACTTACGTAAGGGTGGAGAACCTGCGGCTTTGAGGCCACATGTGGCCTTGTAGGTCCTTGGGTGCAGCCTTTTGAATGAGTCCAAGTTTTACAGAACAAATCCTTTTATTAAGGGAATTTGTTCTGTGAAATTTGGATTCAGTCAAAGGGCTGTACTTGAGGACCTAAAGGGCCACATATGGTCTTGAGGCTGCAGGTTCCCCACCCCTGTGAGGGAAGACACTGTTCACTTGTGTATTTGTATCCCTAGCATTTAGCACAGACTTAACACATTGTGATTTTTTATTTACTCATGCAATAAGTGTTCAACCAAATTCTCTTTCCCAGGCCCAACTAAACACAGTGAATTTTATGTAGGTGCTTAATTAAAAGTATTTATTGAATATATGAAAGAATAAGTGAGTCAGTCAACTAGTACATCTGATTGATAGCAGATCCTTGGTACTTTTGACAGAAGGATCATAGGAGCTAGATCCAGAGCTGGAAGGTACCTCAGAAGATACCTAGTCTAACCCCTTCATTTAACAGAAGAGGGAACTGAGCCTCCAGGTGGGTGAGAGACCACCATTAGTAAGGGAGAAAGGGGTGCTAAAAAGGAGATTGGGGATATTAAGCACAGATTTGCTACATTCATAGCTTTCCCAAAGGCCTATTTACCTTCAGCTATGAATAGTCAAAAAGAAACTGTATGTAAAGATATTTTTAGCCTGCTTGACCCTGTCTGGGTATGGCTTAGTGAGAACTTTGCCTGCAGCTAACTATTTAGGTGGAAAATATAAAAATAGATCTAAGTTCTTTGGACTTAAGTAGGGGAACATTTATTGAACATCCCTTGGGTATGAGGCATTGTATTAGCCACTGCATGGGAATGGAACATGGGAGACACATCTGGGTGGTAAAAGTATAAAAAACATTGACTTGGAGTCAGAATATCAGATATATGCTCCCCAGACAAGTTACTTTTCCTCTCTATTTCCTTATTTGTAAAACTGGTATAATAATTTTTGACTGTCTATTTCACCTGGGCATTCAGAGGTATGAAGGGACATGCCCATGTACAATATAGCAAAAGTTTCTCAAGTACCAACTGTGCTCAGAAATCAATGAAGTAGGCAACAAGGATGTAGAAATTTTAGATAAGTTGTGGTATCTATATACTCTTTATAGACAGATCAATATTATTATACCAAAATTCTTTCCTGGACCTTCTTCTCTTTTCTCTTTGTACACTTTTCACTTGGTGATCTCGTCAGCTCCTTTGGGTTAAATTACCGTCGCTATGCAGATGATTCACAGAACTAGTTCTAGTATTTCTCCTGATCTCCAGTCCCATCTTGCAAAGTGCCTGTTGGCATTTCTGGATGTCTGATAGGCATCTCAAACTCAGTGTGTATAAATTGAGGTTATTAACTTTTCCTTCACATGATACTCTTTTCCTAAATTCCTTTTTTTCTGTTGAGGGTGCCATCCATCTAGTCACCTTAGTTAGGTTCTCAGACTAAGACCCATTTTCAACCTTTCATTCTCACTCAACCTTCATAAACATCCAGTTGCCAAGATAGATATGAATCTACTTCCACAACATCTCTTGCATCTGTTCCCTTCTCTCTACTGATAATGGCCTCTAACTTATATCGGACCCTCTTTGCCTGAATTATCTCAATAGTCTCTGAACTGGTTTCCCCTCCCTCGAATCTTCCCTTTCTAATCCATCTTCACATACCTGCCACAGTGATATTCCTAACCATATCATACCCTTTGTTAAGAGTTTCCATTGGTTCCTGCTTACTTCTAGGATAAAATGTGAACCCAGTTTGAAATTTAAAGGCCTTCATCATTTGGCTCTATCCAGCCTATATTGTATTCTCTGACTTATTTTGCGTTGTATCCCATTACTCATTTTGTGTATTAGTCAAATTTGCTTTCTTTGGTTCCTTATACAGAACATTCCACATCTTTCTCTGTGCCTTTTCATAGCCTTTCTTTCATGCCTGGAGTGTATTACCTCTTTACCAGACCTTTTAGAATCCCGAGCTAGGCAAGTGCCATTCTTATATGAGGCCTTTCCTGTTGCCCAAGCAATTAGTGCACCCTCTCTGGCCAGGTTACTCTGTATTTACTTATATGCTTATATATTGCTTAATAAACATTTGTTGATTGACTAAATACTTATATACTCTAAATTTAATAATTTCTTCCAGAATTTTGCTGGGGACAGATCTGAATTTGTCAATTCATTTTCTGGAATCCAAATGATGTTTCATTTTCACCAAGATAAATTTGATGGATTATTGGGCCATTCAGTTGAAAATATCTAGTGAGCAATTAAGAATATGGAATTGGAATAAGGGAGAGATATCAGAATTGGAAATACAAATTTGGCTATCATTTACACAGAAAAACACAGCATCGTGCAAACGTAAGCACTAGATGTTGAGGCAGGAGACCTGGGTTTTGTTCTTGGCTTTGCTACTTACTAGCTGCATGGCTTCAGACAAACAATTTCCCTCTTCTGATTCTCAATATTCTCACAGATAAAATATTGTCCTAAATCTTGAGAAACCTATGATTACTGACGTGTGAAGCTATGAGAGTACATTAGGAGATCTGGGGATAAGGACAGAAGTAGGGTGGTGACCCCATGGGTGGGCCAAAAAAAAAAGAGCAACTAACTAGTCAAGGAACAGGGGTTGCTGAGGTAGGAGACATGCATACATGTCTAATAGGAACTTGTTTGCTTCTATTTATGCAACATTCTCATCAGTGGAGAAATAGGAATGATTTCTTTGTTTCCTCTATACATGGCCAGGAAACATATCTCTAAATTTTTATTCATGAGGAAGAAAGAATATAGCCCAGAGAAGTTTCCAATTACTAACCCAATTATATATAAAATACTGCTAATTCTTAGCAGGGTGAGGGTTTAACTACTGGTTTTCTAGAGCTACAGATATTGTAGAGTTGGATGGCAGCATCGATGATGATTTTGTCCGATGCCTTTTTTTTTTTTTTTTTTTTGCAGATAAGGAAACAGAGGTTTAGATAGTTAAAGTACCTGTGCCCAGAGTAATAGTTCCTAATTGGCAGATTTACCCCAAACCTCCTGGCTCCAAATCCACGGCTTTTCCTACCACACACCTGTCCACTTGTAACAATCTTCTCATGTCTTCTGAGGGATATTGGTTGTATTGATGGAGCAGGAGACCACAAATGAATGATTACCTTTCTGCCTTAGCAACTCATCAAGGCTACTGTTGTGGTATAATAATGATGATATTTTTATTCCATGTCTCATATGACTGTTGGGAGAATCAAATGGTATATAATTATGTATAAAGCATTTGAGCAGATTTTAAATCCTAATTACAAATTTGTAAGCTATGTAAATGACATCTATGATTATAATCTTTTTATATTAAAGAGGGCAAAATCTTTATTATGAGGGGCTGGAATGTAACTTTAGAGTTTATAATTTAATTGGAATACAATTGAAAGCCAAAAAGGGGCATAATTGCTTGTTGGGACCCTGTTGGTAGTGTAACTCTATATTGATAATGTAGTAAATGATAACTAGGTATAGTAGATAGAAGGCTGATCATGGAGTCAGGATGATTTGAGTTCTGATTCTCCTAATGTTTCCTTACTTATAAAATGAGAATAATAATATCTGTAATATCTAGCTTTATAGGATTTCTTTAAAGATATTGTATATAAATGTATGTACGTACATTTGTATTATATATAATGTATATTAAATGCTGTCATCTTTAAAGTTAGTCTATCAGTCAATAAAATTTATTAAGTACCTACTATGTGCCAGTCACTATACAGTGAGCATATGAAGGAAGTCAAAAGACAATTCCTGCCCTCAAGGAGCTCACAGTAAAGTAAGGGAGACAACATGCAAATAACTAGGTACAGACAAGCTATTAATCCTCGGTACTGGATTAATAGGAAATGGTCAATAGAGGGAAGATATTAGAATTAAGAGAAATTGAGAAAGGTGGGACTTTAGAGAGGTCTTGAAGGAAGCCACAGAAACCAGGAGGTAGAGGTAAGGAGGGAGAACATTCCATGCAGTCGTGATCATTGCTATCAATCAGTCATTCAGTGTTAAATAATTCCTTCTATATAGATAGATAAAGCATTTATTAAAGCAGTTACTATGTATTATTTATTTTGTTAAGTGCTAGAGATGGAAAAAACAGAAATCAACACATTCCATATTCTCAAGGAGTTTATATTTTGGTGGGGGAAAGACAACACAAAGAAGGGGGAAAAAAAGGGTGACTGTGGGAGTGGGGGAGTGGGAGGCAACCTGTGTAGAAATGGAGCAGACTAGATATTAATAAGAAGAATTCATGCTATGCTTATTTATCTTCCCCTTTATTTTAATATCCCTTCACCTATCAGTGTCAAGTTTCTCCTCGATGCTAGACAAATAGAATTTTTCATATTACAAAAAAAAATATTTTATATAAAAGATCTCTAATTTCATTGGTGTCAGTCCCCTACAGGTACAAGTCCCAGACATTTCATTTCTACATACATAGGATATGTATCCATGTATATATGTCTCCATGGTATGCGGCTAAAAAAAATCATTCTTTGGTAACCACCCTTTTGATGGTGATCTTTTTTGAGTTTAGCTAAGTGTTCCTCAAGTCACAGACATAGTTCATCTCCAATCTGTGTTAAAAGTCTTTATTGTTTTTCCAGCAGGTCAGACCTGCTAGAGTTTGTATTTGCCAATATTACCATCACAGATATATTGTCCCCTCCTTGACAAGGTGACATATTAGAAGAAAATATTAATCAAAGAACTGTTCTATTATAAAATCTAATAGTAAATAAGAGGAGATGTAGATTAATATATCATGATGGTATTCATTTTTTGGCACCTAGGGACCTTTATTAACATGTCTTGTTAGATGATGATTTTCAGTGCCTTCCTGGGAAGTACATTGGATAATTTGTGTAAACCATGCAGTACAGATTCCTTATTTTAGCACTAAGACTTACAAAGGCTTCTTTTAGCGGTCCTTTAATTTTGTACTTATGTATGTGACATAGCCTGTGGCTGTGATAGCTACTGTGAATCTGCAGTTGTTTTGGGATGAAAGGGGGAGGCAGCTGGAAACTCAGTAGCTACATCTAGCTGTCTACCTAGAGAAGGCCTTGATTTGGAGTTTATCTAAACAAGCCCCACTAATCCGAGCTATCTAGGGGGATCTACTGTCAAAACACGCAGCGTGGCCCTAAGGCAAACACAGCCTCACTGAAATGAATTCAGGGGCTTCCAATACTCCAATGACTACATACTGGAGGCTCTCTCTTTTTTTCCCCCTGAAAGAGGGTAAGAGAGGTAAAATTTGCATAATGCCTTTTCATTGGAAACTTTTGGAAAGCTGACAGAGCCCCAGCTTATAGATCTGTATCCACAATACAGAGTGTATAGGAGAATCCTTGAATGACCTAACCATATTGAAAGAAAATATAAAAGCGCCCAAGTATAGCCAAGTGAGAGAGGAAAAGAGGCTGATGCATTGTCTAACATCTGCTCCACTTCTCGTTAGTTTTGTTCTTTGCTATTCTATGTGGACTTTGGAGAAACCTAAGACAGCCGAACATGAATCCCATAATCTTCCTTGTGAATATTTATGCAGCATGGTGGGGCCCCTAAGCTGTCCTTGGCGTTTTCCGACTTCCCCCTCTCATTTCCATGCCCTCAAATGAGGCCAGCATTTCAAAAGCTAAATAAATGTTTGTGAATGTTTATAAAAGATTTGCATAAATTTGGCCCTGTTTGATAAAGATCACTTTTTTTTTCTTATGCCAGTTGGGGGGGAGATTTTTTTAAGGTTCTCTTCCTACCCCCTTACCCCCTTGTCTTGACAACAAAGTCCTGCCTACCAGAACAATGATTGCTGATTAAGTGGGTCTGCCATTGGGACTGAATAGGGCTTTCGAAATGCTGGGTTAAGAAAGGCCTATCATCTGATGACAGAATTATAGAATTTGGAAAATGTTATCCCATGTAGACACTTAAATCTATTTTTTAGTACCATGTAATTACGTTAGACAAAGAGTTCTCAGGAGTTGTAGAGCATTGTACCCACTCATGGTTTAAACAAATCTCCCTTGGGTAGTGGATTTTAATAACCGGGAAGTTCAAATAATTCATAATAGTCCTTTTCTTTTCTAAAGTTGAGTAAGCTTCAAAATAATTGTTAGCTTTTGTGGTTCTTTGGGATCCCTAGTTCACTAATAGTGTACATTCACATGGTGACTTTTGGCCATGAAATTACCTGTGATCTTATAATCATATTGCCTATTTCAGGCATCCAGACACAGCCAGATGAGAAAATACAATGGACAAATAAAAACTGTATGAAATATATTTGAGTACTTATATTTAAAATACTTCTGTCCTATCCCCACAGCCCTAGCAGATACTTGAATTCTTGCATTTGCTAAATGTATTTTTAAAAATTAGAATGGTTTTTGTGGGGCTGTAAGAGATGTTGTGGATAGAAGTGTTAATTTCATTGGGGAGCTTGGCACTAGCAAAGTGGTAGCAGTTTGTCCTGTTAGTACTTTGGTTGTACTGGTTTAAAGGTCTAAGTTGTCATTAAACCACAAACTCCAGCTACTTTCTCTGACATGATTTTTTTTTCATCACATCTGCTAGGCCAGGGTCCCAGGAGAAGCCTTAGAGAGCAGTGAATTCAACATGGGCCCATTATCAACTGCTTTTTCGTATGTGGTGAAAGGGCTCAGACCTCAGGGAGGCTTGGAGCCTCCTCCCGTGTAATGTCCAAGTCAGATTTGAAGGACTGGTGGCAGGAAAGCTTTGGCCTTGGGGTGTAAATTCTAAGAAATAGAGGCACAATTAAGTTTAAAAAATTCAAGGACTTTGAGCTTGGTAATGAAAGATTTTTTTTTTTTAGACTAATGTGAGCAGAAAAGTTGCCCATCTGTGCACAATTTTGTGTGCATTTAAAATATTTAAATTCTGACAGCTTTTAATATGCTTACAAAATAGTATTTCTATCAATGCTCTTTTTCTTTGGAATGCAGGAAGAAGTAACTAAATAGAATCAATGTAGATCAAGGGAGTTCTTCACTGAAATAATGTTTTGTTATTTGGGTCTTTGTCTTAATGTGATGTGTTTTCATTTTGTGTTGTTTTAAAATTCATTTTCTGTTTCCTCAAACATTCCTAACTAATGTTTATATTATGTTAAAAAATAGCATCCATTTAAGCAAAATTTTAGAAATATGTATGGTTCACAATATATTGAGAGTTGTACTTCATTACTATTTTGTAAGGATGTTCAGATCAATGAATTACATTACTGATATCCTTGATGCAGATTGTAAGCACTTGGAACAATACTTCATGGATCTATGATTTCATAAATATGTGTGCCCACTTCACCAATATAGACTACAATTCTCTCATATCCTAGACAATTTTGAGTTGCAGTTGTAAAACAAAACAACATTACTTATTAATTTTTGAAGCACTCTAAAGCAATCTTGGATTTTTAGTATTTAATAATGACTACAAATTTTAATTTCTGCTTTTTTAGCCCTTCTTTTCAAAATTCTAAATCAGTAAAAAGAAACAATAGAAGTTTATACTATGAAGTTCTGCTTTGTTTTTAGTGTTTTGGTTAACAAAGAGAAAAGGATGAAATGCGTTTTCCTTTTTCTAAATATAAAACTTTAGTTTTCTCTGTTAATATTTTTGGTGGAGATTTATAAGATATAATCATTGGATTATAGCATAACAAATTTAGAGCTGGAAGGGCCCTAGTTCGACTGCTTAATTTTATAGATGAGAAAACTGAGGTCATGAGAATTTACATGACTTAACTTAAAGTCAAACAGATAGTAGTAAGCAGCTTTGGGCTCAGTGTCTCTGACTCCAAATCCTTCCCATGAATTTGTTCTGTTTGGACCTATTTTTAATATGAAATTTACATGTATCATGCTTATTAAAATTTGAGATTTTTTTAATAATCAGGAACTGTAGTTTCATATTTAAAGCCATAGAATTATTGTGTTAGAACTAGAAAGAACCTTAGAACGGACTCTTTGTTGGGGAAGGGACTTAGAGTTCTGCTAGTACAACCCCCTCGTGTTATAGATCAAAGAAACTGAGACTGGGAATCATAGCACTGTTTACATTATTTCTATTCTAATTAGTGGCTGTAGAACAAGACCTTGACACTATTCAGAAAAGTTGTGAGAGACTTTAAACATATTGTTGGGATATTCCTTTTTCCTTAAGAGGCAGTATGTCAATTGAATTAATAAAAAATTTGACAGTAACTTTATGTTCAGTTGAAGAGTTAGGCTATAAAATTGCTTATTTGATCAATGCTTTTTCCTTACAGAAGAGATAGATAGTTTGGTGCATAACTGTAATGTAGATTTTGAATTTAACTAGGTATTTGAAATCATTTACTTATTCAACAGATATATTAAGTGCTTTCTATGTTTCAGGCACTTATGTTTGGCACCAGGAACACACAGACAAAAATGAAATAGGCCCTATTTTCAAGGAGTTATATTTCTATAGCTCTTTATAATTTACAAAATGCAAAGATCACTAGAACTCTGTGAGCTATATAGAGCAAATATTATTGCCTCTATGTTATATATGGAAAAATTGAGGCACAGAGAATGAATTGCCCAAGTCACACAACCAGTAAGTATCAAAGCCAAGTCCCCTGACTCCAAATCCTATGTTTACTCCACTGCACCATGCTTAAATTGGAGTAAAAAAAATTGTTCTTCCTGTTTTTATACTTAGGAAATTGTTCATCAGTATCCTTGGTGATAATTAAAATTTAAAGAACTTCTAATTTAGACTACTAAATAGGTGTCTATTGATCAATATTTTAAACTTCTGTTAACTTCAAAATGGTGTCCTCTTTTTAAAAGTAGAAATGACTAAAAGTAGACATTTCTAATAAAATCAAGCTTGTAGGTGTTTGTATCTTTTTATTTTTAATTTTGCTTTTAAGACGGTCAGTTGTCTTAAAGATAGGTTTTTTTTCCTTCTTTTTAGTTGTTTTATAGACATTACAAGTAGAAGACCTTCAGGGCCAGTCCATCTTTATGCCTGTTTGAATAGAGAAAATTTTACAGGTTGGATTGTAGCATTTCAGGGCTTAGAACTGTGATCCACATAGTAGTGCATCTTCATTTAAAAAAGAGTGAGATAATCAAATCTCTTTTTGTCTCTCTCCTGTTGATCCATCAGTGTATCCATTTGAATCTCAAAAACATAGAATATTAGAGCTGGAAAGTGACTTTAGATCATAGAATCTTAGAAAATGGAACATAGAACGTTAAAGATGGAAGAGAGTCTAAAGCATAGATTGTTATAAATTGCTTATTCCTTTTGTGGACAAAAAGAACTTGTCCACATTTCCCATTAGCCCTCTTTGTATTGTGTCCTGATAGAGGATCACTTTTCCAATAAGTCATAAAGAAATACCTTTTGCTTGCTGGCATGATCATTACCATCTTGTTTGTACATTGATTTCAAATATTTTTCTTTTTCTTTTGAACTGTTAATAACTTATTGAAATTTCTTAAATATCAACTCTTGATTTTTTTTTAAGAGGACGCAGAAAGCAATCATGAACTTTTTAAAAAAGAGTTTAATCATGGTATTATGCATGTGTGTGTGAATGTTCAAATATACATGTAAGGATATATGTGTGCTCTCTAGCTGCCAAACTCACTTATTTTTTGTTTATCAGTTTCAATAAAGCAAAGCAAATAAAGAAAGTACATGTTAATAATGTTGATAACCCTTGCAGGATCTCCCTTCCCCCTTTCAGGACGAAACAGTATAGCTTTCTCATTATTAAGGATCCTAATTAACTTCAGTGAATCTAGCCTTCAAAGTTTTGCTTCCAGACAGGACTCTATAATGGTGTAAAAATTATAAATTTAAAACCCTTCACCTAGTTTTGTGACTAGATGAGAGAACCATCCTTCTAGAAAGAAGAATAGAGTTTAGTGCCCTGTTTCCCACCTTTTCAAGACTATAATGACTTCACTTGCTGATTTCTTTGCCTGCATAATTAGGGAGAATGCAAAGTTGAGTGAGAAATCATCTTGAGAGATATGTGTATCCCATTTGCAAATATACTAACTGCTGGATGATGGATTGCATCCTCAGTAGCTTGAGGTTTGGTGTGTGAATTTTTTTCATTCCTTTCATTATACTGTGGAAACAGAAGTTTCATAGAACTGTGGGATTATAAGGTTGGAAAGGGTCTTAAAGATCATCTAGTTCAGCTGCCAAAGCCAGTGTGCATAGGGGAAAAGTACTGGATTTGGAGTTAGAGGATCTGGGTTTGACTTTCACCTCTGATAGATATTACCTAGTGATCTTAGGAGAGTCATTTAACATTTCTGCCTTTAGTTTCTTCATCTGTAAAGTGAAGGGGGTTGGACTAAATGACCTCAGATTTTATGACCAGTACACGAAGCAGGAATACCCTCTGCAACGTTGCTGATAAGTATTCATCTAACCTCTGCTTGAGGGTGGGGTATTCACTAACTCTTAAAGCATCCTGTTCTACTTCTGGACATTTCTAGTTATTAAGAAATTATTTTTACATTGAATCAAAATCTGCTTCTTTTGTACAATCTTTCTTACATTAAAGCCGATAAGGATATTAGATACCCAAAGATGGCGATCATTTAATTTCCTCATACATAAGATGAAAGAGTTGGGCTGGAATATCTCTCAGGTCTGTTTTAGCTCTCCACTCTATAATCCTACCTTCTCCCAAGTTTTCTCCATGCTCAACATGCCTAATTTTTTCAACCAGTCCACCTATGGCCGTATTTCAAGACCTTTCACCATCCTCATTGATCTCTCTTGGACAGACTTTCCAGCTTGTTATTGTTTTTCTTAAAATGTGGTGCCCAGACTGGTCAGATAATGTGCTTTAGATATGATTTAACTAGGGCAAAGGATAAGAGCATTGCTGTTGCTTCCCTTGTTCTGGATACTGTACTTCTGTTATTATATTCTAATTGGTTGATACATCACACTCTTGACACATCAAATTTTATTGTAATAAATACATAGCTTAAAGGCAGTGTATTAGCAAAGTAATTGGCACCAAAAGTCTGCATTTGAATCCTTGTTCTGCTGCTCAGTGAGTAGGGGCCAGCCGCTGCACCTGTGTAGATTTCAGTTTCCTCAACTGTATAATACCAGTGATACCTGTACTACTTATCTCCAGGGAAATGTGAGGAAGGGATATAAATAGTAAAGTGCCTCATAGAAATGGGAGTTGCAGATACTTGTAAATCTTCCTTCTTTTTTTTCCCCCTTCTCTCTCTTTGCTTCCTGTTCTGGCTTCTTCCCACTTCAATGATTGTCTGTTTTGTGGGTGGGCGGGGGAAGGCCCTTTTGGAAATTGCCTATTTCATAAATTGTCTTGTGACACAAAGGGGTTGAATGCTGTATCCTTGTCTCATTTATTTTGAAAACTTTGCTATGGAACTCAACTTAATCAATGAGCCCACTGTTGCCTCCAATAAGTTATGTGTTGGCCGTATTGATTGAGGGGGATTTTAGCAAACCCGTGCGGGGTTTATAATGTCAGCAGTGTTTTGATTATGAAAAGAGTTGGAACCTGGGGACATGGAACCAGGTGGTGTATGTCCTAAAGCCAGTAGTGACATGGTGGGCTGCCTTTCCCTTGGGATCTAGTTCATGCTCTGCACTTTAACTGTGGTGACTGGAAGCTATAGATTCACTTTTTTTGGGGGGGGGGGGGCTCATTAAAATGTTAAGAAATCAAACTGCACATAAAAAAGCCTTGTGAAAATATAAATTCTGGAATTGATCCTGGAAACTGGCGGATGCTGCCCTTCTCCTTTGCTCATACTACCTCTCCCCACCCCACCCTGACAATTGGTTCATTTCCATTTCATCTGTGTAGCACATAGGATCATAACATGTTAGAGCTAACAGAAGTCCTTTACTCTCACCCCCTTATTTTACAAATAGGGGATTTGAGTCTCGTAGAGGGGAAGTGATTTGCCAACAGCTACAAAAGTAGTAAGATTCCAGTCCTGGGCTTTTGACTCCAAATTCAGTTCTCTTTCTACTCTACCACACTGCTCAAAGACACAGGTTTTATAAAAAGGAGTGCATGTAATTGGTTGATAGAGGACATTTTCTAAGCAAAACAATCAATAAGGTCGCTTAGAGACTGTCTGTATCACATTGAAAGCAGGGCTTTGGTGTATTATTTGAAGAGTAGCACTTTCCATATAAAAGTGTTATCATATTTTCTAGAGGGGGGAGGATGAGAAAGGTATTCGTTCAGTGGCTCAGTCTTGCCTTTGACGCTAACAATTTATGTACTTGGGCCTCTTATTTTCATTCTCTGGGCCTATGTCCCCTTCTCTGTGAAATCATTGTGTTAGACTCGATGATCTCTAAGTTCTCTTCTGTCCATGGCATTCACTCCATGGTCTCAGGTCACTTTTAATATTTTCTGTTCTAAGGTCCCTTCTAACTATAACATGATTATCCTGTTTAACAGGAAACACAAAATATACTTTAGCATAAATAACCACTCCTTTTCTTTTTGATATATAATGATGACAGCTAGTTATATATACATATATATATACATACATACTCATATGAGTATATATGTATAATTTCCAGTTTAATATCCATTAAACACAAGAAGACTTTGAAACTGTGCTGACCAAACTAAAAGCTCACTTTTTGGCTGAAAGAGTGATTTCTTAGTGGGAGATTACTTAGTTGATCTCAGAGTTCATCCATATAGGTAGATACTCCCTCCATTCTCGTTGATTGCAACCTATCATCTGCAATCTTCATTCTTGTCCTCTGTAAAATCCTCTATAGGACATCTACCCATCTCCTGGAGGCCTTCCTCTTTTTTTTTTTTTTAATTTTGTGGGGACTTTGATTTGTTCCTATGTTGTCCTGTGTTTTCCCTATATGATGACCCCATTTTCTTCTCTGATCATATATTTTTTGGCTGATAACTTTCACATTGAGAGGTAGCTGTGGTACAGTGCGTAGAGAACAAGCTTTGGAGTTAAGAGCACCTGGGTTCAAGACCCACCTTCAACCACTATTGACTGCATTATCCTAGAGCAAATCATTGAAACTCTTAGTGGCCCAGGCAACTCTTCCAATACTTTAAGTTGTTCATCATGGAGGGCTTTTCTTTAACAGGAGTTCCCTTCTGAGATGAAATGAGAGAGGGAGAGGGAAAGAGATGATGTTAGCATTTTTTTACACCACTTCCTACATACAAGACATTGTTAGTCATATGTTACAGCTCATTTAATGCTGTCTGGGTCTCTCCATTACCTTAGAGTTATAGATTACATTTACAAATGAAAGATTATATTTTGAAAAATGCTTTTTATGCCATGTTATAGAATGAGTGACCTAAAGAGTTCCTTTGAGATCATCTAGTCATAAAGTCCTATATTTAGAGCTGGAAAGGAGAAGGGAATTTAGAGACCATCTAGTCTCTCCTCTTGTTTTACAGATGAGAAAACTGAAGCAAGGATGGGGTAGTGATTAAGTGGGAGTGCTGGGAGTAGAGTTTGTGTCTTATTTCTTCATCTAGTATTCGTCCATTGTAGCATGCTAACATGTAGCTCTCTTCTGGAAGATAGACCTAGGAAGGAAGGAAGGAAAGAAGGAAGCAAGCATTTATTAAGTACATACTATGTGCCGGGCACTGTGCTAAACACTTTAAAAATATTATCTCATTTGATTTTCACAGCAATCCTGGGAGATAGTTGCTATGATTGTCCCCATTTTACAGTTGAAGAACTGAGACAGACTGAGTAGTTAACTGACTTGCTCAGGATCACACAGCTAGTAAATGTCTGAAGTTGAATTTGAACTCAGGTTTTCCTTACTTCAGGTCCACTGCTCTGTCCACTGAGCCACTTTACTATGTCTAAGTTAGGCAGCCTCAGGGTTGTTATTCATCAGTGGACTTGATGGTGAAACTGTGAAATGGAGAGAATAGACTTTTGAATAGTGACATACAGTTAACAAACATTTATTAAGTGCTTGCTGTGCTGTAGGTGTGGCACTTTAGCACTGGAGATATAAAGAAAGGTAAAAATGCAATCCCTGCCTCAAAGGGCTAACATTCTAGTGGGGAAAACAAAATGCGGAAAATTGTACATGTAAGACATGTGCAGTGTAAACAGAATGCAATCTTAGAGACAAGGCACTAGCAGTGGTGGTGGTAGGGAACTGGAAATGCCTCCTGCAGCAGATAAGGTTTGATTTGAGTCTTGAAGGAAGCCAAGGAAGTGAGGAGGTAGAAGTGAGAAGGGAAAACATCCCAGGCATGGAGGATGGTTAGTGCAAATGTAGAATCAGGAGATGTTATGTCATGGTGAGGAATGGCAAGTAGGTCAGTGTAACTGGGTTAGAGAATGTGTGGAGGGAAGTAGAATGTAAGAAGACTAGAAAGGTAGGTAGTGCCATATCTGAGGAGTTTTTAAATGCCAAACAGAGGACTTTATAGTTAGCTCTGGGGGTAATAAGGAGCTACTGGATATCACTGAGCAATGAGATGCCTTGGTTGGATCTGTGTCTTATGAAAATCACTTTGGCAGCTGTGTGGAAGATGGATTGGAGTGGGAAGCATATTGAGACAGAGAGACTGACCAGAAGGCCTTTGTAGTAGGCGAGAGAAGAGGTGATGAGAGCTTGCACCAGGGTGGGCTGTGTGAGTGGAAAGAAGGAGCCCTATGTGAGAGAGGTTGTGAAGAGAGAAATGATGAGCCTTGGCAAAAGATTGGGTATGTGGAGTTGTGTGAGAGAGAGTAATTGAGGATGACTGAAGTTGCTAGCCAGGGTACTGATCAGGGACCGTTGCTTCTGTGCCACTATCTTTCCTTTGACTTCCTCTATCTTTTTGACATCAGAAAGTGTGATGTTGCTATGTAAGGTGAAGACAGGTAATGTAATGGATAGAATGCTAGACTTGGAGTCAGGAATACCTGGATTCAGATCCCATCTCTGATGTTTAGTAACTAGTCACTTAATTTTCCTGAACCTCAGGCAGCTTTCTTGGGTGAGTTACTTGACTGATGAAATTACAGATCCCTGATGTCTTGACATTTGTAGCTGTTATGTTTTAGAAAGTCTTAAAGCTGGGCCTGTTAACTACCTATTGAATCTACTTTAGGGTAAAATGTAGTAGTCATGGGATTTCTTCATCTGAGATATCTTTGAAGCATTTTTATCAGTAAAGCTCCAACTTAAAATGGAAAAGTCATTTTTGCATTTGTCACTTTTTGGTGGTAGAGGAGATCAGTTTCTGTGGTTTGTATACCTTTGGTAGCACATGTGTTTGAATTTTACAGACTATTTGGTAAATATCCTAAAGTGGTTTCATTTAAAATATACTTTTTGAAGTAAATTTGATTCTGAGGTAAAAAGAGGACTCTTTTTTTTGTTTAAATTATAATTTTTTTGGTTTAAATTATTGGGAGGATGTATGCATAGGATAAGGGTGTTAGTGGGTCTAGGGCCCTGAAGACTTTAAAGTGAACGTTTCTCTCTCTGCTCTACTAGTTGTCTGAATAATGCCCTTATTGGCTAGGAAAACTCCTTTATTCCTGTGTGTAGTAGTCTTAGAATCACAGAGTTAGAAGAATGTTCAAACATAGAATACAAGAGTATTCAAGCTGAAAGGAATCAAACACTGTGATGGTATGCACATGGTAGGGAAGTATCCTAGTGTCTTGATTCTAAGCAAAATAAGGTCAAAGTTCACATATTAGGGTCCAAGATCCCAGGGGCAGAATCTAAATTCTGCTGGGAGGGGAATGAGGAGCAGGACTAGAGTACAGGTGGAAAATGGAGTGTGGTGTACATGGAATAGCAAGGAAACAACAGTATGGTTGGAATAGTAGGTTTGTAGAAGAGAGTTATGTTCAAGAAGACCAGAAAGAGAGAAAAGGCTAGGTTATGAAGCATTTTAAGTGCCAATTAAAGGAGGTTATATTAGATGCTAGAGGTAATAAGGATCTACCGGAGTTTGGGGGCGGGGGGTGGGGTGGGTTGTGACCTGATGATATTTGTGCTTTAGGAACATAGAATATTACAAGTTGCTCGGAACTACATGGAGAATGTTTTTGGCAGAACTGTCCAGGACTCTGCTTCTCCTTAATTCCAGTCCTAAGCAGTCTCTTCTGTGTGAGCTAGATGGTGATTAATCTTTAAACAGAAGACATCCTCTTTTAAAATAGCACATAGGCTATTACAGACATCATAGCTCAGATATGACTAGTGTACAGATACAGCAATTTAGACTATATTGAGAAAACTTTTTCTTTGTTATTCATTCTAATCAAAGTTCATTTAGTGTTGGCTTTCATTTCTTAACAGTGGTACAATTAATGCAGTCCCCATCTAACAATGTTAAAGAATAGAATATTCTCAATTGAATTATGTAGGAGGAATATGCTCTGGCAGGGAAAGCCAAAGTGCTTTCTGCTTCATTGAGTAGACGATTAGATTGATGTGAGTTTCTTTCTTGAGTGATAGAACTGGTTTTAAAACTAAATGAAGCGAGCATCATCAATCCAGTTAGCATTGATAACTCATTATTATTGGTTGGAAAAGGGCTACATTTGTAACCTGATCTTTACTTCATCACGCTGACAGATTTGGACTTAGTTAAGGCAGGCTTGTTTCAACTTAGACAGACCCAAGACAAAGTCATAAAAATGTGCTCACCATTTTGTCCTGAAATTTGTGAGCAGAAAAGGCTGGAGTGCAAAGCAGATTCATGAAAGGGATACACATGTAATTTTTATAACATTTGAGTTAATGAATTTTTAATGGTGTCAATGAGGCTTTTCATTTAAGTTAAGCTAAACTAGAACAATTTTGTTTGTCACAAGAGGTTGTCTAAGTAACTTTTGTGCCTTTTATATGATAGGCACTAAAAGATCTGATCTTTTTTGGTTCCATGTTCAACTATTCTATCTACTAAGGACTCTTCTAGATCTCTCTGACAGTATAAGGACCCATGTTTTAATATTCAGTTTTATGTTCTAACATTCTATGTTTTAAAGCTTCCAAGTCTAATGTTTTATGTTCTAACACACTGTATTCATGCATTCCATTTGAGGCCAACATTCTGTGTTTTATGGTATGATGCTCTGTGGCCCAGTCTTCCTTCTGGCACTAACATTCTCTGACTCTGACACTTTTACTGAGGAAAGGTTTTCTTTCCAAAGAATGAGGAGTTTTGAAATACCACTCCACCTTTCCATTCTCTACTCTTTTTTTTTTCCATTCTCTACTCTTTCTGAAGAATATATTTAGTGTTTCCTACCTACATATTTCGAAAGGTCATTTAAACTAATAGTTTACTTTGATTATTTGATAAACTGGGAATGTGTAAACAAGGACAAGTACAGTGGTGTCATTAAGAAAAACAACTTGAAAATGTTACAGTTTGATGCCAAAATAAATTGGTGACAAAGAGAAACTTTCACCCAAAACTAAGCAAATAGAGGTTGTAATGGAGGAAAAGATTGAGTACATTCAGGAAAAATGATCTCTGAGAATGATTGGTTTTATCTCTTTCTTGTTATTGGTTCTATTGATGTTGGGAAGCGGTTCCTAATCCCAGACCCCTCTGTTCCTAGGTAACAGGCAAAAATGGTGCCAGCAGAAGTGGTCCTGCCAGGCCAAGCCCATGTGGTTTGGTGTTATTCAGTCTGATCCATATGGTCATGCTGAAGATGGTCCCTTGAGGGGTGTTAACACTCAGCCATGCAAACTCCTCCCTCCCTTTGGAGCTTTGCTGCCGGGCCCCTGCTGCTTGCCCATGTGTGAATCTTGATTAATTTTTCATTTTTAATGAAGTTTGATCATGTTTATTATTTCACATGATTGACTGCCCAGTCCTCCTCCCCATGTAATTGATAAAGCTCATATTTCTTCATCTGTCTCAGATTTCTTCAGGGGTAGAGTTGTAAGATTGGGCGCTTGTGGTTAATGTTAGATTTATTGCTCCCATTAGATGTATAAATTATCTCTTTTTCTCTCCACAGGAAGTTCTACAGACTTTGACCAAGTTTTGTTTCCCCTTCTGTGTGGACAGGTAGTGTTAGATTTTTAAACTTTACAAGAGAGAAAAAAAAAACACTTGTCAATAAAACTGCTATGGAGAATGAAAACCATGCTATTTGTAACATTCTGTCTGTTTAACTATGATTTAAAGCACCTATGTGCCGGGGAGAGTTGCAATATCCTCTTTCCTGGGGATTTTATGGGCACCATCAAAAAGTTTAAAAGTTTTAACTGTGCATTGGTAGAGGAGCGTGAGATAGTGGGAAGAGTCCTACACTGGGAGGCAAAAAGATCTACAATTGATTTCATAGCTAATGTGCTATGTGACCTTGGTCCAGTAATTTTCCCTCTGTAGGTTTCAGTTTCCTTATCTGCAAAATGAAGATTAAATTATAGTATGAATAATAACAGTGAAGAAGAAGCAGTGGTATAGTAGCAAGAGCTTACAATTTGGAGACGTAGGTTCAAATTCTAACTCAGCCACTCTTTGTCTTTGGGACTTTGCCTAAGTCACTTAAACTCTCTGGGCCTCAGTTTCCTCATCTGGAAAATGAGGGTACTGGATTACATGATCTTTAAGACTCTGTCAAGTTCTAAACCCTGTAACTATTTTATTCTTATAATAATAACTTACATAATAATGCTTTAAGGTGTACACATTCCCCTTCCCCCCTTAAAAACACTGAAGTAATAATGGCAGGATGATTATCCTCATTTTACAAGTAAGGAAACTGAGACCCAGAAGTGAATTTATTTGCCCAAGTTCACGTAACTTGTGAGTGTTAGAGTCACGAGTTGAACCCAGTTCTTTTTGACTCCCGGCCCAGTGCTTTTTCACTGTACCATGCTGCTGTTTGGTCATCTCTAAAGTTTCTTCTGGTTCTATGAATGAAAGATTTTTTAATTTAATTTCAGTACCAAACTTAAACCACTGAATTAGCATGGTTGGAGTTTAATTCTGCAATTTACTCTATGTGCATTATATTAAACATGTAAATTTTATTATAGAAATTCATGCATTTTGGATATAATATATGTGTATATATGTGGGGGATGAAGGGAGGGGGGAAAGAGAGAGGCAGAGAGAAGAATAAGGAAGAGGAGGAGGAGAAAGAGAGGAATGGGGGAGAGACAAAGGGGGGGGAGGAGGAGAAGGAGGGAGGCAATATGTGTATATTAAGTAAACAGAAATTATAGGTGCATCAAATTTAAAGATGCTTGACTTCTCCTGAAATGGAGTGATCCCTCTCCATTCTTGATATGGTGGATCAGATAGACAGCCTCAAGTGGTGATCAGGGCACTGCACTTGGAGGAAAGTGACTCAGATTCAAGTCTTAGGTTCTGCTTCCTTTTGTTAATTGTATAACTTTGGGCAAGTCACTTTCTCCTCACCTGTTTAAATGAGGAAGTCACACTAGCTGATCTTTATGGCATCTTCTGGCTCTGACGCATTCTGTAATTCTGTGACATATATTGTTAAGTCATAATTTGGATCTTGATCAGATGCCTAATTTAACTCAACAAAGTGTCTCCAATGTAGACAACACTGTGTCTGGTGTTGGAGATATAAAGATGAAATGACCCAGCCACTGCTCCCAATTAGCTTGCAGTCTACTGGCAGAGGTGGATGAGACATGTACACACATAACTGTGAGGAACAGTTAAATGTGGTCAGTACAAAAGAGACATTCAAGCTCAAGACCATAAGAAGTTTTAAGAAGAAAGGCATATTCCCACCTGGGGGAAATTAGGTAAGGATTCCTAGGCCAGTCAGTGCACATGTAGACACCATTAAATGAAAAATTTGCATTCATTTTAAGATGAGTAAAACAAATTTCTCTTCCTTCTTGTGTCTTTTAACCAAGCCAAGCAGATTATATTTGCTTGTTGGCTTCTATTTAATGTAAATTTCCTGTTTATTTGTATTAACCAGCGATATGTTTTATTATTGTGGGACATAGAGTATATTCTAGTAGAGTCAGAGAGTAATGCCCTAGTGGATTCTTTTAGAAAAAAGTTTTCCTAGTCATTCCTGTGTCCTTTTTCCTTTTCTACCATAGTAAACACTAGTGCAGTTTATTAATCTTTCCAAAAAAGTAGGACTTGCCCAATCATTGCTAAATAGAGAAGTGATGACTTGTAAGGAAACTTAATAGTCCATATGTGAAAAATATATGTTACAAATCATGGTGATCATATACTTGTAGGGAATAATGGAGCTGGCATTTTTAAGAATTTAGTTGGATTTTTAATAAAGAAAAACAGTTCAAATATGACTTTCTGTTAAATGGAAATCCATTTTGGGAGGATTTTTTTCCCATGGCTATTATTTTTAAATTAATATTTTAAAACTAGAGACAGCACATGGCATAGTGGATTGAGTACTGATATTGGAATTAAGAAGACATAGCTTAAAATCCCATCTCTGACATTTACTGTCATATGGCTGTGGGCAAATCACTTAACCACCCAGAGCTTTAAGCAACTCTCTAAGATTCTATATCATAGGCCATGATCTGTGTTGGTAGAGGGATCTCCCACACTGATGAAACCATAGGTATTTTTAAACTAATAGGACAGTAGTATGATTCAGGGGACAGAATGCTGAACTTGGATTTTAGATGCCAATTCTATCCGTGGTTCTGCAACTGTGTTACTTTGTGGCCTTGGCTAAATCACTTTACTTCTCCAGGACTCAGTTTGCCCATCTTTAAAATGAGATTAGACTCTACAGTCTCTAAGGGCCTTCCAGGTCTTACGCTCTGTATTCTAATATTCTCTGTTTTATGTTAAAACATTCTAAGTTCTAAAGCCCCTTACTATAACATTCTGGGTTTTAATATTCTATATACTAAGTTCAGAGTGCTGATAATTCCTTCACATGCATAATTTGGGGACAGAAATGTTACTCTAGTGATAGAGTTTAATCTTTTACAATAGTTTTACTGAGATCTCTTTCACCTTAAGTGTGATGAAATGTTCTTCTGGTTAAAATAAAATATTTTTGGGAACCTAAAAGGAACATTGTATTTGAGTCCCCCCTTTCTGTTCCCAGATTTAAACTTTTACAAAATTTAATATAGTCTAATTTAATCTAGTTTAGTTTACACTGGCAATACTAATAAATTAGTTCCTTTTCAAGAAATACAAAGACTTTAATGCCAGTATTTTCTCCTTAAGTATCAGTAGTACAATTTGTACTGCAAGTGAATATTTTAGCCCAGTTTGTCTCTGACCAGAGTCTAAGCATCACAGGTGCTGGTTTTATTATTGTGGGACATAGAGTATATTCTAGTAGAGTCAGAGAGTAATGCCCTAGTGGGTTCTTTTAGAAAAAAGTTTTCCTAGTCATTCCTGTGTCCTTTTTCCTTTTCTACCATAGTAAACACTAGTGCAGTTTATTAATCTTTCCAAAAAAGTAGGACTTGCCCAATCATTGCTAAATAGAGAAGTGATAACTTGTAAGGAAACTTAATAGTCCATAGGATATTTGAGTAAGAATGGACCTTACAGCATAGGGCATCAGAGCTGGAAAGGGCTTTAGAGATCATCTATGCCAATACCTCCTATTTTATAGGTGGGGAAACTATGGCCTGGGGAGATACCTCTCTGGAAGGAAGTTAGTGTTAGAATAAGGTATAGAACTGAATCCTCTCTATACACAATTAAGGTTTTCAAATATATGAGGGCTTGTCCTCTGAAAGGAGGATTAGTCTTTTTTAGCTTGATCATAGAGAGAAAAACTAGGAGCAATGGGTAGAAATTATAGGGAGGCGGATTTCAGTGTTAGCAAGATTTTTTGAACAGATATAGCTGTAACAGATAATAGCATGAAATAGGTCGTCTCCAGGATTAGTCATTTCCCCAACATTAGAAATGTCCAAAATGAGGCTAGATAACCATTTGTGGGTCTGTAGAAGGGGTTTATACTTTGCGACCTTCTAGCTCTGAGGTTCTATAAAATTGCCTGTTAATTAAAATTCTAAAATTCCCAGATATTAGAATTTTTGTCTGACTAAGCACCTAGTACAATGCCTTGTACTTAGGAACCTAAGAAATGGGTTTTTTTTAGAAATTAAATCTTCCTTGTCATTTTAATATTTTTCTATTTAAAACCAGGAATTATCAAACAATATAACTTCTTAAAATATATAATTTTGGTATTATTTGTTATTCTCTTATCTTCACATGTTTCTTAGAAATAGATTGGTAGAAGCAACATTCTCTCCATTTGAAAAAAAAATGGTGATAGAAATTACATACTTAAGAACAATTCTTAAATACCTGTTGAACATCTTATATGTGATCAATACTACTCAAAATACAGAAGTATAACATATAACACCTTCCCTTAAAGCACTTAGTTGGGTTGGTGAGACAAAATATAAAGACTATTCAATTCAACTAATAATCATAACTAACAATTATAGCCCTTTGAGTTTAACATCACGTTTTACATATGTTACCTCATTTCATCTTCACAACTTAACAAATATCTGTGAAGCTTGCATTCTTTGATGCACAGTGCTTTGCTGGGCACTAGAGGTGATAAAGAAATAAATAAAAGACTGGGGGTGGGGTGTCTCTGCCCTTATGGAATTCACAACCTCGTAAGGAGATGAGACTCATATAATTATATACCCCATGGGACATGATAAATGCATGAGAGGTAGAGATGTTTTGATATTGGTGGGCTGAAAGTGAGGTGAGTTATTTATGACAGAAGAAATGAGGGAAGGTTTCATGGAAGATGTAGGTAGCATTTGAGCTGACTCTTGAAGAATGAGTAGAATGTTAGTAGGCAGAGATGGCTGAGAGGAAATTCCAAGTACCAGTAACAACATCAGCAAATATGATGTGATGGTAAAGTACATAATGTGCTCTACAGGGATAAAGGGAGATGGCTATGCAACCTTGTATGGAGCATGGAATACATGAAGAGGAATCAGGGGATAAACTGAGAAAGATAGGTCAGAGCTAGGTTGTGGAAAGCCTTAAATGCCAGCCTAAGGACTTTGGACTTTATTCAATCTGCAGATGGTTCTATTATTAAGCCATTCCTGCTTAACAACCCAGGGACAGTGGAAGAAAAGTAGCTGTCACGTGGGATTCAGTACATTGGCCCACATATAACTGCTCCATAAATGTTTGGTGATGATGACTTGGCTAACGTGGACCTTGTCTGTCATGTGATACCTGGAATCCAACTGTTTCATCCACATGGTCCATGCCTCTGCATTCCATTTATATACTATACCTGGAAGCTTCTTCAAGATTTAATGAAATGCTTCTGGAGGAGACAGAAATAACCATCACTTGGCAGGCAGCATGAAGGTTAGATTCTGTGGTTTGAATAAACATTGCTTTTCTTTCTTGTTCTTCATGTTGACATGGACTTTGAAGATACATTAGAGGGTGTAGGATAGTGTTGACTTTATCCTTAAAAGATTGTTTTTGGAGATATTCCTATTTTTGGTTTTGGTTCTTTTGACTTGTTGAAAGTTAGGGTCCAATTGAGTTCAGAATTGCTGATCTACTTGGGGCATCTACAGTAGAATTGTTTAAAAAAAAAACAACAACTTTATGAAGAAATTTTATCCTGAAAAATTGTTAAAGTTTAAGGATTGAGAAAGCATGAAAGAATATAGTACTAGAGTGAAGTTGTTGGTTCTCCTAGCTCTGCCACTAACTTTAAGTAAATCAATTTTAGGGTTTTTTTAAATATGTAAAATGAGGGGTTTATACTAAATGATCTCTAAGGTCCTATGAGCTATTAACCTATCTTTGTTTTAAGATCTCTCCCAATTGCAATGTGTCTGTGTCTTAAATGTCTTCTTGAGCTTTAAAATTTTTTATGTATTTTTTTATGTTCTGTGTTAGTTCTACGTTCTCAAGGCCTTGGAATTCTGACACTCTTTGTTTTCTGTACTAAATTTCCTTTCAGCTCTAATTCTCTATGTTCTTTATTCTCATATTCTGTGTTATAAGGTCCCTTATAACTCTAACATTCTATGATCATTTGATTACTGTAAGATAAAGAATTGCTGCTGAAGTTGAGGATAAACACAAACACAGTAACTATTAAGAAATCAGATCCTTTTTCCAAAGTAGTCATCATGGAGAAATATCTAATATTATTATAGTCTATATCAACAAGTGGAAAGATGAATCAGTCCTCTGCCTTGCAGAAATCTTTAAGAGCTTTGTTTGACAGGGACTTCCTGACTATAAGTTAACTGGAAGTTACCCAAGGAGATATATCTTAAAATATAATGGTTTTGAGCTTTGTCATTTGGTGATATGTTTGTTACCCAGCTGTTCATTAGCATACAACCAATCAGTCTGTAAAAGTAAGGGTCCCTCTGTAAGCCATGGAACTGTCTAAAATGCCCTTTCTCTTTCAATTAGATGTCTGACTAGCAACTATTGTTAATCAAAAGCTCAATACCTATATAAAAGAAATACAACCAGAGGTTGAGCACCTTCTCCTGGCTGATCTATTCAAGTAGCCAGGACTCAAATGGAAGAGGTGTCTCCCATAGGAGAAAAGATAAGCCAAACAAAGAACTTTTAGGAACATACAATGTCAGAGCTGAAAGGAACCTCACAGGTTATCTGGTCCAATCCATTGATTTTTATTAGTAAGGAAACCAAAGCTTAGAGAAGAGTGACTACTCTGTGAAGCTTAGTTAATGACAGAGCCAGAACTAAGATTCATGTCTCCCAATTTCAAGTTTAGTATTTTCTCTGTTATACTATGATCCTGTAATGCTTCTTGTCTTGAATGAATGAATGAATCCTTTTGAAGTCTCAGATAACCAAGCAATAAAATAGTTGCACTTTCCACATTCTTGGTTTTATTATTATTGTTATTTGTGAATACGAAGGAGGATCTTTATGAAAGTCCTACTTTCATGCCTTATTGTAGCTTGAGGATAGTGTCCAACTTTCTAGTCATGTGAGCATGATCAGATAATTTTTGAGCTTCGGTTTCCTCTTCTGTAAAATGGGAATAATAATATTTTCATGACTTCCTTTATAATAGTGTTAAAGAAAACACTTTATAAATGTAAAGTACTATGGAAGTGTATAGTTATTATTCCTCCACTAAAACCTTATTGTTGAAGTCTGGAGGTGACCTTGGAGGTAATGCCAAAGAGGACAAGCTCCTTTAAGTTCTACCAACCTTCAGTAGTATGGGATCCCTGTCCTTGGAGCTGCTAGTGCTTTTTCTCTTTAAGGTTACCTTGTATGGATCATGTGAATAACTATAAACATGTGTTCTTCTCCATTTGAATGTAAAATTCTTGAGAGCAGGGACTGTTTTTACTTTCTTTATCTTCCTAGAGCTTAATGTAATGGTTGGCACATAGCTAGAGGTTAATGAATACTTGTTGATTGATTGAGTGATAGACTGTGTGTCTATTACCAGAGGACCAGCCTAGCTAAATGAAGAGAGATTCATTACCAGAATATTGACCATTAGGGGATGATTTTTTTTTTTTGGCGACAGCAAATTAAGTCATGAGAAAATTGTTATCTGTATCAGTGGGAGAAGTACCTATGCTGATGATATCTGAAGTATTTTGCATAGATTTTTTTTACAATAACATATTTTCTATAACACTACATTTTACAAAATACTTTAACCAGGATCTTACAGTTACAACATAAAACAACTCTTTGAGGTAGGTAGTGTAGATTATATTATCTCCATTTTACCAAGGAGAAAACTGAGGCTTTGAGAAGGGAAGTTAGTTGCCCCATGCCACACAGATACAGAATTAAAAATTGAACCCAGATATTTTTGAATCCCCAAGGTCAGGATTAGTCCATCTTATTGCTAGAACCTACCACTTACAAATTCTCTTTATATCCTGTCTTTTTTTTTTCTTTAAGGATTAAAAGACAGGTAATTATAACAGTTCTCATTTATGTAATACCTTAAGGTTTACAAAGCACCTTCTACCCTATAGTTCTGTGAGGTTAGTAGGGCAAATATAGTCATCTCCCTTTGACAGATGAAAAACCTGAATCCTGGAGGAGAAAAGTGACTTGCCTAGTTACATGACTAGTAAATGGTGGAGCTGGGATTTGAACCCTGGTCTTCTGCCAGTACTTTCCACTCTACATACTGCTGCTCATACTCGGACTAAGGACTGGATGGGCATTTGCAAGGCACCAAGTATTTAAATATGACAAATTCCAACCAAGGCATTTGCAAGGCACCAAGTATTTAAATATGACACATACCTTTTTGGAATGGTAGCTGAACCTGTATATTTTAACTATCTTAGAACCTGAAGCCTGGAGTAAAACTCATGAAGGTACATAATTTGTGAGATCACAAAGCATTACCTTATAAAAAGCTGGGGTGCATTTGTAACTTAGAATTTTTCTGACCTGTTGTGCAAAATAATTCAATCATATGAGCCTTCCCCTCCCCCAAGTGAGCCTTGCTTTCGTCCCCAATCACTTTAATTATGTGAGCTTGAATCTCGTTTCTCACACATCCTCAGCTCTCAACCTTGTTAAAATTAATCATATAATCCTTCTTTAAAACATAGTATTAAGTCACCATAGTAACATCGCATCCAAGCTTTATAGATAAAACATAACAGTCACAAGAAGGTAGCATTGGGTGTCCCCTCAACAGCTCTGTAACTTTTATAGAAATGTGTTTCTTCTCTTGGCTTGTTCAGGGTGGAGGATAGCATTACTTACACCTGTTTTATTACCATGTTCCTTTTAAATTGCTACCTTGTTTCTGTTCATATTCTTGGTTAAACCTGGCAGAAGAAAGTATTTTCCTTTCCTTCTGAATTATTTTCTTGGCCTCAGCAATCAATCTCCCGACAATATAATTTTCCCCCTTCAAATTGAAATAGGACCTCTCCCTAGACCTTTGTCGTGGGAAAATCTTGTTAAAGTGATGATGATAATGGTAGTGGTGGTGGTAGTGATAATGAAAATGATGGTGATGATGATAATGATGGGGGGAATGGGGATGGTGATAAACATTTGGGCTTTACGTTCTTTTAGATGAAAAAGATTTACAAAATACTTTTTTGCCCGTAACGTTCTAGAGACCCAGTGAGATATACTAGAACCCTGGACAAAGGCAGAGGACCATATGATTTAGAGCTGGAGGGGTCCAGGTCTAACCCTTTATTTGTAGGTAAAGAAGCTAAAACCCAGAGATGGGAAGGAATTTACGCAAGATTAACCAGGTAGTAAGTAGTAAGCTAGGATTCAAAACCAGATTCTGTGGCTACACATCTAGGACTTTTCCCACCACCCCACTTATACATGCTAGGTTAGAAGACCCTGGTTGGAATCCCAGCTTTGTTACCTACTACCCATGTAGAAGTGTGCAAGTCACTTTCCTCCTCTGAGCCTGTTTCATCATCTGTAGACTGGTTCTAATAATATTTCTACTCCTAGACAGGTGAGAAGTATATTCTGTAAACCTTAGAGGCCTACAGAAATGGCAGTGGTTGTCATTCTGCTTCATCTTGACCATAACCCTGGATGGTTGGTGAACAATTCCTTTTCCTACAGTACCTTAAGCTTTGCAAAATGCTTTCCTCATAAGACCACCAGTAGCACAAATATTTTATTTTAAAAATGAGGCAATCAAGACTTAAAAGATCGGGAAGTGCCTTTGCCCAGGGTTACATAGCTAATATGTGTCAGAGCTGGAATTAACCTAGGACTCCAAGTCTTAACACTTTTTTGACTAGCCAGGTGGTCTTTCTTTTTTGTAACCATAGAGCTCTATATAAATGTGAACTGCTGCTATTATTATCATATCCTAGCAACAACACAGTGAGGCAGGAAATATAAGTACTATTATCCCCATTCGACTGATGAGCAAATAGAGGTTCAGACTTGTTCAGTAGAGTTGGTACTTGAACTCTCCTGACTCAAATGTTGGGCTTTCTCCATTAACCCACATTTGCTGGCAGAGTTAGAGGCTATTGGTGTTTGGTGCCTCTAGTATGACGTTGCCAAATAGAACTTGCTACATCAGACCCATTAAAGGTGCTCAGGATCCCAAAGGCTCCTTGAGTCTTGATTTACACATATATCTTTCACCGTGGACTTTTCTTTTCTTTCTTTCTTTCCACGAGTGCTATCTTTAGAGAAGACCACTTCAACTATTATTTACCACCTTATCCTAGATAATGGTATTCATTGATTTGCAAAGTGAATTATGGAGAAGAGCATTTCTTTAATCTTAGTACAGAATACATAGACTTATTTTTGATATTTTACATAGGAAAGAAAATGGTTAAGTTTAAAAGCCCATAAATTCCATTGCAAATTTGAAAAAAAAAATCTGTTAATGCTCAAATCTCATCCGGGACATTTGTTGCATTTCAAGAAGCATTTATTAAGCCTCTGCTGTCCTCTCAGGTCTCAGCTAAGGACTCACACCTGTGTGGCAAGGCTCCTCTTAACCCTTATGTTCCAATGTTTCATGTCCTAAAAGCTCTTTTAGAGCTAACATTAAATTCCAGTATTAGAATTTTAAAATAGCTATATGTGTGTTAATTTAAAAATAATTTTTATTGTATTGTGTTAGTTTATAATGTAGTTTATTGGTCATTGTGCTTTTGCTTTTTTTTTTTTTTAAAGAACAGACGTTGCATTCTAATTTTACTTTAAGGCTTATATGTGTGATGTGCTTTTTATTTTTGTTGTAATGCAGTAAAAACATTGCTTTGTTTAATGCTTTCCTATAGCATTGTTTTTCACCATCTTGGAAAGCAGCTTGCATTGTTAAACAATCTGGCTTTTCTAGGCTCCAAAATGAGCTCCTTTGGGCTTCAAAAATCTTACATGGAAAATGGCATTTGGGAAAGCAAATGCTCACCTTGTTCCTTGTATCTGCAAGTGGTTTTACTAAGTAGTCCTAAGCACTTCTAGACATCATTTAGAATCATGTAATCATAAAACATGAAGTAAAGAGTGAGAGAGTTACTGTGGAAGGGAACCTTGGAAAAAAGAATGACAACTGGAAGGGATATTGAAACACAGAATATTTAGGACATTAGAGCTAGAATGGATCTAAAAACATAGACTGTCAGAACTAGAAGAGAACTTAGAACAGTTTTAGAGCTTGAGAGGACTGTAGAACAAAACTAAAATTTATGTAGTGCTTTACATATACAAGATATCTCAAAAGTCTTTATGTAGTTTCAAGTTAGTGAATTTTAGGACTGCACTAAGACTTTTAGGATACCCTGTATTATTGCATTTGATCCTCATAACCCTCTGAAGTAGGTGCCCCATTTCCCCTCATTTTTGCAGTTGAAGAAATTGAGGCTGAGAAGAGTTGAAGTGACTTGCCCAGGACCACAAAATGATAAATATGTAAGGTGGAAGTTCTTCCTTCTTTGGTCTTCCTGATTCCAAGCCCAGTACCTATTCTAACCTTCCTCTTAACATAGAATGCTAGAACTGACAGAAACCTTAGAAATCATATATTCTAATCTGCTCATGTTCCAGATGAGAAAATTGAAACTCCAGGAAATAATTTAACTTGCTTAGGTTATGCTACTAGTTAGTGACAGAGCCTGGAATTGTCTTCTTTCAATTTCAGGTACAGTGATATATTCTTTCCCAAAGGTGGTCCAGGAGATTGACTTCCTTACTAATTTCCCCTCAATTCTGGTGAAAAATGTAAATGTGCAAGTTCATTTAGAGAACCATAGGCCCAGTGAGAAAGGAAATGTTAAAGGTTCAATGACTTGGTTTGATTAGATACTTTTTTTTTTATCATTTAACTGGTTGCACAATTTATTTTCCCTTTGTTCTTTCTTTCCTGTAGCCTTACAGTGAGCCAAGTTGGCCAGAACTTCACATTTGTGCTTACTGACATTGACAGCAAACAGAGGTTTGGCTTCTGCCGCTTATCTTCGGGAGCTAAGAGCTGCTTCTGCATCTTAAGGTAAGGGGAGGTTGGGCTGTGGTTGTTGGCTTGTTCGAAGATGCAGTATTGGGCCCAGCTTTGTTGCGAATGTAATTTAAGTTTTCCAGCTGTTCTCCATCGTTCCCTATCTCATCCCTGCAGGTCACTGCACTTTGGGCAAAGGATTCCAAAATATTGTTCATGTGCTTTTAAGCCTAGGAAGATAATTTTCATTATTTATTTGTATTTAATGCCTTGAATGAAGGAGTCAATGCCTCTAGGTCATGTGTGAAAGTTGGATGACATAGCTCGAGCTCTTCCTGTTATCTTGAGCTGTCAGAAATTATCTTGTTAAGCTTCTTTTTAAACATTTTGTATATGCAGGATTATTAATAAACATGTGTCTGCATCTAAGACTATCTTGCCAATACTGATCATGTCTTCCTCAGTTTCTACAGAAATTCCTCTTGGAGTTCTGTGGTGGTTTTTGATCCCTCCAGGAAGTCTTTCCAAATTTCTTCTCTGTTCTCCTCCCTCCACCTCCATAGTAGTTTGTTTTCACTTCAATAAATAATTTATGTTTTATTTTATATTATAGTTCGATTTGTGTCATATCCCTGATTAGACCATGGTGTTACTGAATGGCAAGGGTCATATTTTGTTTAGATTTTGTATCTCACCCAGAACTGAATGTAGGGCTGTACTTGTAGTAAATAAATGAGGCATTTTAATGTTGGTTGAAACAAATTATTTTGTGATTGTAGGGGACTAAGGTAATACAGTCATAGAATCATTGAAACTTACACTTGAAAGGGATGTGGAGGTCATCTAGTTCTGCTACTCCTTCCTGAGTAATGAGGAATCTAGTCCTTCCAGAAGTAGCTTCTTTCACTTTTTGAAAATCCTTAGTTTTTTTTATATTGGTTTGAATCTGCCCCTCTTCAATTTCAGCCAGTTGTTCTAGTCTTGCTCTCTTTAGATCATCAGACCAAATCTAATCATTCTTCCACATGATAGATCTCCTCCCCAAAAACAAACAAAACCAAAAACATTTCAACAATAACAACTAGAATTGGTGTTCATATAGTGTTTCAAGGTTTGTTTTGCAGACATTGTCTCATTTGACCCTTACAACAGCCCTGTATTTAAAGAACCATCTCTACTGCCATACCCTGGCCCCACCCCCCTTCTCCTGTGCCCTGGGCTAACTATCACCAGTAACTCCAGTGATCCTCAGGTGTCCCGGTTTCCAATCCTCCTTCCATCCTAGGCACCCTCCTCTATTCCCTGGATCTTTGTAAATCTCCATTTGTGTCCTGGCATTCCATTTGTTTGATGCTTGATTTCCTTCTGCCAGTAATGGTCAGAGTGAATTCTAGTGTGGAGGGGCCGTGTGGAAATTGCATTTCAGCACTGCAGGGTGTTCCTGAGGGAGAATTAAAGGTATCCCATACATACCACTCTCCATCTGCCTCTGTTAAATAGGTGTCAGAGGGGCCTGTCTCCTGTCTCTTGCCGCTAACATGGAGCAGCACAGGTCAGGGGAACTTCAACGTGCCCCTGACAAAACCCTGTTACCAAGAACTTGGATGTGGGCCCCTGAAATGAAAGGCCAGACCTTGGGTGAATTCCAGAAAGGGGATGTCTCTCTGGTGTACCAATTCCCCCATTACATTTTATTTTTTCTTCCTATTCCCCTCCCCCTTTCTCTCTCAAACACAGGCACATGTTACACTGGGGACAGGGGGAGTGGAGCTTCTGTGCTTTCAGGTCTCTTAATTTAAAGTGTTAGACATTGATGGTCTTCTGTACAGACTTCTTGCTCATGCCAGAGGTAGCACCGTATATTAGGAAGAGCATTGCACTTGGAATCAGAAGACCTCCCTTAAGATTTTGGCTCCCTATGTGACCATGAGCCATACATCATCTCTCTGAACCCCAGTTTCCTTGTCTGTAAAAGAGTACTAGAATGGAAGTCAAGGGATCTTGGTCTTAACCAGTTGTAATTGATTTTGGCCAGGTCACCATACCTCATTGGTTCATCAATAAAAATATTTGTACTCCCTACTTGTCAGAATTTTTGTAGTGCCTACTGTCATCACTACTACCACCACCACCACCACCACCACCACCACCACCACCACCACCGCTTGGAGTTCTGAAGGAAGCAAGGGATTCTGAGAGGTAGAGGTGAGGAAAAAGTACATTTTAGGCATAGGGTCAGCTACTGAAAAGATAAGGAGAGAGCCAGGAATGATGACCCAGGCCTGTAATCCCTGTTTCTGGGGAGGCTAAAGCTCAGAAGAGATTAGGGGGTTCTGAGCTAAAGTGTGCATAGAATTCAATGTTGACATTAAATTTGGCGTTAGTATGGTGAGTCTCTGGGAGCAGGGGACCACCAGGTTGCCTAAGCAGCAAACCAATCCAGGCTAGAAACAGAACAGGCTTAAAGCTCTGGTGCTGATCAGTAATGAGAGGAGACCTATGAGTAGTCCTTATATTTTTAGTCTGGGTGAGATAGGAAGATCCAATCTTTAAGAAAAAAAAAAATAAAGAAGAGGCATGGAAACAGGAGAGTGTTATGTGTGAGGAACATAAAAATGGCCAGTTTTGTTGGAATATAGGGCATGAATTGGAGTAAATGCAGTGAGACTGGAAAGGTAGATTTTGACCAGATTGTGAAGGGTTTTAAATGCCAAACAGAAGACCTTATATTTAATTATAAAGGCAATAGAGAGCCATTGGAGTGACACAGCCAAACACACACTTTAGGAAAATCATTTTGCAGTTTCATAGAGGATGGATTGAAGAGTTGAGAGATGAAGTAGAGAGACCAAATAAGAGAAGATTGCAATAGGATCTCCAGGTGAGATAATAAACTAGGTTTGTGGCTATTTGAGTAGAGTGAAGAGGACCAATGTGTGAGATAACAAGATTTGGCAGCTGACTAGATATGTGGAGTAAGGGAGAGTAAGAGGCAGGCACCATACCAAACTTTTAAACCAGAATGCCTGGAAGGGTAAAGATATCCTTGACAGAAACAGGGAAGTGTGGAGGAGTAATGGGTTTTAGAGGAAAGTTTGAGTTGCCTCTGCATGCAGTTTGAAATATCCAGTAGCAGTTGGAAATGTATGACTGGAGCTCAGAAGAGATTAGGGCTAGATATTTTCCATTTGCAAGATATTTGTATAGAGATTTAAAACCTATTAAACTCCCTGGGTGAGAGAGTGTAGAGAGAATAGAAGAAGGCCCAGAAAAGAGCTGTGGGGAACACCTGTCCTGGGGGATTGGGAAATGGAGACTAAAAAGGAATGATTAGATAGTAGGGAGAACCAAAAAAAACAAAACAAAACAAAACAAACAGCAAAGTTATAAAAATCCAGAGAAGACATTCTCCTGGAAGAGAAAGGGTCCCAGAGGGCAACCACTGGGTACAAGTTGGAGAAAAAGTCTCAGCAAATGATCTTTGGGTTGAAAGGATCCTTACTATATAGAATGTTATAACACATACTGTTTAAACTGGAAGTTACTATATAAAATAGATTTTAGAGTCACGGAATGATAGACATTTAGAACATAGAATGTTAGAACATACATTGCTAGAGCTAAAAGAGAATTTAGGGATCTATCCAGTCGACTACCCCCTCAAACCCCAATCATTTTACGGAGGAAGGAACTTATACCTAGAGAGGAGAGCCGTGAGATTTAGAGCTCTAAGAGATCTTGGGAGTTAGAATTAAGTGACTTGTCCAAAGTCATACAGCCAGAAAGTAGCAGGACTGGTACTCCAATCTAGGTGCTCTGTCTACAAATATAGTGCTTCTTCTGTGACACTATGATGAACTATTGCTTGTTGGAATTGAGGCATGTTTATATAGATACAGCTATAGATATATGTGAATGTGTGTGTGTGTGTGTGTGTGTATTTATACACACTTATCTAGCATGTCAGGATAGCCAAAGCTTAGAAATTGTCAGGATGAAATCCACTGAATTTTTACATGACTATGCTTGGTTGTCTTTCTGGTGATTTCAGAAAGTATCGCTGTGTCAGCCCTTTTTGGAAGATCAATGTATTTGCCATTCTTTACATAGTATTATTTTTCTGCCCTAGATGGGAAGTTGAATAACCATTTAATCATTTAGGGTATTGTCTTGTTGAACTCTTTAAAAATGAGAAGCAGGATAATTTAGTAATGGAGAGTTAAAAGACCTGGATCCGAGGACCTCCTCACAGCTCTAACTAATTTTGTGACTTTAGTTAAGTCAATTCTCTTCTCTGGGCCCTGATTTCCTCATTTGTAAAATAAGGGACTTGAACTAAATGCTTGTTTCCCCATTGAAAGTTCTGTGTTCTAACATTTTGTGTTTTAAGGTCCCATGAAATTATGACATTCAATTCTAGAATTTTCTTTCTCTTTTTCTTTCTTTCTTTCTTTCTTTCTTTCTTTCTTTCTTTCTTTCTTTCTTTCTTTCTTTCTTTCTTTCTT
>NW_020954564.1:45677188-45732573 GCF_900497805.2 Vombatus ursinus | reverse complement strand
CTTTCTTTCTTTCTTTCTTTCTTTCTTTCTTTCTTTCTTTCTTTCTTAAGCAGTTGAGGTTAAGTGACTTGCCTAGAGTCACACAGCTATTAAGTGTTATATATCTGAGGCCGGATTTGAACTCAGGTCCTCCTGACTCCAGGGCCAATGCTCTATCCACCAGAACTTTCTGAAAACTGTAAGTTGGGTTCCCAATGTACCCTCCCTGACTTTTATTTTTGAGTCAACAATGTCATTATGGTTGATGGGTATGATTGATAGGACACACCAAACTGGATATTAAAACATTCAGCTTATTAAAGTGGAAAGAAGCAGTAACTGGTTATGTTGTCTCTGAAAAACTTTATATGAACTAAATCCTTCATTTTTTTTCTTTCAGGAATTGTTCTAGAAAGTTGTACCCAGCCTATCATGCTTTTGTCTGTTTTCTTTTTGAATAGGAAACAGATATTGGCTTATTTTCTGTCTTTCTGTAACCATGAATAGAGAGGCAGAATCAGGAGGCAGAATCAGAATCCTAGTTTTACTATAGAAGTATATTTCATCTTATTATAAAGAGTCTTTTAGCAATTAGAGCTGACCAATAAATAAGGGAATATGTTACTTCACCAAATAGTGAGTTTCCCTTCAGAGATCTTTAAGTAAAGGTTAAATGACCACTTGTTGGGGATGTCATTGAGTGAATTCATACTGTAGATGACAATTGGACTATATTACCATCCCAAGATCCTTTGTGACTGTTAACATTATGCAATATTTAGGTCCATTTTTGCTCTGATGTTCTCACTTGTATGAGCTAACATTCTATGCTCTATGGTCCATTTAGGCTTTTACATTCTATTTTGTAAGATTGTTTCCAGGTCTTATCTTTTATATTCTAAGGCCCCTTCAAGCTCTAACCTTTCACATGCTAAAGTAGCTTCTAACTTTACCATCAAACCTTCTAAGATTCTTTCCAGAAATAACTTCTATATTCTAAGACCCCTTTCAATTCTTAAAGCCTAATTCTAACATTGCAAGATATAATTTACAGTAGTGGAGACTGATTTACATTAATATTCACCATGGAAATTTTTTAAGCATATGAAAATGTAATTTAAATCCTGCAAATTAAATTTTGTTTGGCTTCAGATTTGCCCATACTTTTCTACCCCAATTCTCCCCACCCCTACAACTCTACCCCACCCCTTTCTTAGACAGGTCTGTGTCCTGGACTCTCTTATTTTCTCCCTCTGTACTATTTTACTTGGTAATCTCATCAGTTGTCATGGATTGAATTATCATATCTATGCTTATGAGTCTCAAATTTAACCTAATCGCCTTTTTGACCTTCAAACCTTCTCCAGCTGTTTGTTGGACATCTTGAGTTAGATGTCTCATAGTCATCTTAAAATCAACATATCCAAAATTGAACTCATTGTCTCTGCCCCCAAACTCTCCCCTTATCCTAACTTTCTTATTGCTGTCTACAGTACTGCCATCTTACTCACTCAGGCTTGAAACCTAGGTATCCTCCTAAACCCCTCATGTGCTCTCACCCTGAATATCCAAACATTTACCGTGTCCTATACATTTTACCTTGGTAACATCTCTCACCCCCTTCTCTCCTTTGACACTGCCACTACCCTGGTACCGGCCCTCATCACCTCACACCTAGACTCTTGTAATAGCCTGCTGGTTGATCTCTCTGCTTCAAGTCTTTCCTTAATCCAGTCCATGCTCTACTCAATTGTCAAAGCGATTTTCCTAAAGTGCAGGTCTGATCATATTACCTCCCTACTCAATAAACTCCAGTTGCTCCCTATTGCCTCCAGCATCAAATATAAAATCCTCTGTTTGGTGTTCAAAGCTCTTCATAACCTGGTGTTCCTTCCCATACCTTTCCTATCTTATTATGCATTATTACTCTCTCCCCAACTCCTGCCCCCAACGCAATGTGTACTCGGTGTAGTCTGCAATCCAGTGACATGGCTTCCTTGTTATCCCCTGAACAAGATACACCATCTCCTAGTGCCAGTCATTTTTTTTGCTATCCCCCATGCCTGGAACACTTTCTCTCTTCATCTCTACCTTCTGGCTTTCCTGTCTTCCTTCAAATTCTAGCTAAAATGCCATCTTCTACAGGAAGCCTTTCCCAAGAACCCAAAATTATAATGTCTTTTCTCTGTTTATTATTTCCAATTTATCTTGTATGTAGCTTGTTTGTGAACAGTTGTTTGCATGTTGTCTCCCTCATTAGACTATGAGCTCTTTGAGAACAAGGAAGGTATTTTGCCTTTCTTTGTATCCCCAGGACTTACCACGATGCCTGGTACACAGTAGGCATTCAATAAATATTTATCGACTGTCTCATTGATGTGTCTAGTAATGGGTTGTTAAGGATGTATTAAATATGCTTTTTGTGGGGAACTACTTCCTATGAATCAGCAGAGGAGTGCAAGATCCCAAAGCCTCATCACTGTTGTTCTAGGGGTAGAGTGGTTCATTCTTAAAAATAATATGATTTCCTAATTTTCATATTTAAATAATTTTTCAAGTTTTTTTTTTTTTTACTGTTTTCTTTATTTTGCATTAGCAAAAAATTTTCAATTCCTGAAATTCTTAACTGATTAATATTTGGAAAGCTTTTACCAGAATAAACTAATAGAGATAGGGAGAGCTAAAAATTTTGGAATGAAGCTTACATTTTTACTGCTAGATAATGAAATCTTTCCCTAGGAACAGACAGTTAATAAAATTATTTCATTAATAGCTGATGGATATACATAACTTCGAATGCACTTAAACAATCAAAGACTTTTTTTCTAGTGAGCTCCTTGGAGAGATAGTCTAATATAATGGAAGGTTCCCTTGATCTTGAAGCCAAAATACTTGAGCTTAAGTTCCTGCTACCATACTTACTTTCTGTGTTACCACTCAGAGCTTCCGTTTCCTTTTCTATAGACTCCTTTGATCTGACCTGCCCCTTTTATAGATGAAGGAACTGAGGTACAGACAAGAAGTGACTTACCCAAAATAACACAGGTAATAAGTAACATAGCTAGGCTTTTAATTAGGGGCGGTTGATTTTGAAGCAAGAGGGTCTTTATTTTAAATCCACTGCTCTTTTCAGTGTTTTGTAGTGGATAGAATGCTGGGCTTTTCTACAAAAAGTCCTGGATTCAAACCTTGCATCTGATACTAGCTGTGTAATTAACCTCTTTAACCTCAGTTCCCTAATCTATAAAATAGGGGTACTTATACCTGTGGTACCTACGTCATAAGACTCTTGTAAGGCTTTGAGAAGATGTATATAAAGCCCTTTGTAAACCTTAAAAATTTTACGTGTCATCTATTATCAGTATTCATCCATCCATCCATCTATCCATCCATTTATTTAGTTATTCATTCATCTATCCATTAATCTATCCATTTATTTATATAATAATTTATTTATCTATTCATTCATTCATTCATTTATTCATTCTTTTGTTTGTTTGTTTATTTCCTTACCAGCATTTCTACCATACTTGCGCTCCTTGCCTACTTCCTAGGTTTGTTGTGTGGCTAACACTTTGTGCATCCCAAAGTGCTCTAGAATGGGAGCTGCTGTTATTCTCTCCTGTTCATTGACACATTGATCTCTACCTGACCATAACCTAGGAAGATTTGTTTTTCTTTGTGTAGTACAAGCTAGAATTAGAAACAAGAAAGAAGCAAGACTTTAGGGCCCTCAGCTTCCAGCTCTGTCAATGCTGGTATTTTTTTTTTTTTAAACCATTTGTAGTGTAGGAGAGAAATCAAAAGGGTCTGTTTCCTCAGGCAGGTGCTGGATATATGTGTATGATGGCCCCGTTAGTAAAAAGGGAGGGATGTGTGGGGGGAGGTAGTTGTGGGGACAGCACTAAGCTCTCTACCTTAAAAGCAGGTGCTGTTGAAATACTCCAGAAACAGATGGAATCCTCCATCTCACTTTCAAGCCATTTATGATAGTCTTGCCCGAGGGCACCCTGCTATACAAACAAGCATAATCTAATGTTGGAGGGGTCTGTCTGGCCTTTAGAACCACTCTATCCCCATCCCCCAACAGCTCTGGAGAAATTGGGTTTTCTTCCCAGTGCCTTAAATTTAATTTGGGAAAGCTGGGTTGCTCATACCATGGAGGAGTTTCCTTAGTCACTTAAGTGTTTCCTGCCTCCTCTGAATCCCATCTCTGCTCTTTCTAACAGGGGACTATCATGGTATTCTGAAAAAAGCTGAACTGGGAATCAGTTCAGTTTGTTTGTGGGTTCTGATAGTAGCTATGTCACCTTAAGCGAGTTATTCTATACCTCTTTGACCTTCAGTTTCATCATAACCTCTGTTGTGTGTGTGGGGGAAGGAGGAGCTTGGGGGAAACAGGAGAAGATAATGTATACATCTCTATCTATAGGCTATTATGACGAAACTACTTTATAAATCTTAGTGTTTTGGAATTTGCATAGTAGTTTAAGTTAAAACTAGGAAGATTGATACTGTGTTACTTCATATGGATATTTGAGGAGAGAAAACTCAGTCTCTGGGAAAAATAGCATGTAATTATCCTCATTTGAAAGGTGAGAAAACTAAGGGTCAGATAGATTTAGTAACTTGTCCAAGACTGTTCAGTTAGTAAATAATTTTGCCAACCCTTGAATTTTTCTATCATTCAGTATTTTCTCTTTCCATTTGGTTTCCATCAGAAACTTTTTAGAGCTCAGTGCTATCACTACTTCTACTTTCTAGGATGAAAATCCTTCCTGGCTTCTTACTTCTTTAAAATTGAGTGGAAACCTACAAGGGTAAAATTTTTAAATTTAATGTTTTATTTTCCCCCCAATTACATGTAAAAACAGTTTGAACATTTTTTTTTTCAAATTTAGAGTTTCGAATTCTCTCTCTTGCTCTCCCCACCCCCCACCCTGCCCAATTGGGAAGGCAAGCAATTTGATATGGCTTATGCATATACAGTCATGCAAAACATATTTCCCTCTAAGTCATGTTGTGGGAAAAAAAAGAACACAAAAAGACCCCCCAAGAGAAACAAAGAAAGTAAAGAAAAAGTATGCTTCAATCTCCACCAGTTCTTTCTCTGGAGATGGACACTATTTTTTATCATAGGTCCCTTAGAATTGTCTTGGGTCATTGTATTGCTGAGAATAGCTAAGTTGTTCACGGTTGATCATCATACAGTATTACTATTACATTTATAATGTTCTGCTGGTTCTGCTCATTTCACTTTGCATCAGTTCATGTAAATCTTTCCAAGTTTTTCTGAGAATATCCTGATTGTTATTTCTCGTAGCACAATAGTATTCCATTATAATAATATACAACAACTTGTTCAGCCATTTTACAATTGATGGACATCCCTTCAATTTCCAACTCTTTGCCACCACTAAAATAGCTACCATTTTTGTATGTGTAGATCCTTTTCCTTTTTGTTTTTTATCTCTTTGGAATACAGACCTAGTAGTGGTATAAAGGTAATTTTTTTTTTGTTTTAAGGCAATTGGGGGTAAGTGACTTGCCCAGGGTCATATAGCTAGTAAGTGTCAAGTGTTTGGTCTGAGGCCAGATCTGAACTCAGGTCCTCCTGACTTCAGGGTCGGTGCTCTAGCCACCCCTACAGGTAAATTCTTGAAAAGTAGTAGCCAGGGGCAGCTAGGATAGAGTGCCCCTGGTGCAGTGGATAGAACATTGGCCCTGGAGCCAGGAGTACCTGAATTCAAATTGAGCTTCAGACGCTAGCTTTGCGATCCTGGGCAAGTCACTTAACTCCAATTTATTCCCCCACCCCCAAAAAACAGAAAGAAAAGTAGTAGTTATTGTGGTGGTGGTGGTGGCGGTGGTAGCAGCAGCAGTGACTCCTCTTGATATGGGGCTTTACCTACTTATCACATTTACATATCACCACAGTCCTGTGATTTAGACAGTGATATTAGGGGAAAGAGGAAGAAACATAGAAGTCTTCTGGCCTCCTGGGAGGATGATAAGTAGGCACAGGGAGAAAGTAGAACTTCTACATTTGATTCTGATTTTGCTTCTGATTTCTCTGCCAAGGAGAATGAACTTTATCCTGGAAATGATGGAATAAAAATAAAGAACAAGGAGTTGATACCAGAGATAAGTAAGGATCTAATAAGAGAGTTCATAGTAGTCCTTGATGATTTCATATCACTTGGCATACATCCTCAAGTACTGGTGGAAGGAACTGGTGGTTGTAATTGCTAAGCCATTATCAGTGATATTTGAAAGATCACAGAAGATGGGAGAGGTACTAGAGAAAGGCAAATGTCCCTTTTGAAAAAGGGAAGAGAACAAACTATATGTTAGTAAGCTTGACTTAGACTCCTGGGAAATTTCTAGAACACATCATTAAAGAGATAGTGAACTAGAAAAGTCAGCATGGCTCTAGCAAGAAGAGATCAGGCCATACTAACTGCATGTCTTTTCTTGATGGACTTATTACATTAGTAGGTCAAGAGAATGCTGAAGATATTGTTTTCCTACATTTTAGCAAAGCATTTTATAAAGTGTCTTAGACTAATCTTATGGACAAGATGGAAATGTGGACTGAAGGATAATCCAATTAGATAAGTTCAGGACTTGTTGAATGGTCAGATTCAGAGAACAGTCATTAATAGTGCAATGTCTCCTATGTGATCGTCTCCAGTGGAGGAGTGCCTCAGTGGCTCATGCTGGCCCCTGTGTTCTTTAATATGTTTATCAATTACTTGGATAAAGGCAAAAGTGGAGTGCTTATCAGATTTGCAGAGTACACAAGACTGGAAAGAATAGCTAGCATTCTGGATGACACTATTAAAATCCTATAGCTAAAGAATTGGGCTGAATCTAATAAGATGAAGTTAAACAGCGGTATATATTTGGGTTAAAAAATGAACTTCACACAAATACAAGATAGGGAAGTAATAGGTTATTTTTTTTTTAAGGTATAAGGGTTTTAGTACACTACAAGTTTGATCTGAGTCAGCTGATTGGTAGCTAAAAAGGTAATTTATAATCTTCAGCTGCATTACAAGAGGCAGAGCTTCAGAGAATCCAGAGTCTTGCTGTGCTTTGTCCAGGTCAGAACTACATATAGAATATTGTATTGAGTTCTGAGTACCATAGTTTAGGAAGCACATTGAGCACTGAGCTGGAGAACATCTAAAGAAGGTTAGCTAATGTAGTTTTTTTTTTTTGTTTATATGCATATTTATTGATCTGCTCTTTCTCTTTTTCATTTGTAAAAATGTTGAGAGATGTAAATTTTCCCCTAAGTACTGGTTTAGTTGCATCCCCCAAATTTTGGTATAGTGTCTCATTGTTGTCATTATCTTTAATGAAAGTATTGTTTCTATGATTTGTTCTTTGCCCCAAGTGGCAGCACCCTTTTAGGCTTCTCCATCCTGTCCTCAGGAACTCAACATTAGGATATCTTATCATCCTAAAGTTGAATCAGCCTTGGCACTCATGCCTCATCGATACCCTTTGACTCTCTGATTGGAATGCTGAGCAGTAAGCTCCAAAACATCCATTTAAGGATGGGACTTAGGCCAGTCATTTCTTAATTTCCCACCTGGCTATATGCCTTTGACTTATGCTTTGTACTCTCCCCCTCCCCATTTCCACTCCCACTGCCTTACTTTTCAGCTTTCTTTTGTGTATTGTCTTCCCCCATTAGATTGCAAGCTCCTTGAGGTAAAGTTGTCTTTTCTTTTCATATTTGTATCCCAGTGCTGAGCACAGTGCCTGGTATATAGTAGGCCCTTAATAAATGTTTATTTACTGATTGAACTATCCATTCTTTAGTATTGTTAGTCTCCAGTTAATTTTTAATCATTGCTTCAGCAGCCCTTTATTGAATATAATTTTATTGTATCGTCTTCTGAAAAACATATTCTTAATATTTGTTTTCTGTATTTGTTAGTGAGGCTTTTATGCCTTCATACACAGTAAATATTTGTGAAGGTATCATGCACAACTGATAAATATGTATACTCCTTTTTATTCCCGTTCAGTAATTTCCAGAAGTCTATCTTATCTAATTTTTCTAAAATTCTGTTCAGGTCCTTCAATTCTTTTTTGTTTCTTTTTTGGTTAGATTTATCTGGTTCTGAGAGGGTAAATTGAAGTTTCCCACTTATATTTTTATTATTTCTATAACTCATTTAATTTTTCCTTTAAGTATTTAGATGCTTTGCCATTTGGTGCATACATGATTAGGGTTGGTATTAATTCATAATTTGTGTTACCTTTTAGTAAAATGTAGTTTCCATGTTTATCTAATTGAGTCTAATTTTGCTGTCATTTTGTCTGAGGTCATGATTGCTGCCCCTGCCTATTTTAAAACTTCAACTGAAACATAATAGATTTTGCTCCAGCTCCTTATTTTAACCCTGTGTACCTCTTTATGTTCCAAGTATGTTTCTGGTAAACTACATATTGCTGGATTCCGGTTTCTAATCCATTACTCTGTTCTCTTTCACTTTATGAGTGAGTTCATATCATTCACATTCACAATTATGATTGTTAATTGTGTTTCCTTCCTTGCATACTGTTCTCTTATCCTTTTCCTTCCCATTGTTTCCTGCTGCCTCTTTATAAAGAAGAGGGTAGTGACAGACAAGGAGTGAGCTCAGCATTAGTGCTGTAAGTTTGCTATAATCTGTTTTTGTTTCTCTTCTCAGAGCCCAATAACAGTTCTTATCCTTTCTTTCTTTTCTTTTAAGCCCCTCTTCCAATTCCACCCTCCTTAGTTAAAATATGTTTTGCTTATGACTAATTCTTCCTCTATTCTACCCTCCTTTTTATTCTCCTTTTGCTTTTGCTTCTTTCTCTCCTGGTTCCCTGTTGAGTGAAATGTATTTATGTGCTTAATTCTGTGTGTATGTTTGTATTCTTCCCTCCTTTGACCAGTTTGGGATGAGAAGTTAAAGTTTTGCCTGCTCCAACTGTACCCCCCTTTCTTCCTCCTTGTTTTTATACTTATATTTATACACTCTGATTATATGAGGTAGTTTTTCCATTCTTCCCTCCTTTTCTTTTCCACTAGCATATTCCTGTTCTCCTTTTTCATTCTTCTTTTAAGATAATAAAAACATATCAGAAGCACTTCTAGGCTCTTTATCTAGAGAGTTCCCTCTTTGACAACTGATGATAATAGAGTTCTGAGAGGATACATGTATCACCTCTCCATAGTAGAATGCAAATAGTTTATCCTTGTTTAGTCTTTTAAGATGCTCTCTCATGTTTACCTTTTTGTGTTTCTTTTATCTACTGTGTTTGTATTTCAGAGGTTCTAGTTACTGCTGGTCTTTTCATCAGGAAAGTTTGGAAGTCCTCTATTTCATTAAAAGTCTACTTTTTTCCACTTTAGAATTATATATAGTTTTGCTGAGTAAGTTATTCTTGGTTGTAAGCCTATACTCTTTGCCTTCTGGAATATTGTATTCTAAGCTCTCTGCTCCTTTATAATGGTGGCATGAAGAAGTGATCTTATATGATTCTAATTGTTGCTCCTCAGTATTTGAATTTTTTCTTTTTAGTTGCTTATAGTATTTTTCCTTTGACCAAAAAGCTCTGGATTTTGGTTAATATATTCCCAGGAGTTTTCATTTTGGGGTTTCTTTCAGGAAGTGACCAAAATATTATATTTCTACTTTGCCCTCTGATTCTAAGAGATCTGGGCAGTCTTATTTAATGATTTCTTGAAATATAATATCTAGGCTCTTTTTTGGTTGTGTTTTTTGGGTAGACCAATGATTCTTAAATTATTTCTCCTCTGTCTGACTTCTATCCAGGTCAGTTTTTGTTATTAGATACCTTACATTTTCTTCTTTTTTTTTTCAATCTTTCAACTTTAAGATTTCTCATTGTCTCATGGGATCATTATCTTTCCTTTTATCCATTCTAATTTTCAGGAAGTTTTTTTTCCTTGGGTAAAGTTTTATAACCTCTTGTTTCTATCTGCCATTTCTCTTTCTTAATCTTCTATACTCATTTCTTTTCCCATTTTTTCTTCTTGCACTCTTATTTGGTTTTTAAAATAGTTTTTTAGTTTTTAAGGAAAAAAAAAACAACTCTTGCTTCATCTCTTCCAAGAATACTAGTTGAATTTGTGTCCAAGTTGTGTTTTTCTTTGAGGCTTTTCTTGTAAATATTTTGGAGTTATTCTCTCCCTCTGAGTTTGTGTTTTGAGTGTCCCTGTTTTCATAATGATTCTTCATAGTGGAATTCTTTTGTTTGTTTGGTTTGTTTACTCATTCTTTCAGCTTTCTTCCTGACATCAGACTTAATATTAGGGCCAGGCTCTATACTTTATCTGAGTTGAGGATTTGTCATCTTGGGTCCTTCTGCTGTTTTCTTGGGGTATTGAATATTGTGTTATTTGCAGAGCTCTGGGACAGTTCAGGCTGGAGAAGAGTAAGCTTTCTGTATTTCCAAAGTGTTGTGATCCAGGGCAAAGTCTGATCTGAGCTCGCAAGTTCCTGATTTGCATTTGGGGCTGCACAACACTTCTATTGCCTTGTACCTGGTTGGAAAGTCAGTAGATTTCTATTAGACTCAACCATTATTAGCTTGCTCGACATTTCTTCTGATGTAGAATGACAGAATTGCAAGTGACCTTTTGGTCTGGGATTCTTCCTCTGAGTTTTCTGCTGTAAGCTTCAGACTAGGTTGTAAGCTGAAACAGAAACTCAAGTCAGCCCTTGAGTTCAGAGCCACACAGCTACTGTTTGCATCTGAACCTGTTCCTTGTTTAGTACATAGCCTAGGGTAGAAGTGGGGAACCTGTGGCCTTCTAGGTCCTTGAGTGCAGCCTTTTGACTGAGTCCAAGTTTTACAGAACAAATCCATTTATTAAGGGGATTTGTTCTGTGAAGTTTGGATTCAGTCAAAGGGCTGCACTCGAGGACCTAGAGGACCACATGTGGCCTCGAGATCAAAGGTTCCCTATCCGTGGCCTAGGACCTGTGACTTCCTCACTCCAGAATTTTACCCCTGGACACAGGTCTCTTCCTTAGTCCACCCTGGATTTGTGATTTGGAACCTGGATAGTGAATGACAGTTGCCAGTTGGCACCTGTATCTGCATCCTGTATGAAATCAATGTCTCCCTATGCAGGTCTGGGACCTCCACTACACAGCATATGTCATCTTTCAGTTCCTGTACAGTGTGATGTTTGGTGCAGAATGCCCTTGGTCAGACCCCTTTCCCATTGTCTTCAGACCTCTCTCTTTCCTAACCTGAGTTACAAGTATGATGCATTGTGATTTTTATTTGTCTTTAGGACTTGATGTGGTGCATTTTTTAGATCTTGATGTATTGGAAAAACGGGGCTTCTTACTGATTCTCTCCCACCTTGGCTCCGCCTCTCTTCTACTCTTATACACAGAAAACTTCACTGGGTTCTTTTCAAAAGATACTGGATGGTCTCAAGCACCTTGAAAATCCGAGTTACTATGACTTCCACTTGAAGAAATATAAGAAAAAAAATCTCCAAAACTGAATAATGATTCACCAACGTTGATGAAGTCATTGCCTTACTTGCTTTTGAAGGCTGATTAACTCCTAATTTTAACCCTCACAAAGTTAAGAACAGGTCAATTGTATCTAGCCCTGTATTTTGTATTTATTAGCTTCTTTCCTGTGCCTCAGAATCACCTGCTTTTTGTGGATCTCAGTTTCCTTTTCTCTCAAATGAGGGAGTTGAACTAGATCATAATTTCTTAACCTGAAGTCTGTGAATTAAAAACAAAAATTTTTGATGACTATTTCAATATAATTGGTTCCTTTGTAATCCTACATATTTTATTTTATGCATGAAAAACATTATCCTGAAAAGGAGTCTGTGTTTCACCAGATTGCCAAAGTGATCCTTGACACAAAGAGATTAAGATCTCTTTGACTCGATGATGTTTGAGATCCTTTCTAGCACTACTACCATCCTGTGTTCTAAGATCTAACACTAATTTTCTGTTTTCTGTGTCACCACATTCTGTGCTTTCCGGTCTCTTTTAGTTCTCATATTCTGTGTTTTCTGTTCTAAAAAGCTGTGTCCTAAGGTCATCACAATATATAGGTCCCCTATGATTCTAAAAAGTTAAACATTTTCCATGAGAACATCCTTAATCATACCGTGTGATGGATATGTTTCATCCAATGGGAAAATGCTTCACGTAAGAGAGTAGGTTGGTGCTTTCTGGGTGATTTTGAATGTGGAAAAATCTATCAGGAATTTTAAACAAACCCTTTTGTGTTTATTTAGAATTGTGAGAGTGCTTTATCTTTTACTTTCACAAAAATGAATGGGAGGGAAGGATAGCTCATTATTCCTCACCTGTCTGCCTTTTGGGTCAAAGTTGTCTTTTCTTTTAAGGCTAAATTGTACTTAATTGTTAAATAGAAAAATGAGATTTTGGATATGCTAGGTGTGACTTACACCAGCCAGTTTTAGGAGGGTTGGTCATCAGAAGATCTGGGGTCTAGACTAGCTCTATTATTGACATGCATTGTGATCTTGTGCAAATTATTTAACCTGGGTTAAGTTTCCGTCTGTAAAGTAAAGGAATTAGACCAAGTGATCTATAAAGTCTGACATTCTGTGTTCTATTTTCCTTTGTTCTGAGTTCCCTGAATTCTAAGTTTAAAACTTCATGATTCTCTGAAGCCCTGGTATAGTGATTAAACACTGGAATTTGACTCAAGGCTTTCAGTTTTATTGGGGATCTCCACTTACCTGTGTGATTTTGGAAAAAAAAAAACAAAACAAAACCCCGCCCCCCCAAACTTCTCTGAGCCTACAAATCTTCTTTAAAATGGTGGAGTTGGAAAAGATGATCTTTAGGTTCTTTTCAGTTCTAAATATTAGGATACTAATGATGCTTATTATATCATCTCGTATTATTGCTTTTAAAATTTTGAAAACTCCCAAAACTGAATAATTATCTCTGATACATTTGTAAAAAAAAAAAAGTATGTGAATGTGAAAAATGTTGATAATCAAATCTCAAGCTCTCTTTTAAAAATGTATTCTTTTTGGTCTCTATTTATGTAATAGGATTAATAATGGGCACATATAAAAAAACTTACAAGGTTTTATCTTCCAAGATAATTTCAGAATTTGACAATGAAATAGTTTTTAGCTTCTATAAATGATGACTATAGAAGTATAAACAGAGTATAAAATATTTTAAATTTAACTAAAGATTAAACAAATAAGTTCTGAAATTTGCTGAGCTTTATTCATTTTTATATCATCTTCAGCTGGAACAGCTCCATTTAGCAGCATGCATTGAGTTGCAAATGCAGAAGTAATGTCGGAGAAAGCAAAGGCTTTTTCAGATAGGTACAGATCTAGGCTTGGATTAGGCTCACACCCCTAAATATGACCAGTAAGAAAAAAAAGATTTAAAAAGCCTATGTGTGGAAAATTTGTAGAAAAAGTTAAGTTTTGTGTGCTTATTGTAGATGTGTGGGATGAGAGTGAAATGTTTTTGTTCTCCATTTGTGTCAATGAAAAGTTGCAAGGATCTTGGGCAACATCATGTTTAATTGCTGTTCTTTGCCATGATTCACCAATTTTCAGCTACCAGTAAGTGAAGATTTAAAATCCCTTATCTATGATACAAAGCAATATTTATTACCAAATTAATTCTGAAAGGCATCCTTGATGGTTTATAAACCATTATGTTTCAGAGGGCCTTTGAAGTAAAGTGGGCGGAGTTTTGTATGTCGTGTTAATTGCTCCATTGTTCATTTATTCAGTCTGGTATTTTAACTAGCTCTTTATGTGCCATAATGAGCCCAAAATTCAAGGAAAAATGCTTGGCTCTCAAATCTTGACATTTTTTTTTCTTAGTTAAAAGCATAGTGGAAAAAGAAGTTGGGTGGAATTCAGTGCCTGGAGTTTGTGGACTCGGCTCCTAGGGTGTCTAGTCTCCCTCTTTTGAGTCTGGTTCTTAAACAGAAACTAGAAGACTTAACATAAATAAAACAGGTATCCTAATGCAAATAAAACTGACCCCAAACCCCCAAAAAGGTTTTAAATGGATGGATTATTTGGCATCATTGATCATTTTGGTGGAGCATCATCATCCTTTTAAACTACAGTTTTAATTTTGAAATTGGTTTGGAGGAGTGTTTCACTAGTTGTTATTCGTGTTTCTGTAGATAGGATTACATATTCTTATTTAGCAAAGACATCAGAGTATCCAATTGAACTCCAGAAATAGGTTCATAAAATTTTAGTACTAGAAGAATCTATAGAATGTAGAATTTAAGAACAATGGTGGAACTAGATTTAGAGATCATTTAGTTTACCCTCATTATTTAGAATAACTCTTTGTTTAGAAATTGATTTGGTTTTTACTGGGAATTATAACTATTAAAAATATTTTTATCTGAGGAGGATATGTTTACAACACCTACTCATGGTTGCTTCTAGTCTTCTTTGGTATGCAAGAATACTTTTTAAAAATTTCTTCCATATAAGAATACCCTCATACAGTTGGCCCAACCAGTGTTTTTTCACAATAATTGTAACCTTATACTACTTAGATGACTATATTATAACCAAACCCCATCTTCAAGTTATGAAACCTCACATTAGCTTCATTAAGCTGATTGTTCATTTATTACATTATGCTGTGAGGGAACAAAACTGCCCTCTGTAATTTTGTTTCATCAAATGCATGTGAATGACAGTGAGGTATAATGGAGAGAGTATAGCACTTTGGAGAGAGCGTGGTGTAATGGGTTAAGTTCTGTACTTGAAATTAGAAAGAAAAACCTGCATTCAAAATCTGATTCTGCTACTTCCTCACTCTGTGACTATGGACAAGTCACTTTAGTTTTCTGAGCCTCAGTTTCCTCCCTGGAATGTAGTAAGTAACTTCACATGGTTATTGTGAGGCTCAAATGAGATAATAATGAATGTAGAATAGGTTGTAAACTTTAAAGCACTAAGCAAATGCCATCAGCAGAAATAAGTGCTTTAGTAGAGCTCTCAGAGCCACCTTTTCCCCAGCTATAAAGTAGGTATAATAATACTTTTATTACTTCATAGAATTGTTGTCAGGAAAGTGTTCTATGAAAACTAAAACACTATCGAATGGGAGCAGCTATTATTCCCTGAGACTAATTAAAGATGCTAGGCTGGTTATGCTTATATTTTATTTGACTCTAGATGACTGTCTCATTCAACTTCTTTAAAGAGGTGGGCTGCGTTCTTCTCTGCAGAACACTCTTAGAATGAAATTCATTGTCTTTATCCTTTCTCCTTGTATTCTCCTTTCCTTGCTCAATAATATACTCTTGATGATACAATGGTCATATAATCAATCTGCAATCCTTTACCATCTAACCTAGTCTCTAGAAACCTACTTGGAGAAAAAACAAGTCTGAAACCCATGTTCAAATTAAATTGTGAAAAAGGAAACTGGTATATGGTTGATTTTCCTGTAACTGGTAATATCTTTGAACTTGGGGCATTATAGGAGATTGGAATGAAAGAAAAGCTCCAAAAGCATTGTTAATTTGTCAGATGAAGGTAGAAGTGATCTCAACTGTGAATTTGGAATCAGAAGACCCAAATTCCAATCCTGGCTTTTCAGGGGAAATGGCTCCCATTTCTATAACACTTTACAATCTACGAAGTGCTTGCCTCATTATAACCCTATGAATTAGTATAAATGTTATTATCTGAATTTTACAGTTGGGAAACGTAAGGCCCATTAATATGCTTTTGGTCATACAGTGGCCATATAGTCAATCAACAAGCATTTATTCAGTGCCTATTTGGTGCCAGGAACTGAGATACTGGGGATCTAAATACAAGGACTAAAAAATTCCTGCTCTCAAAGAGCTTACATTCCTACTGGGGAGGCAAATATATATGCAAGTGTATATAGAACAAATATAAAGAGAATTAATACAAGGTAATTAATAGAGTGGGCAGCTAAGTATTGCAGTGGTTAGAGTACTGGGCATAGAGTCAGGAAGACCCATCTTCCCGAGTTCAAATATGGCCTTAGATACTTGCTACCTGTGGGGATAGAAACTGTAAGATTTGGCAGCTGACTTTATATGTGTGGAGGAGAGGGAGGGGTTATGTATAACCAAGGTTATATACTTAGGAGACTAGAGGAATGGTGGTGTCATTGACAGAGACAGGGAAGTTTGGAAGAAAGGTGGATTTGAGGAGGAAAGATTATGAGGAGTGTTTTGGATGTGTTGAGTTTGAAATGTCTCCAGGGCATCCAGTTTGAAGCATCCAATAAGCAGTCAGTGATGTGAGACTAAAACTCTGGGGTGAGACTGGGCCTGGATATATAGATATGGGGGTCATCTGCATAGAGGTGATACTTAATCCCATGGAAGTTGATGAGGCTGCCAAGAGAAAGTATAGAGTAAGGGAGAAGAGCAGAGGACCCAAGACAGAGCCTTGAGGAAAATGCACAGGTAGGGGACATGATATGACTGATGAGCCAGTAAAAGGAGATGGAGGAAGAATGAGGATCAGAAGGGAGAATTGTATAGGAGGAGAAGGTGGTTAACAGTGGCAAAAGCAGCAGATGGAGGGTGAAGACTGAGAAAAAGACCATTAGACAGTTTTTTTTCCTAAGAGTTTAATTAAGAAAAGGAGAAAGGTATAGGACAATAGCTTGAGGGGATGGTTAAGTCTAGTGAGGATTTTTTTTTTAAGGATGAGAGAGAGTTGGGTATATTTTAAAGCTGTAAGGAAGGCACCAGTAAATTGAGAAAGGTTGAAGATCAGAGAGGGGATAACAATGGAGGCAGTCTGTTGGAGAAGACAGGAGGAGATGGAGTCAAGGGCACATGTACAGGTGTTAGCCACCTTATTATTTGAGGATCAGATGACATGATGGGCTTGGAAATGCTTTTATAAACTTGTAAGTGCTGCATAAATAAGCACTATTGATCTCGTTATTATTTCTATTGTTAATTCCTGTTGCTGAGAGAATCTGAGGTGGTAAATAAAGAGACCAGATTAGCTGAGTGTATCTGGCCAAGACCCTTCACATCTCCATGTTCCAGGCAACAAGAACAGGTGCAATAGTACAAAGAATTTCCTTCCAGGAATTACCAATTCCAGTCAAATCACAGGAATGGTCCCCCAAATGTTATTATAGACATTCCATAGAACTGTGTCCCCATCTGAAAATGCTCTTTCCCTCCTTAAACTTCTCTGTACTTTATGTACAGCTCCCACATTCTAGTGTGTATTACACTTTGTGTATAGAGTAGGAGAGGCAAAATGATGCAGTGGAAAAAACACTAGATTCAAAGTCAGAAAATTTGGGTTTGAAATATTTTACTTTATTGGGCTTTCGTTTCTTCTTTTGAATAATGAAAGAATTTGAGCTAGATGATTGCTAAAGTTCTTTCCAGCTCTAAATCCTGTCTCCCTGTGACTCTCACCAGCTATATAGTAGGGTAATTGTGAGTAAAACTCTTTATAAAGCTTAAAGCACTGTAGAATGAGAGCTGTTAATAATAAATTTTTAAGTTCCTTGAAGACAGGGACTCTGGTATCTTTGTAGTTCGGGCACTGAGGACAGGACCTTTCATGTAAATTTGCACCCAAATGTTTGTTGAGTTGAATTAAAATGGGGACTTTAATCACTTGGACCTAAGAAAAATGAACTCTGGTTATTCCTCAGCAGAGTAACTTTTGTCTCTTTGGGAACAATCCTGAATATTAAACTTGCTGTGTGATTTTAGGCAAGTCAATTCACCTTTCTGGTCTTTGTTTCTTTATCAGTCAAATGGCGGATACAATTCTTTCCACTCCCCTGGGTTTCTGTGTGGAAGTACTTTGTAAAGCATAACAATCTGTAAAATAGGAGTTGCTATTACTTGAACAGAATTTGGCTCTTGCAGATTGTAACAGTTCTATTTTTATCTAATTCTGCTCGTCTTTTTCTTAGACATTGGTGTCATGTTTGGCTAAAGTGACTAGAAATATATTCCTTCACCCCTGCATTTTTGGCCTTACAGTTTCTGCCCTGACCTGTTTTATGTTTTCACAAACTGAGCCCCTGTGGACCTGTCTGAACTTTCTTGGTGTGATCCAGCCTGAATTCCTTCCTTTCTCCTCCCTCTCCTTTTTTCCTTTGATATGCTTGGGGTTTTGTTCATCTCCCCCAAGGATGGGCCTCGATTGCTGAGCCGGGCCTCTCTTGTGGTGCAAAGTGCGAATGGTTTTTAATTGAACAGAAACATGTGGAAGGATCAGGAATATCTCAAGGGATTACAGAAAAATTCCAAATTTGTACTACATACAGCTTGTGTTTAGAGCAGGGTCTGCTGGGAATAAATGTTAGTTAGTGTGGCCTGTGACCTTAAAAACTGTTGACATGGATTTCAGCCAGGAACTAGCCACAGACCTCCTTTGTTAAGCTCATTCATAGCTCCTTGAAAACTCTACTCAGTGCAAGTTGCCAACTTGAATCTAAGGAAAGCAGAGGTTCCCCCCCTCCCCCTTTCTTTCCCATGCTTTGGAAACAGAGGACGCCCCTTAACCAGCAAGACTTCTTTAATAGGACTCCATAGCCTAAACTCAATTGGAATTGACAGTTTCCTGGCTTGGGGTTGCCAACTGGCGGTGCAACGAGGCATAGGGGACAACAGCTTTAGGGAGTGTATACTTCTGTTTATGTATGTGTAGTAGAAACTTAACTCCAAAGTATTGTGAAACCCACTTAATTCAAAAATCGACACCCTCTTGTCCGAATTAGAAAAGTCTTCTAAATCTTCACAGGAAGACAATTTAAAAGTGTTATTATATATCTATACATATTATATAACATAGATCTCAGTATGTGCATATAAGACACACACACACACACACACACACACACACACACACACACACCCCCTTCCGACACACACCCTGTGATTTCTTCAGTATAGGGAACCAATATAGATTGACTCCTTCTCTGCAACTTATAGTCCTATAGAATTGCCTGGGTTAAGTCACTTACTCAGGGTCTCATGGTCAGAGGAAGGACTTGAATCCAGGTCTTCTGATTCCGAGGCTAGTCATCCATCTACTATACCACACTACCTCTCATCATATTATCTATATTAGGTAGAAAGCAAGAAAAAAGGTAAAATAACATTTTTGGTCATGCCTCCTGAAATTTACCCTAGTTTTATCTATATAACTTTAAAAGAAAAATTATATTTGAATTGCAGAATTTTTCTTCTTTTTTTATAATACATTTTTAGCAGGAATTCTTATCCTTTTTTGTGTCCTGGGCCTGGATCCTTTTGGCAATCTGGTGAAGCCCGTGGATCTCTTCTCAGAATAATGTTTTTAAATGTATAAAATAAAATGCATAGGATTGCAAAGGAAGCCAATCACTTTGAAACACAGTTATCAAAATATTAAAAAAAAACAAATTCATGGACCCCAAGTTAGGAATTTCTGATTTATAAGAACTGAATATTTATTTACTGTGTATCTCCTTAGGAGTTTTACATAGAGATTTATGTTTAACCTTCTTTCTCTGTACATTGTTCTCAAGGTAGGCAAATTATCTCATCATTTTATGTGATGAGGAACTGAGCAATTGTGAGATTAAAGCACCTTTCCAAGGTCATTTAGCAAATCCATATTATAATTAGGACTAGAAGCTAATATTTTCTAAGTCTTATACTCCATCCTATTTCCTGTCTTTAAGTTCCCTCTCTACTCTAATATTCTAGGTTCAAATATGCAGGACTCTAAGAACCCTTTTGGATCTATTATTTTATGTTCTGTAATCTAACCTTCTACATTCTAAGATTGCTTCCAGTTCTTATATTTTATGTTCCACTGTTCTCTCCATCTAATAATCTATTCAGTACTGTTACACTGTTTTAATGTCTTATCCAGTTCTAGAATTCTTTGACTCTGTCAATTTATAATCTGAATGTGAAATTAAAAAGAGGTATATCTGCTTAAGAAAAGAACTTTTTTTGATTACTGTTGAAAGACTGATATGGGCCCATAGCCATCTTTGAATAATAATAATTATGATCTTTGGGTGGCAACCATCTTTAATAATCAACATTGTTACTTACCCCTTGAAATTTCAGTTGTTAGAGTAGAGTATTTATTTCCGGATATACTGTAGAGATTGTTATTTTTAACATAAATACTCTAGCAGACTTAGCACTTTGAAGAGCTTCTGAGTTTGGGTGTGAATTTAGTGTTGCATGTGTGAGAAGAGAACGAAAATGTTGATGGAGTCAGTTTCACATTGGCCTGTAGGCTGTGGAAACTTTGTAGGAAAAAATGATATAATTTTCTTGATGGGGGAAAAAAAGTGGTGCTCATTTATATTTGAGAAGAAGTCCTTAGAACAATTTTTTCCTTATCTTTATTCACATGATTATCCCCATCTCTAATATTTACCCTGTTCGGAATAAAACTTTCCCTCTCTCTCTTAGTATGATAGGATTTAGAAGGGACCTTATTAGGATTTGAAAGGGATCTTATTAGAGGTGATATGGTCTAACAACCCTCTCATTATGTGGATTAGAAACTGAGACTGTCTCAGAGACATAAAGTGACTTACCCAAGGTCCTACAAATATTAAGTGATAGGCCTGAGATTTGAACATAGTCCTAGGATACTAAATCCTCTTTCTACCCTTCCACCACTTCTCTTATACACACTTTGATTATCTGTCCTGCAGAGGAAGTCTATAGGATGCCATATTTAATGTTTGTTCAGTAAATATTGTGTAATGGAAAGAGCACTGCCTTTGGAGACAAACAACATACATTCAGATTCTGGCTATACCTCTTAAAAGCTGTGGGGCCTTGAGAAAGCAGTTTCTGACACTGGGCCTCAGTTTTCTGATCTGGCAGTGATGGAATTGGCCTTGATTTCTAAGATTCCTTTACCTCTAAAGTTCTCTGCTCTTCTTAGTGCCCATTATGTGCATAATCTTTTGCTAGGAGACACAAAGATGAGTAAGTCATGGTTCCTTTTCTCAAGGTACTAACCTGAGAGTCAAGGAATGGACCCAGATAAACATAATAGAAATTAAAATGTAAGTATATAAGATAAATACAAGGTGGTATGAGATCAGATGAGGGAGATATCATTCCCAGCTATTCCTTCCTAGCTCTCAAAATCCATACCCAATAATAAATCAATTAAGTGGAGTTATTGATTCATTGTAAATCAACCTTGGGCACTTGGGCTTTTGAGTGTTTAAGAAGAGAATAGTGAAGGGATCATATTGGGAAGTCAAGACATCTGGAAATAGTGGGAGATATTGGAGATCCATTACTTTTGGTAGTATAGGTTCAAGCCAAAACCTTGGCTTCAGATTGGTCAGAGTTTAAGAGATCAATGAGGGCCTTAGTCCAGTAACAATATTGAGGGTCCACGATTTTATCTGTGGTCTTGTTCCTTCAACTGACACATATTGCACCCATTCATCCATATCTTAGTAGATGTTTGTGATTTTCTGTGGCTAAAAAATTTATCAGCTTACTGGAACCTTCTGGTAATATGCCTTTCTCAACTTGATTAGGCTGGTTGTTAGACAATATAGTTATAAAATAACTCTGGGTCATCCTAGAAGTCTTTCATATTAAGTAGAACCTATTAGAGGTTATGTTCCAATGGAATAGCTTTTGAGAGTCATAGAGGAGAACGTTATGATACCACCTCCAATAATATCTGTCTGTCTCTTTCTCTCTCTCACATACACACACACACACACACACACACACACACTTGTGTAAGTGTATATATGTATATCCTTTTATTAATGTAGTCAAAAAAGATTCATTTTGTTGCTAGCAAGTTCTTCACATAATCATCTGGGGATATTATTTGATGTCAGTATTTTAGTTATTTAGGGTCAAAGGATAATAGTTCCAGAGTTGGAAGATACCTCAGAGACTAAGTAATCCAACCTCATTTTATAGTTGATGAACCTGGGGCCCACAGAGATTACTTTATTGCCTATTTTGGTATATTATGATGACTTTAATTATGTAACACCCCCATGGTGGTGATGCCCTCAAAAGATAGCCTAGTGTTGTCTGCTAGGTAGGCAGAGTGAGATGTGACTCCTAATTGGTGGAAGGAATTCTGAGTGTGATGCTGGGCACCTGTGTAACAGACTTAATTGAGTTGATTCCTGATACTTTTTGAGAGAGACACATAGATAAAAGGAGCTCCAGGGAGTGACTGGAGAGAGAAAGACTTGGGAATTTCAGTCATGAATTGGAAATCAGCCCCATCATATATGTCCCAGGAGTTGATTGAAATTGCTGAGAAAAGATCTCTTCTGGATGAGGTTGAAATCTTATCTCACACTCAACTGTAGAGCTCATTTACCAGAAGAGTTTCTGGAACCAACTCAGTATGTCCTTTATTCAGATATACAGCAAAGCACTCAGTTTTCTCTCGTTTCCCTCTGTGGATTCAAGACACAGCACAGGGCTGAAAGTTAGAGGGCTGTATTCAGCCCTATTCTTACTGCTGAGTGGAAAATTATTTTGATGTCCCATTTCTTCCAATTATTTTTCCTCTAGTGCTTTATTGTGCTGTGTATGTGACCTTGAATTCTTGAATGATAGGCCACCAGAGGACAAGCACTGTCAGATCTTGCCAAGCTGGAAAGACTTCAGATATGGGTCCAGTGTGTCTTGCAAGGACCAGTCTAGCAAAGTGCAGAGGTCCATCACAAGAAAATTAGCCAGAGTCATTCATCAAACCTTTGGGAAAGGTGGTGGGGAACTGTCATCTTTGTCAGTGGGGGGAGTACCCAAAATGATGAAATTATGGATCTTGAAGGATTGAAACATTTTCCTTCATCAGTAGTAGCAGTTGAGTCCTTTTTTTTTTTTTTCTGGATGGTGGGAGGAGACTGTTTAATAGTAGAGTAATGGCTATCATTTATATAGTGCTGCAAAGTTTTAAAAGTGCAAGTATTTCATTTTATCCTCTCAACACCCTGGAGTTAGGTGCTATTATTTTTCTCATTTTACAGGTGAGGAAAGTGAGACAGACAGAATTTAAATGATTGCCCTGCTACCTAGTAAGTTTCTAAAACAGGTTTCGAATACAGTTCTTCCTGATTCTAGGTCCAGCACTGTGCTTCCTATCTGCCAAAAGTAAAGACCAGAAAGGTCTATAATCCTGGTTTAGGAACTCCATCTGTAATCTAGAAGATAAATCCTGAAGAACTTCCCTGAAACATAGAGGTTCAGTGACAAGTCTAATACTCTATTCACTATATTACAATGCCTCTACAAGGTGTCTTTAAAAGAAAAAAAATATGTATTGGTAAAAACAAAAGAAAAATTATACCAAATTTACATTATAGAAACTATTGTTGAAAGTTTGAAAAACATTTATTCCAATGCAAATAAATAAGCTTTACTCATTTCTATAATCACTGAGAGATAAAGAGTTGGTCACAAAACCAGGAAGACTTGGTTTCAAGAAGTCCCACTTCTGATACATACTGGATGTGTAACTTGGGGTTAGTCACTTAAACTCTTATTGCTCTAGGCCAGTAGTGTCAAATTCAAATAGAACTAGATTCCTGTCAGTTTCATATTGACTTAGAAAATCACAAATTAGCATCATCTATTTTATTTATTTTTATAAGCATTTTCCAGTTACCCCTGCCCTCAGGAGTTTTGTAGACCTGAGTTTAACACCTCTAGTGTAGGCAGCTCTTGTAAGACTGAGTTTCAGAGAAGGTAGTTTCCTTACCTGGGATTTCCCTACATTGATTAAATCACAACTCCAGTTTCAATCACTGCTGTCTTCAACACTGTCCTTTTCAGTTTTGTCTTTTATTAGAGGTGTGATTATAGGATGAACTTAGCACGGTACAAGCTAGTTTTAGGGGGCAAATGTGGCCTATATTTGAACTGATAGAGCATTTAATTTCATTGTACTAAAATATATTTTCATGAGGTTTCACAAAATGAGAGAAAGCCCACCTTTTTCTAAAAGCCCTGTTTCCTCAATTTTTCCCCCACCCCTTTTTGTAAACTTTGATTAAGAGCCCTTTTCACAGCTGAACCAAATAGTTCAAATCTTTTTTTTTTTTTTTGCTGTCTCCCCAGCTGCAAGTGTCTCACATCAAAGGCATATATGAAACTTTGTTAAAAGGTAGTATGAGTTCATCATCTCAGCAGAGTGGGACCTGAAGACTTAAGATAACTTCCAGCCACAAACCATTTTCATGTCATCAGGGAGGTGTAGCTTCATCCTGGGTTCACAGTATTTCCTTTTTTCAACTTGCCACTGAAGGACACTGTCAAATCTTATTTTCTTTTTGCTTTATTTTGCTTATACTTTAATTATTTAGTATATAGAAAGAGAAGAAAAAGGTTTTTTAAAAATACAATGAAAGGAACATGTAAGAAAGAAAGTTAAGATTTTGAGTGTCCTTCTGCCCTTCCATCCCTTGTCCCACTTGCACAAATCTAGGCCTCATTACTTCCTTAGTGTATTTCTCGGAATTGCTCTAAGATATAATTATAGAATTTTAGAGTTAGAAGAAATCTTGAAACATAAAATGTCAATACTTGAAAGAACCTTAGAATACAGAATATTGAAACATGGAATATAGAATGTTAGAGTTAGATCTTAAAGCACTGTATGAATGAGAATCATTACCTATTAATGTTATTTTCTTTTTTAAAAGAAATTATTATTCAATTATTTTTAACATTTAAAAAATTTTATATTCCAAATTATCTCCTTCACTCATTGAGAAGGCAAGAAATATGCTATCAATTATACATTAACATTAGTTTCAAATATTCTTTCTTCTCAAGTCCTTCCTTTTCAACTTTAATATTCATTATGTTCATAAATGGTTCCTTCCACCTCTTAAATTCCATGATCCTTGTCTTTGCCTTTACTGATTAATATTAGATACATGTTCAAATTTTAGACCGAAAAATTTACCTATCATATGCTCAACTGAGAAACATTTAGTTCAAGTCAGTGAGATTTTGCATCACTGCATAAAATACATTTATCCTGGAAAAACAAGGGATAGATGATCTCCCAGTGTTGCCTGTGTTAGGAACCATTTCTCTTGGCAGTTAAGGACTCATATGACTTGTTGGGCTAAGAAACCATAATGTTTATTTTAAGAACATTTTTTTTTTATTAGTGAAGAATAAGAAGACAGCAAACAAATCTATCAAAAATACAAAAAACAAAGAAAAGGAGCTGTTGACAAAATCTGACAGGTTTTTTCCTCTCTGTTACTGAAAGGATAGACTTCAAAAGGAAAAAAATTCCTTCTATTTCCCCCTTATCCTCAACCTCCGACTATATCGTTAAATAGTTAAGTATTTGTACTTTAGACCAGGTATCAGAAAGGAGAAGCTTCATGACTATAATTAAGCTTCAAGTCTTTTCTTTTCAGAAGCTGAAATTGTAAACTATTGTAGGTGCTCGGAAGGAGTCTAAGGGATTATATTCACAGGACATTTCATAGGGTGGCTGTGAGGAGAACATCTTGTAAACCTTAAAGCAATGTTAAAGAATCATTATTATTGTTACCTGAAAGTGCTTAAGAATATGAGTATAAATAAATGTCAACAGGCTTAGATAGATTTTTTTAAAGTAATGAATAAAAGCATCTCATTGAAATATTTTATATTATAAAACACCCTGAAATCTTGTGCTCCTTACAAATTTCTTTCTAAAGGATAGAGTAGTAAGGATAGTGATGATGTCAGAGAGCACTGACTGAGAGTTAGGAGACCTTACTACCAGTGCTGACTTCTCCACTTACTAGTGGGTGACCTGGGGATAAGGACCATCTCTGTCTTGATTTTAGTTGTTTTCTCTGTAATGTAAAGAGGTTGGACTCAATAAAATCTAAAATCCCTTCCAGACCACACTATCTATGTTCTTTGTAGAGGCAACTTGTGGTACAGTGAATAGAACACTGGACCTGTAGTCAGGAAGACCTGAGTTCAAATCCGGCATCAGGCACTTAATAGCTGTGTGACCCTGGGCAAGTCTCTTAACCTCTGTTTGCCTCATTTTCTTCAACTGTAAAGTGGAAATAATAGTAGTACCTATCTTGCAGGGTTGTTGTGAAGATCAAATGAAGTAATATTTATAAAACTTCATAGCATGGTGCCTGGCACATAGTAGATGCTATATAAATGCTTATTCCCTCCTACTCCTCCCACCTTGTGTTCTAAAGTTCTTTTAAACTTGAATCTCTATGCTCTAGGATCCCTTCTAGTTCTAATGTTCTTTGTTCTAAGGTTGCTTCTAGCTCAAATTTTCTATGTATGAATTTCTTAGAAAACAATTATTCACAATTCTCTCTCTCTCTCTGTCTCTCTCTCTTTCTCTCTCTTTCTCTCTCTTTCTCTCTCTCTGCCCCGTCCCCCACCTCTTTTTGATCACTTCTCCATCTGTCTCCCCCTCCCCTTCTCTCTCTCTCTTTCCCCTTCTCTTCCTTTCTCTCCCTTTCTTCTTAACTTCCTCTTTTCTTCCCTTCCTCTCCCCTTTTTCCTCCCTCCCTCTTTTCTTTTTTCCTCCTTCCTTTCTTCCCTTTCTCCCTCCTTTTTTGCTCCTTTCCTTTTTTCTTTCCTTTCTTTTCTCTCTTCCTTTCTCCTTTCTTCTGTCTTTTCTTTCTCCCACCTCCGTCCTTTCTTTCCTTCTTCCTTTTCTTACATTCTTCCTACCTACCTCCTTCCTTTCTCCCTCCCTCCCTTCCTTTCTCTCTCCCTTCTTTCACCATTTTGTGTATTTATGTTACTGTTGTAGATATAAGCTCTCTTTCTTCATTAAACTCAGTATAGCTTTTTCTGGAAGTTTTTTCAGCCATAGTTTAAAAAAACAACAACAACAAGAAGTTTATATGCAAAAGGTAATATATGCATAGCAGACAAAATGTATGCTAGATATCATTGATTGGTATATGAGTATTTATTACAAGAAATTTTTCTGATTACAGATGATGCAAATGTTAGACACGTTTCAAAATATTCCTTTTTGAAAGCAAAGGCTAAGGTAAAATGATATATTCATTGTTTTCTGTGATCATTTTTGTCTTTTTATTTAGGGCTTTAGTCTGTAAAATAATCTGTCTTTGCTTCCTTGACCCAGTCTGCCTGCTTGTTTTTCTTAGACTTAGAATCATCTGTTCATGATCTCATAGCATTTGCTCCCTAATAAGTGAGGATGATGTCAGTATAAAGCTTCAAAGAAGAAAGCTGTAAGAAGGCCCTCCCTTCCCCCTCTGTTTGGTGGCATTAGTTGAAATGGGGGAAAAAAAAAGTGAAAGATGACTCCAGTATAGATCTTGGTAGACAGCTTTGACGGAATAGGAAAAAAAACCAAAAACCAAAACAACACCTCAGGACTTGGATTTAGGAAATTATGTTCCAGTCTCAGACCTGTCTTTTTTTTTTTTCTCCTATCTTTGTAACTTTAGGCAAGTCATCTTCCCTCTTATATCCTATTTTTTCTTCTGTAAAATGGGGATATACAAGGCAGCTTGATTCAGTGGAAAGCGGGCAGGGCATAGAATCAGAGGACTTTAGTTCAGGTCTTGGTTCCTTCCTTCTGCCTGTGTGATTATGGACAAATCACTTAACCTTTCTGGCCATTAACTTCCCATTTGTAAAATGAAGGGTTTGAACTAAATAACTCCTGAGGTCTCTGCCAACTTCAAATTTATAATCCTATGATGTTTTCATCAATCTGCCTCTTGAGTTTTTGAGGTGGGTGATCAGTGATTTGAAAACCATCTAGTATTAGTGAGTTGAAGCCTGGCATCAGAATCAGAATCAGAAAGATGATGGTTCAAGTCTAACATCTGACAAATACTGGCTGTGTAACCCTAAACAAATCATTTAATCTCTGACTTCCCCTAGGAAATGCTTTAAGAGTATATGTTGCAAAGCAGATGCCAATCTTCATTGGTGATGGCACTTCCTCATTCTAAGTTTCCTAAACCAATGAAATCACAGGTCTAGTTAAAAAACAACAACAACAACAACAACAACAACAAAAAAGGCATGCTTTATAATGGGTTGTCCAAGGACATTTCCAAGTCTTTTTTTGTGGTCTTAATATAAAAATATAATTTAAATATTTTTTATCTACTCTGAAATTAAACTGTAGGTATTAACCTTTTTGCTGGATGCTAGAATAAAACCAGCATAGGCTAATGGAAAAAGTCCTGAATTGGGAGTTAAAAATTTTCTGGCTTTGTTACTGACAAGATATGTGATCTTAGAAGACCTTTGCCTCGGGAAACATCTCTGAAGTTTCCTCAGTGATAAAATGAGAATTTTGGACTAGTTCCTGATGGAGTTCAGTAAATATTTATTAAAATATAGGCCAGTCAACAAGTCTTTAGTAAGTATCAACTGTTTTCCAGCTACTATGCTAGGTGCTGGTGATACAGAGATAAAGATGAAATATTTCTTGCCCTCAAGAAGTTTCCAATTTAGAAAGGGAAGTTAACACGTACATATATAGTTAAATATAAAATAGACACTAAATCAGTGGTGGGAATACACATGTCCTCAGGGTGTCAGTCAGTCTAGAAGCATTTAATAAGTTCTTGCTATATGCCAGCCACTGTGCTAAGCACTGAGAATAGAAATACAAGTAGAAAGAGACAGTCCCTGTTGTCAAGGAGTTTATGTTCTAATGGGGGAAGACAACACATAACAGGAAACTAAAGGAGGGTGGGTACAGGTACCCAAGACAGGGGCATGGTGGAGAAAGTTTGGAATGCAGCTTGGAGAGAAGTGAGACATGAAAACATAGGTTCTTGGAAGAGCTATCATATCAGAGAGAGAGGCCTCAGGGGTGGAGGGTACTTCTAAAGTGTGAATTCCAGGGCTGGAGAAGGTGGAGCTTGAGCTGGGCCTTAAAGGAAGTTAAGGATTCTAGATGTGAAAATGAGGAAGGACTTCAGTCCAGACATGGGGAACATCAGTAGAAAAAGGCATGGAAATAGGAGACTCGGTGCTGTGTTTGAGGAATAGTAAGGTGGCCAGTTTGGCTGGTTGGCAGTATGAACAAAGGGGAATAATGTATAAGGCAGGAAAGGTAAGATAAGGCCAGGTTGTGAAGGGTTCTAAGTTTCAAACAAAGGAGTTTTTATTTGATCCTAGAGGTAATAGGAAACCACTGGCATTGAATATGGGAGTGATTTGGTCAAACCAGCATTTAAGGAAAATCACTTGGACAGCCCTGTGGATCATGGATTGGAATGGGAGAATTTGAGGTGGGAAAACAAGTTAGGTACCTTCTGATTCTAATCTTATATGGATCTGTTACATTCATCTAAATTTGGATGTATCCATGATCTCAACCAATGCATGTTTTAACCTGCCTACTCTTTACTCTGTGCAATTTTTGTCCATACTTTACCATAAAAATTCCATGGGATTCAAAATTTGGTCTTGTGATTTGAAAAAATAAATGATCCTTACAACTACATCATGATTTCCTTGATATACCACTTGTCTCAGCAAGTCATCATTGCATCATCAACATCATACTTGATAATATGTTATGGCTTGTTTACACTTGTGATGTAGCTTTCAACTAACCTTGATTTTCGGTGACCTATGAAATCTGAATACTTTATACAAATGGATAAATTTTGTAATATGTGACCCTGGACAGAGTACTTCTTAGTGCCTAGGCAAGTCTACAACACTATAAGTTGTGCAGAACTTGATGATTTACATTGGTAGAGGGGGTTTCCTGACCTAGAATTCTCTATGTCAAGGAAATCACAAATTTGGGTCAAAAAACAAAAGAGGGAGAGGATTATATAGCAAAATAATTTCTAGAGTGATAGAAATCCTCTTCCTCTCTTCTTCTTGATTCCTTTTTCAATACTTCAACATTTGCCTTTATTTCGGTAGATTCACAGGTTGTGGTGCCCATAGCAGATGGCTAAAATAAAAGTTAATATTCTGAGGGGCTGCTTCAGTGTAGCTCCTATGGTAATGTGTCAGTATAATGGTATTGCTTAAATTTATGGTGTCTCCAAGTAGGAAGGAACCCCTAAAGGATTCCAGTTTCATCTGTAGCTAAAGTAAGAATCCCTTCTACAATATATGGGTAAGGGGTTCAGGGGAAATATCCTCTAGAAAAGTTCTATTGACTGAGAATTCACTGTTTCACAAATGAGCCCATTCCATTGTTGAACCAAACCAACTTCTGTTAAGAAGTTGTTTGAATCTCAGATTTGGAAGGGATCTTAAATGTCGTCTAATAAATCTGCTCCTGAGTTTGAAAATCCCCCTAAAACATCCCTGATAGAGAGAGATCTAGGCTTTCTTTGAAATACCTCTAGTCATGGGGAACCCACCTCTGCAGCTTTTATTCATCACTTCTAGTTCTACCCTCTGGGACTAAACTAAATATGTCTAATCTCTATTCTACATGGCAGCTCTTTTCATACTTTAAGATAACAATCATTATCTATCACTTCCCCCCTCAGTCTTTTCTTCTGCTTGTCCCCAATCCCTCCCTCCCCTTCCCCTTCCCCATCGTCGTCATCATCTCATCATCATCTGGAAAGTATTCTATTTTTTATTTTTATTTATTTATTTATTTTTTAGGCAATTGGGGTTAAGTGACTTGCCCAGGGTCATACGGCTAGTAAGCGTCTAGTGATTGGTCTGAGGCCAGATTTAACTTAGGTCTTCTTGACTTCAGGGCTGGTGTTCTATCCACTGTGCCACCTAGCTGCCTCTGGAAAGTATTCTAGATTTGGCAAGTATTATGCAATATTAATGAAACATCACCCTAAGGCATCTACAGAAAGATTAACACTTCCTTACCAAAAAGGAGGAAGAAGATTGATACGTATTCTCAGCACAAGGTAAAAAAAGTACAAAACAAAACCAAAAAAACCCCCAAACCCACAAATATTCTTTGGAAGAAGCAGACATCATTTCACTGAGTAGAAATAAATGCTCGAAGTGGGCACACTACAATTGGATTTACTAAATGTAACCAAAAATTATATAATGACGCACCTCTCAGCAGATGAAGCCAATGAAATATAAGATTCAAGAATGGAATCAAAAGGCCATCCATATTTGATATCCACATAAATGCAGTCAACATAAAACTCCCAGTTTATGAATACAGATTTCCAAGACTCAGCCATTTGTTTGGGTAAACATATTGTTGGCTGAAATTATGTGGATGTCTATACAAGGTAAAGATACCTTTTTGCACTTTCTGGTGGGTATGACCTGGTACTGAGCTACCATCATAAAACTCCAAGCTTATGAAAACATAATTTCTAAGCTACAGGAAACAAAAAGTCTTCAAAATATGGAGAACAGGATGAGGTGCATATTATCCCTGTCATCCTCTCTGCTACTGGAGTTAAACCAAGGATAGTGTCTTTGAGACTACAGATAATGAGCTTCTGTTCTGTTACCTTTAATCAACTATGTAGTGTAGGGCAATTGTTTTTTAATTTACCTATGCAGTAGTCTGTAGAACATCAAATAGATAAGAATAATAGCAGGATAGTCACTTATCCCTAGACCATTTCTTTCCAAACCCCAGTGAAAAAGATGGGAATGCTATGATAATGATAAGTTTCATTTCTAAAGTGCTTAAGATTTACAAAGCACCTTCCGGACAAAAATCTTTTGAGTGTTGGTAATTTGGGCAGTCAGATAGTACAGTGTCTAGAGTACTAGGAAGTCAGGAAGACCCAATTTCAAATTTTGCTTCAGACACTTATTAGCTGTGTGACTCTGGACAAGTCTCTTAGCCTTTCCTAGTCTCAGTTTCTTCCTCTGTAAAATAGGGATTATAATAATAGCACCTACATCACAATCTTATTTTGAGGATCAAATGAGCTAATATGTAAAGTGCTTTGCAAATCTTAAAGTGCTCTATAATGTTATTTTTATTATTATTATTTTTGTTGCTTTATAATGTACTTTCTTCAATATGGTCTAGTGATACTGTATTCCTTGCAGTTCTTTACACAAGACACTCCATCTCCTGACTGTGCATTTTCATTGGCTGTTCCCTGTGCTTGGGAATTCTTTCCCTCCTCTCTGCCTCCTGGCTATGCTGGCTTCCTTATAGTCTGAGCTAAAATCACAACTACTACAAGAAACGTTTCCTGATCACCCTTAATGCTAATGCCTTCTCTCTTTGACTACCAACAACTTATTCTGTAACTATTTGGCTTGGACTTAGTAGTTTGCATGTCATATCTTCCATATTAGACTGTGAGCTTCCTGAAAACAGGGACTGTCTTTTGCCTTTCTTTGTATCACTAGCACTTAGCATAATGCCTGGCACATAGTTGGCCCTAAATAAATGTTGATTTGACTTGGCTACATAGATGAAGAAATTGAGTGTCAGAGAGATTAAGTCATTTGCCAGCAATGCCTTTATTTGTTATTTATATGACCAGGTTTCTGTGAAGTCAAGCAGAAGAAATGAGTTTGGTTGTATGACTCTTCATTGGCATTCTTCCACTATCAAAAGTTAGAGAATTCTTTTTCTATTGTTCTCTGGCTTTCCTTCTCCTCTCTCATTAAAGTTTGTCCCACTGTGGCAAATACTAAAAGCAATAAGGCTGTTCTATTTCTCAGCTGATTGATTCCCTGTTCCTAGTGTCTTCTTTTTCCAATTCATTTTTTACATGACTACCAGAATAATCTTCCTCATAAACTGGCCTGACCAAGTTATTTCCTTGCTCACTAACCTCTTCTGGCTCCCTATTGCCTATGGAATAAAATACATCACCCGAATGTTCTGGGCCCTTTGGTTTCTGGATGCCTTTTCAGCCTATCTCCTATTATGTCCTTTCATTCACTTTACTCTTTATGATATTCTGTGTTCTAAGATCCCTTTCATCTCTAACATTCAATGATTCCTCTGAATGAGAGAAATGCCCACCTATCATGGATAATTTTTATTGAAGGCTCCGGCATTTTTTTTCTTCCTTGGTTCTGAATGAGAGCTTTTCTTGACAGAATTCACTGCTCCTGGTAATGTTATTAATTAAAGTATAATATTCATGTGCCACAGTTGCTAGTGTGTGCCAGCTTCTCTCTTGCCTGGAGGAAGTGCTGTTTAAACAATAGAGCAATATTAGATCTGGTTCTTGTCCTGCCTTAATTTGTCTAATGCATGTGGTTTTCCTCCTGAGTTTCAAGAGCTTTTAAAAAAATAGGTATTTTTTTTAATGGAACCATCAGCCCTTAGTGTAGGTATTTCTCCAGGTTTAGTTGTCTTCCTGCCCCCCAGACCCACCCCCCCCAGGGGGAAAAAAAAGGAATCGGCTTGCATGATTTGTGTCAGGATTAAGTTATGCCACCTTTGAAGTCTGCAGCCTCCTGAAAGTACAAGGAGTTGTTTACAAAAGAGCCCATCGATTCTGTTCCCCACCCCTCCCCCCCTTCTGTGGAAGCATTCGAGCAGTGAGACCTGCACAGTCTATTTGGCACAGTAGCTGCTCTCAGCTGGCCCTGTGCCCTCCTGCTGTTAGTCAGACCAAAGGATGTGCCAGATCCCGGATTGTTGCAGAGCGAAGCCTGCCTGCAAATCTGCTTGCAGTTAGCCCGGGGCCTTTTTTGGCAATGCACCCCAGTCGATTGATTTACTTGCAATCCGTTTTCCTTAATATTTTCCATCTGGCCAACAATGACCCATAAAGACAGACACAAAACAGGATTTGAATTATGAGGAGGGTGATAGTAAAATGCTTCCAAATCGCACTCTAGAACCTGCAAGAATGGCTGGTTGCCATTGCAGACGGCAGAGGGAAACTTTTCCCTAGTTGCATTGCAGAAAATTCAGTCAGATCAAAGACCAGGACCAGTCAGCTTTTAAGTGTTTTAAAAGGCTTTATAAATTCCATCTCTGAATATGGAATTTCAGCTGCTCACTGGAAGCGATGGTGCTAATGTTAAATTTTTTTGAACAAAAATATAATGGTCAGAGGAAACTTTTCTTATACTTAACTGCCAAACTTTGAGGGATATTCAGTTTTAACAATTAATGGGCCTGGGACCCAGTTATTGTAACTGTCTTTGGGAAGGCATTGCAATTGCCCAGATGTTTTCTCATCAGCTTAGAACTTGTTGAAATTGAGGTTTTGAAAAAGGAGAGAGTTCCTTAGGCTCTTGAATGCCTAGTAGAGAATTTTTCTAGAGGGTTATTTATAAGTTGTATACTAATGGTTGTTTGAGCCAGAATTAAATGCTACCTAATGAATAGTTCTGTAATCTTGAGTAAGTCACTTTTCTGTACTTCAGAATTCTTATCTGTAAGATCAAGAGATTTTGACTAGCTAATATCTAGGTGCCCTTCCATATTCCCTGTTCTAAGATTTCTTTCAGAACCGTAACATTCTATATCCTCAGGCTGTTTTTAGATCCTACATTCTATATTTTAATATTTTGTATTCTAAGGCCCACTGCACAGCCTTAACATTTTATATTCCAAAGTCACTACTAATTCAGATGTTCTGTGTCCGAGTTGTCTAACACCATTAATTTTCTGTTTTCAATTTCCTCCTATCATCATCATCATCACCACCACCACCACCACCACCACCACCACTACCACCACTACCACCACTGTCACTCTCCTGCTAATCATCACCATTCTTTATTTGTAAAGTGCTGTAAGGTTTGTAAAGCACTTGCCTAAGTTACCTCGTTTTATCCTTACAACAACCCTGTGAGGTAGGTACTATTATTATCTCCATTTTGCAGTTGAAGAAACTGAGATTTTAAGATGTTAAGTGACTTTCTCAGGGTCTGTCTATGGTAGAATTTGAAGCTAGGCCCTCTGACTGAAATCCAACACCCTCTCCATTATATAACAGAGCTTGGTGGAAGGAGCACCAGCCTTGGCATCACAAAACATAAGTTTAGAGCCCAGACTGTGTGACCTTGGGCAAGTCAGTTATTTTCTTCTGTTCAGTGAGAGAGTTGGACTAAATGATCGCTAAGCTCCTTCCCAGCTCTAAATCTGTGATCCTATATTATGATCTGTAATTCTCCTGGCAACTTTTGGACAAGTCAATTAGGACACTTAATTTTATGGTAAATTGGAACCTAAGATCAGATGATATAACTTTAATTTCAATACAGTTTGGCATAAAAATTTCTAATTACAAAATGTTATCTTGCCCTAAAATGTTAGATACAAGGTAAATAGAGAATGAAAATATTTATTTGAACTTTTTTTTTTCTTTTTGGTAAGCTGCTTTTTCTAGAGATTTCTGCCATAATCTCACTTTCTTTTTAGCTCACATTTCTGTAGTCCTTTACAGTTTAGCAAGCACTTTCATCACAACAGTGATGCCATAGTGCAGATATTATTCTCCCTGATATGCAGATAAGAAACTGAAGCTCAGTGAGGCACAGTGGATCATACAAAGTCACCTAAATAGTGTCAGAGCCTGGCCTCAAGCCAAGGTCCCCTGACTCCCAGTCTACATCACTCAGAGCTGTACTGTGGAAGAAAGAATGGTTACAACCTTCATTTTCACAGAAAACTGGAGTTCATGGAGGTTGTTCCTTGTCTTCTATCACATTGCAGGATTTGATCCAAGCCTCTTTATTCACAGTCTGTTATTGCTCACACCCGTGCTGCCACCTCCTGTTTACACTTTATTTTAGACTTGCAGAAGTTGGACTGAGTATTTTTTTTTTGTCTTACCTCCTTTGGGTGGTAAACTCATTGTAACACAGCATAAATCAAATTAGGGCTTATTATTACCCCTTTACTTGTCCTCAGTATATTACAACTGTGTTCAAATTGAAAATAGTTGTCATCATTTTGGGAAGTCCTATCTTCTCTGGTAACCTTCATTTGTCTCATTAATGAGAAATTGTTTCTTTTAATAGTTTTCAGTTTCCCATTTATTAGTATAAGATGAGCAAATCCAATGCAATGGAAACAAAGCATTTCTAAAACACTGAGCACCGGGGGTCAGGTCTGTTAAGCATAGAAGAGCTACCTCAACGCACTTTGTCACAATGTAGCAGTTGGTCAGTTTGGGACCACATGGTCAATTGAAGCCTATAATCAAAGAAAATTAGAGCTGAAAGGGAAAGCACCTTAGAACATTGAATGTTAGAGCTGGAAAGGAACATAGAATATAATAACATGGAATTTTGACACTAGAAGAGACCTTAGGGCATATGTAGAATGTTAGATCAGAGCATGTTAAGAGTTTCAGTGAACCTTAATACTTAGAATACTAGAACATAGAGCATAGGATATTAGAGCTGGAAGTGACCTTAGAAGATAGAATGGTAGAACAGAAAATATCAGAACTTGAATGGATCTCATAATATGTAATGTTAGAGGTAGACTGGGCGTAATATTGAAACACAGAACAGTAGAGCTAGAAAAGACTTTAGGGCTTCATTTAATCCAACTCTTTTACTTTTCAGAGGCTTCTAGAAACTGAGATCCAGAAAGGATAATAGCTTATCCCAGGTCATTCAATAGCACAGTCTAAACTAGAACTTGAGTTTTCTAGCAGGATAGCTCAGTATACTTTATTGTGCCATTCTGCTTCTTGGTGGTCAAGATAACTTTGAGGAGCAGATTGAATGAGCAGATGAAATGAAGAAAATATTGTTATTTCCTACAATAGAGATCTTTCTAGATAATCTTAGATCATAACAATAAGTAAAAATAACATGTTTAAGGTTAAATTATCTCATTTGATCCTTATAACAATCCTGTGAGTGAACTACCTGAGTTTTACAGATTAAGGAAGTTGATGCTTAGAAAGGTGAAATCATTGTCCAAGGTCATAAAAATAGAAAGGAAAGCTCAAACTTGAACCCAAGTATTCTGAATCTCAGTTCAATTCTATTTCTTACATTCAGCTGCCTGCATAACTAGGAGTTTATCGTGTGTGATAACAGGTCACATCTCTATTCAACTTATAAGTGTGAAAAATACTTCACATTTATTATCTCATTTGTTGTTACAAGAGATCTGTGGGATAGGTATCATCTCAGTAGTGCTTTATGGTTTACAAAGTTCTTTACTTATAATAGTCTTGGGAAATAGATGGTATAAATATCTCCATTTTGCAGATGAGAAAACAGAGGCCTATAGAAATTAAGTAACATTTCTAAGGTCATACAGTTTCTATGACAAAACCAGGATTTTAACCCCTGGTATTTGCAATCTAGTCCAGTGTTCCTTCATGATAGCTTACCTACTGTTTTGACCAAAATCTGAATAAACACAAAGGTACGAATATCAGAACAATGAAATAAGCTTAATTTGCCCCAGCCAAAGAGAATATTATTTTTCTATTTTTAAAATTAATTTATTTATAGTTTTCAGCAATCACTTCTATATACTTTTGAGTTTAAAATTTTTCTCCACCTCCCTCCCCAAGATGGCATGCAATCCGATATAGGCTCTACATATACATTCCTATTAAACATATTTTCACATTAGTCATGTTGTAAGAAGAATTAGAACCAATAGAAGGAACCACAAGAAAGAGCAAATGGTATGCCTAGATCTGCATTCAAACTCCATAGTTCTTTCTTTAGATGTGGATAGCATTTTCCATCATGAGACTTTTGGAGATGTCTTAGATCCTTGCATTGCTGAGGAGGGCTAAGTCTATCAGTTAGTCATCACACAATGTGGCTGTTATTTGTACGACGTTCTCCTGGTTTGGCTGACTTTGCTCAGCCTCAGTTCATGCAAGTCAAAGAGAAGATTTAATCTAATTTAGATAGCCATAGTAATATTATAAGTTCTATTCATCCTTTCTAGAAGGGCTTATTTTTAAATCAGTATATTTCAGTATATGGTCAGAGGTATCATTCTCCAATTTTGGTGTAGAATTGAACTGTATTCTCTTCTTTTACATTTGAAGTTTCAATCTGTTAATGAGAATGTGAACTTGTGTTTTGTCCATCTCCCTTTTCTCCCCCCCCACTAAATAGTATTTTTTCCAATTACATATAATTTTCAGCATTCACTTTTATAAGATTTTGAGTTCCAATTTTTCCCCCCTCCCTCCTCCCCAAGACAGCAAGCAATCTATGTAGGCTATACATGTACAACCATATTAAACATATCTCTACATTAGTCATTTTGTGAAAGAAGAATAAGAACAAAAGGGAAAAACCATTAGAAGAAAAAAAAAGGGAAAGTAATATGCTTCGACCTACATTCAGACTCCTTAGTTCTTTCTCTGGATGTAGATAGTATTTTCCATCATGAGTCTTTTGAAGTTGTCTTACATCCTTGCATTGCTGAGAAAAGCTAAGTCTATCAAAGCTAGTTATCACACAACACGGCTGTTACTGTGTACAATGTTCTCCTGGTTCTGCTCATTTCACTCTTCATCAGTTCATGTAAATCTTTCCAGGTTTTTCTGAAGTCTGCCTGTTCATCATTTCTTATAGCACAATAGTATTCCATTACATTCATATACCACAACTTCATCAGCCATTTCCCAATTGATGGACATCCCTTCAGTTTCCAATTCTTTGCCACCACAGAAAGAGCTACTATAAATATTTTTGTACATGTGGGTCCTTTTCCCATTTTTATGATCTTTTTGGGATACAGCCCTAGAAATGCTATTGCTGGGTCAAAGGGTATGCATATTTTTATAGCCCTTTGGGCATAGTTCCAAATTGCACTCCATAATGGTTAGATCATTTCACAACTCCACCAACAATTCATTAGTGTTCCAGTTTTCCCACCTCTTCTCCAACATTTATCATTTTCCTGTTTTGTCATGTTGACCAGTCTGATAGGTGTGGTACCTCAGAGTTGTTTTGATTTGCATTTCTCTAATCAATAGAGATTTAGAACATTTTTTCACATGACTATAAATAGCTTTAATTTCTTCATCTGAAAACTGCCTGTTCATAACCTTTGACCACCTATCAATTGGGGAATGACTTGTATTCTTACAAATTTGACTTAGTTCTCTATATATTTTAGAAATGAGGCCCTTATCAGAGACACTGGTTATAAAAATTGTTTCCCAGCTTTCTGCTTCCCTTCTAATCTTGGTTGCATTGGCCTTGTTTATGCAAAAACTTTTCAATTTAATGTAATCAAAATTATCCGTTTTGCATTTCATAATGTTCTCTATTTCTTGTTTGGTCATAAATTCTTCTATTCTCTATAAATCTGACAGGTGAACTGTTCCTTCTTCTCCCAGTTTGCTTATAGTATCAGCCTTTATATCTAAATCATGAACCCATTTTGACTTTATTTTGGTATATAGTGTAAGATTTTGGTTTATGCTTAGTTTCTGCCATACTCTTTTCCAATTTTCCCAGCAGTTTTTGTCAAATAGTGAGTTATTATCCCAGAAGCTGGGGTCTTTGAGTTTATCAAGTAGTAGATTACTATTAGTTTGCACTTTTAAAAACACTTTATAGTTTAAAAAGCATTTTTCATATACTGTCTTTGAATCCTCATAACAACTCTGTGAAGTAGATAATGAAAGCATCATCCTTATTTTAAAGATGATAAAACTGTGGCTATCACCTGGTATAGTTGAAAATGCACTGGATTTTTAATCAGAGGACCTTTGTTTAAATCCTGACTCTGCTCCTCAGTTGTCTTGTATGACTTTTGTATGCTGGATATGCTATACCTCTAATTCCTGCTACTTGAGGATACTGAGGCTGGTGGATCTCCTGAGCTTCAGAGTTCTGAGCTGCAGTGGGCTAAACACATAGCATGACCCCAGTAATTTTGGCATTAATATAGACAGCCCCAAGGATTGGGTAAGGGTACCAGGTTGCCTAAGGAGAGATAAAGTAGCCCAGGTCAGAATAGAGTAGGTCAAAACACCCATGCTGATTAGAGTGTAATAGACCCTATGAGTAACCCCTTCAGTTCTAGCATAGGTGAGATAGGGAGACACTTTTTTTTAATCTGTCTTAAAAAGACAGAAAGACAGATTGAGAGAGACAGAGACAGAGAGATAGAAAGAGGATGAGAACACCTCTTCAGGCCTTAGTTCTCTATCTATAAAATGAAATATTGGACTAGTTTGTCCCCAAGTTTCCTTAAAGCTGTAAATCAAATAATTTGAGTACCAAGTGAAGTAACTTGTCTATGGTCACCCATCTGGTAAATGTAAGAGCCTAGATTTGAACTCAAGTCTTCTTATTCCAAGGCCAGAGCCCATTCCACTATTTCTTCCTTTGAGAATATATCAGAGCCTCTAATCAAAATGATAATTGGTTCATAGGCCAAAATCCTGATTATTGTGATATGGATAGCATAGTGCCCAGTAAAAAAAAAAATTTTCTGTGTTGCTTTTTCCCAGGATCAGTCACAAGAAATGATTATACAGATTGGCATACACAACACAGAGATATATAGGATATATAGGATGACATGCAGAACACCACTAGTGGAGATAACATTTCCCCATTTCTATAGTATTTTTCTCATATAGTACTACCCAGTGAGGGTAATAGTATAAGATTTATCATGTCCAATTTACAAACAAAGAAATTGGGTCCCAAAGAAGCAAAGTGACTTATCTGTAATTACACAACCAGTATATCTTAGAAAAGGGACTTGAGTTCATTGCCAAATCCAGTTCTCTTTCCAATACACAATCATGCCTCCTCTAAGAGTGAGGAAAATAAGTCTTTTCAGAATGTTGTAAGGACTGACTTCAGCTATGGCTCAGAGGATGTCAAAACTTTAACCAAAGCTGCAACTCTAATCACATTATTTTTCTGCAGCTCAGTGGAGCTAAGAAAGCTTAAGAGTATTACCATCTGGGCAAATCCTACCAATGGTGAACTGTGAACTGCTTACCAACTTAACAGAAACTCTTGCTACTTCATTCATTAATTAGGCCTCCCCAACACACCTTCTCCCAGTTGCCAAGCTACGGTAATGGCTATCATTAAATCCTGTCGCTTTTTATTAACCCTTTGGCCTGGGTGGGCTGGAAGCCCCCACTTTAATACTAATGCATTTTGCATTAGTGTGTCTCCCTGAGAAATCCCATTCCCCTGACACACGAGATGTAAAAGAAAGAGCAGGTCAAGGACAAAGCTGAAAAAAATTCCTCCTCCACCCTGCCCCCAACAGTATTAGTTTATGTGCTTTTAACATTTTACAAAATGCAATTGTCAGTACAGAGGTGCTGATCTAATTTGATGACAGATATAACATTTACCCAGCAGATTTAAAAATGGCTCATTTTTCCTCAGTTCCTTCAACTGATCCTTGTGTAGTTACTTGGGAATTCCATGACCTGTTGGCAACAGAAGCTAGTTTGTAAGTCATATGAGAGTGATAAGATTTCATTTTTCTCAGAGCTGTCTTTGAGATTTCCTTGCAGTCATTTGGAAAGTGTAAGATAGCGAAATATGTGATCCCTTTCCATCATTCATGCATTCCAGAAGCAGCAAGGTATTGTGTATATCAGTCAATCACTTATTAAGTGCCTACTGTGTACTAGGCATTGTGAACATAAAGAACTGGAACTTTTTCTGAGCCTTCTCCCCCACCCCTCACCTTTTCCCCCTCCCAGTTCTCGTCAATCAGTAAACATTTATTAAGCTTCTGCTATGTGCTAAGCACTGTGCTAAGTGCTTGGGATGCAAAGAAAGGCAAAAGACAGCCTTGTTTTCAAGAAACTAACAGTCTAATGAGGGAGACAAAAATGCAAACAACTGTGTATAAACAAACTATATGCAAGATAAATTGGAAATAACAAAGGGAAACTATAAAATTAAGGGTGACTGGGAAAGACTTCTTGTAGAAGGTGGCATTTTAGCTGAGACTTGAAGGAAGTGAGGGAAGCCAGGAAACAGAAATGAGGAGGAATAGAATTCCAACCTTGAGGGATAGCCAGTGAAAATGGCTGGAGCTGGGAGATGGAGTGTTTTGTTGGAGGAACAATAGAAGAGGCCAGTGTCATTGAATTGCAGATCAGAGGACTTAAGAAGACTGGAAAGGTGTGTGGACAGGCTGGTTATGAAGACCTTTGAATGCCTAACAGAGGACTTTGAATTGAGGGGCATCTAACTTTTAAGCCTGGGTACCTGGGAGGATGGTGGTACACTTGCCAGTAATAGGACAGTTAGAAGAAGGGGATAGTTTAGGGGGCAATCCTAACTTACCCTCTTTGCAACTTCTACTATTTTCCTAGTTCTTCCATATTGAGACAAACAGAAGTTTGATAATCTGTCTTCCACGTCACTGCCTTTCAGATACTTGAAGATAGCTATCATGTTTCTGGGGGCAGTTGGTAGTACTGGGCCTGGGATCAAGAAGACCTAAGTTTAGATGTGGCTTCAGACACTAGCTGGGTGACCCTGGGCAAGTCACTTAATCCAGCTTGCCTCAGTTTCCTCATCTGTAAAATGAGTTGGAGAAGGAAATGACAAACCATTCCAGTATCTTTGCCAAGAAAACCCCAAATGAGGTCATGAAGAGTCAACACAACTGAAGCTAATAAACAGCAACAAAATCCTGAGTCTTCTATTCTCCAGGTTAAACCTCACCAGTTCCTTCAGCTTATCCTCATTTGACATGGATTCAAGGCCTTTCATAATCCTGGTTGTTCTTCTCTAAATACTTACATTCATTCAATACTGGATATGCAGTCAAAAATTAAGCCTGTGAAACTGAAACTGAGAGAAATTCAATGATTTGTTCACTGAAAAGGACTTTAGAACATGAAATGTTAAAATGAGGTTAATGTGTCTGAGGTAAAACTCAAATCCAAGTTTCCTGATTTCCAATCCACTACTCTTTCTATTTTACACTGTCCTGCAGTATTTATAACTAGTTGTACATTAGAAATGTATGATCAAAAAAGGAGGTGGGCTGCTCATATGGCAGGAATGAAGGAAAACAGATTATGTATACCAGGGGCTTCCCTGTTTTTCGTAAAATATAGAATGACCTGTAGGACAGACTTCAACATGTTGGGTAGGATCTCCATAGAGGAGCTTTGAGAGAACATGGAAAAAGATTTCAAAGAATGGCAAAGCATGGGTCATGATTGGCATTAATTGAAGAATCACTCACATCAAAGATCATGATTCAATTGAATTATTTAAGTATAAGCCATAAATTATGTACTTTTTTAAAAAAAAAAGATGTAATAGAAATTATGGGAGGGAAGAGGCATTTATTAAGCACTTAGTGTGTGCCAGGCACTGTTATATGCTTTTATCTCTTTTGATCCTCATAGCAACTCTGGGAGGTGGGCGCTATTAATATCACTCTCATTTTGCAGTTGAGGAAACTAAGACAATCAGAGGTTATGTGTCTTGCCCAGGGTCATAGAGTTCATAACTATCTTGAGGTTAAATTTTGAACTCAGATCTTCCTGCGTTCAGACCTAGTGCTCTATCTACTGCACCACCCAGCTGCCTAGTGGCTCAAGACAGAATTATTGAGTGTCAGAGTAGAAAATAATTATCGGTATCAGAAAATAGAATGTTTGAAAATAGAATGTAGAAATTTAGAATTCAGAGGGACCTTGGAGATCCTTTAGTCAAACCCTTATTTTACAAAAGAAAGAATAGACATTTGAAGAGATGAAGCCAAACAATAATGCAGTAAGCGTAAAGTGTTATGCTATTTATTATGTGTCAGGTGCTGTTTTGAACATTTAGATACAAAGTCAAAAAGTGAAATAATCCTTGTTTTCAAGAAGTTTACATTCTATCTGAGGAGACAATATGTACAAATATAATTATGCACATGTAACAACTCAAAATTGAGACAGGGACCAGGTTGACCTTTCCCTTTCCTGCCAAGGGACCCTTAGCTTTGGACTCCTAGTTCAAATGAGTTCAGGCCTGGGGAGCCTGGGTCCTAAAATAAGGAATCACTTTCCTGTGCCCTTTAGCTCTTCACACCATGACCTTGGAGCTCTAGAGAGAATCACTTGAGTGTTAGGTCTAGCTCATGTCTGCTAAGGTCTTCTCAAAAAGTAGCAGATATATATTCAGTGCACATTGTAAATCAGTACAGGTCAGCTTTTTCTTTCCTCTGCATGTCTGTGTGAGCACATGCACACACACACACACACACACACACACACACACACAAATTCTGAAAAGAGAAAAGACTCACAAAGAGTGTGTTGACAAAACACTTGAATGTGAAGCAGTAACTTATAATGCTTATTCAGTGTCATGCGGTGAATTATTTGCAGAGCTTAAACTTAAACCTTTGACTTTTCCTAATTCTTTGTGTTTTCTGATCTCTTGATATAGAGAGCCCAGATCATAAATTCTTGATTAATCCCACATAAGGATAATGATATTCTTTGCCTTCTAACCTCAAACTAAGATTGTTTAACTTCTCTGTGTGTGCAAATTTAAACAAATTGAACTCCTTAATCTCATATGATTTTAGATTGTATGATTAGAAGTATGTTGTCTAGTGTAAAACTAGTGACTAGTGATAGTCCTGCTTTGCTTTTTGTTTGTTTGTTTGTTTGTTTGTTTGTTCTTTGGTGAGGCAATTGGGGTTAAGTGATTTGCCTAGAGTCTCACAGCTAGGAAGTATTATGTGTCTGAGGCCATATTTGAACTCAGGTCCTCCTGACTCCAGCGCCGGCCCTCTACCCACTGCACCACGTAGCTCCCCCTGCTGCTTTGTTTCTTAGAGCACATCTGTGGGACAGTATAATATAGTAGAAATTAATTTATAATCACACGACTGAAGTTTAAAACTCTACTCTGATGTATTATGCTTATGTGACTATGGGAAAGTCACTGCATCATTCTTTTTCTGTAAAATGGGGCAAATAATGCATCTACCTCCCTCATAGGATTGTTTTAGGGACAATGCTTTGCAAACTTGGAATTGCTGTTGAAATGTGAGGAATTTGTTGGAGTTATTATTATGCTCAGGTCTTGGTGCCATAATTCTTTTACTGGAGTCAACAGGAGAAAACTAGGTGTAGTAGGAATATTCAGAGGGATAGTTTTAGTTCTCTCGAAGGAATAAATTCCAAACAACAAGACCTGTCCAAAAGTGGAGTGGAATGTCTCAAGAAGAAGTGATTTTCTCTGTCATTAGAAATCTTCAAGTGAAGGCTAGATGATCATTTGTCAGAGATGCTGTAGAGGAGATTCCTGTTTCAGGAAGGCCTGAGAGTAGAGGATAGCTGAGGTCCCTTAGTTTTGAGATTCTATGATTCTGGGATTCTAAAAATGCATATAAAAAGCCTTTGGAATTTAAGTGGATCCCGTTTGTTAACAAAGCTCCAGACTCTGTAAAAAGTACGGTGATTTGAGAGAACAGAAGTGGCAATTAGTTGTGCTCTTCAGAGCAGCTCCATTACTGTATTAGTTGGCATTCACTCCAATAAAGGCTGAAAACATAACACAGCATCTTGTCATGCTACCTACAGTCCAGCTAGATACTTAGCTCTGATTCTATTAGTGCCTGTCTTGAAATGGATGTCTTGTCGTGTAGCCTTTCTGATTATTAGTAATTTAAATTGACTTAGTGATTGAAAGTACTACCATGGACTGGAACTGATGGACTGTGACCTCTGTGGTCCTACAGCTTTCAAGACAGTGATGTTTCTACAAATTTCCTTTACCCCACCTCTCTTTCCAAACTCCTACCTTTTTTTTTTTAAGGCTTTGAACACCCTTTCTGCTAATGCTGAAAATGAAAGCTTAATACAGTTGCTACCTAGACACCTTTAAAAGGAAATGGGCTTTGTAAGTACTTTTTCCCTTTGAAGGTAAGTGCCATCTATGGGGCCACTCTCTGTACTTGAATCAGATCTAATTTGACCTGAGACGTCTGTGAAGATACAAACTAAAAAGCAAAAATAAGAAGGAAAACATTCCCCTGATTCTAAGGGCTCTGTGTTTGGAGAACATTTCCAATTTGCCTCAACTTACCTTTTTTGGCTTTGTTTCACTTGACTCTCTCTTTCTCTTATATATCCTATGTTCAGGGTCCACTGGACCTCTTACTGTTACCTGATCTCATCCTTTCTTTCACTGCCTTTCTGCATTTGTGAAGCCTTTCCCTAGGTCAGAAAATACTCTTTGTCTCCAGGTGGCAAAATTATCTTTCCTGAAGGCCTAACTCAAGTGCCACCTCCTCCAAGAAGCCTTCTGTGGTCCCTCCAGCTACAAGACATTTTTTTCTCTTCAAATTTTCTCAGTGCATTTTGTCTGGATTTTCCCTTTACCCTATCATACTCTAAATAAGGAGATAGGCTGACAAAGTAGACAGAGTCAGGCAGGCCTGAGTTCAAGTCCCACTTCAGACGTATATGTGACCCTAGGTAATCAACAAGAGTTTATTAAGCACCGACTATGTACCAGATAAAATGCTAGGCACTGGAAATGCAAAGAGACAAATAAAATTATCTCTGCCCTCAGGGAGCTAATATTCTTTGGAGGAAGACAACATGTATATGATATAAATTTATGGCAAATATATGTAAAATGGTAAAATTTTTTTTGTAAAGGAACTAGTAGTCCACTGTAGGTGGGGTCTGCCTCATGTAGGAGCTGGCATTTGGACTGAGTTTTCAAAAAAATTTAAGTTTTAAGAGGTAGAAGCAAGGAACTAACGTTTTCTAGGTATGGAGGCCAGCCTATGCAAATTTTTTTTTGAAAACTCAGTTCAAATGCCAGCTCCTACATGCAGCAGACCAATTGGGAAGTCAAGTCATTTAACCTCACTAAGCCTTGGATTTTCTTTCCTGTAAAATGAGGGTGGTTATAGCATTTACCTTGGATGATTATTATGAAGATTAAAAAAATATAATGTAGGTAAAGGACTTTTAAAAATACTGTATAAATGTGAGTTGCTATACTCATTTGTGTATTTGTCACAGTTCTGCAGTAGTTCCTAGAATGCAGGGACTCTGTCAGTTTTTATTATTATATCCTCAGAAACTCATATGGTGTCTTTTACCTAGTAGATGCCTAATGAATGTTTAAGAGTTTTAGTGGAAAGAGCATGGAACTTAGATTCATGATAAACCTGGCCTCAAATCCTAGCTCTGATGCATATAGCTCTGACAGCTGAGTATAGAGGCATCACACTAAATGCTTATGATACAAAAATCAGAGTAAAATAATCCATGACTTCAGTATACTTATATTCCGTTGGTAGGAACCAATATCTATATAGATAAGAACAAAGTTATTTGAGGAGGAAGAGTAGGGCAGGAGGTGGAAGGGGGAAAAATTATAGGAGGTAGCACGTAAACAGTCTTTTTTTGGTGGTACTTTAATTTTTTCCCCTTATTACATGTAAAAACAATTTTTATCAATTGTTTTTAAAAATTTTAAATTCCTCACTATTTAACAAAAACTGCTGGGAAAACTGGAAAATAGTATGGGAGAAACTAAGCATAGGCCAACATCTTACACCCTGTACCAAGATGAAGTAAAAATGGGTTCATAATTTAGATATAAAGACTGATACTATAAGCAAAGTAGGAGAACAAGGAATAGTTTATCTGTCAGATCTGTGGAGATGGGAAGAATTTATGACCAAACAAGAGACAGAGAACGTTATGAATTACAAAATGGATGATTTTGATTACATTAAATTGAAAAGGTTTTGCACAAACAAAGCCAAAGCAACCAAGATTAGAAGGGAAGCAGAAAGCTGGGAAACAATTTTTACAACCAGTGTCTCTGATAAAGGCCTCATTTCTAAAATATATAGAAAACTGAGTCAAATTTATAAGAATACAAGTCATTCCCCAATTGACAAATGTTCAAAGGATATGAACAGGCAGTTTTCAGATGAAGAAATTAAAGCTGTCTATAGTTATATGAAAAAATGTTCTAAATCCCTATTGATTAGAGAAATGCAAATCAAAACAACTCTGAGGTACCACATCATACCTATCAGATTGGCCCAACATGACAACACAGGAAAATGATAAATGTTGGAGAAGATGTGGGAAAATTGGAACACTAATGAATTGTTGGTGGAGTTGTAAAATGATCCAACCATTTTGGAGAGCAATGTGGAACTATGCCCAAAGGGCTATAAAAATGAGCATACCCTTTGACCCAGCAATAGCACTTCTAGGGCTGTATACCAAAGAGATCATAAAAATGGGAAAAGGACCCAAATGGACAAAAATATTTATAGCACCTCTTTCTGTGGTGGCAAAGAATTGGAAATTGAGGGGATGCCCATCAATTGGAGAATGGCTGAACAAGTTGTGGTATATGAATGTAATGGAATACTATTGTGCTATAAGAAATGATGAACAGGCAGACTTCAGAAAAACCTGGAAATATTTACATGAACTGATGCAGAGTGAAATGAGCAGAACCAGGAGAACATTGTACACAGTAACAGCCGTGTTGTGTGATAACTAGCTTTGATAGACTTAGCTTTTCTCAGCAATGCAAGGATGTAAGACAACTTCAAAAGACTCATGATGGAAAATACTATCCACATCCAGAGAAAGAACTTAGAAGTCTAAATACAGATGGAAGCACACTATTTGGTCTCCTTTTCTTTTATTGGTTTGTTTTGTTTCTTCTTTCTTGTGGTTCCTCTTATTCTAATTCTTCTTTACGTCATGACTAATGTGAAAATATGTTTAATATGAATGCATAAATAGAGCCTATATCAGGTTGCACACTATCTTGGGAAGGGAGGAGGACAGGGAGGGGGAAAAAATTTAAAACTCAAAATCTTATGGAAATGGATGTTGAAAATGAAAAATAAATTAATTATTAAAAAAAAAAAATTAAGCTCCGAATTCTCTCCTTGCCTCTCTGAGACAGCAAGCAATTTGATATGTTATACATGTACAGTCATGCAAAACATATTTCCATATTAGTCATATTGTGAAAGAAAACATAGACCAAAAAAAAAAACCCACAAAAAACACAAAACTAGGAATAGTAAAGAAAGATTTTAAAAAGTATGCTTTGATCTGCATTCAGATCAAATCATCAGTTATTTCTCTGGAGGTGGATAGTATTTTTTATCCCAAGTCCTTCATATTTTTCTTGGATCATTGTATTGGTGAGAATAGCTAAGCCATTGTACAGTATTGCTATTACTGTGTTCAATGTTCTCCTAGTTCTGCTCACTTCACTTTGCATCAGTTCAGGTAAGTCTTTCCAGGTTTTTCTGAATGCATCCTGCTTGTTATTTCTTATAGCACAGCAGTATTCCATCACACTCATATGCCACAGCTTTTTCCCAATTGATGGATATCCCCTCAATTTCCAGTTCTTTGCCACCACAAAAAAGAGCTGCTAGGAAGATTTTTTGTATGTATAGGTAATTTTCCTTTTTCTTTCTTTTTATTTTAAATCTCTTTAAGATACAGATATAATAATGATATTGCTGGGTCAGTGGGTATGCAGTTTTATAGCCTTTCAGCCATAGTTCCAAATTGCTTTCCAGGATGGTTGGATCAATTCACAACTCCACCAACAGAGCTTTAGTGTCCCAGTGTTTGCACTTTCCCTCCAAAATTTGTCATTTTCCCTTTCTGTCATATTAGCGAATCTGATAGGTGTAAAGGTGGTACCTCAGAATTGTTTTTTTTTTTTTCAAAGCATACTATTTTTACTTCCTTTATTATTTTCATGGATTTTTTCTTTTGGTCCATTTTTTCTTTCTTTTTTTAAATTTTTTAAAATTTTTTTTGTTTTTAACAAGTATTTTTAAAACTTTGGGTTACAAATTTTCTCCCTTCCTCCCTCCCCACCCACCCTCATTGAAAAGTCAAGCATCTCAATACAGGTTATAGATGTGTAGTCATGCAAAACGCTTCCATAGTAGTCCTGTTGTGAAAAACTAAATATATTTCGCTTCATCCTATCCTACCCCCCATTTATTCTATTTTCTCTTTTGACCCTGTCTCTCTGTTTTTGATTATTCCCTCTCTCAATCTGCCCTTCCCTCTATCAACCCCCTGCTCTCCTGTCCCCTTACCCCCTTATTTTCCTGTAGAGCAAGATAGAGTTCCATACCCCATTGTGTATGTTATTCCCTCCTTAAGCCAAATCCTATGAGAATAAGATTCACTCATTTCCTCTCACCTTCCCCCATTTCCCCTCCACTGTAAAAGCCTTTTCTTGTCTGTTTCATGTGAGATATTAATTTACCCCATTGCACTTCTCCCTTTCTTCTTCTCCCAGTATAATCTTCTCCCACCCCTTAATTTTATTTTCCAGATATCCCTTCAACTTCAACTCACCCTGTGCCCTCTATCTGTCTGTCTATCTGTCTATCTATCTCTCTATCTATACAAACATATACTTTTTTCCCTCCCACTACCCTAATACTGGCAAAGGACTCATGAGTTACAAATATCATCTTTCCCTGCAGGAGTGTAAACAATTCAACCTTAATAAGTCTCTTACGATTTCTCTTTCCTGTTTACCTCTTCCATGTTTCACTTGAGTCTTGTATTTGAAGGTCAAATTTTCTATTCAGCTCTGGTCTTTTCCACAGGAGTGGTTGAAAGTCCCCTATTTCATTGAATGACCATTTTTTACCCTGAAAGTTTATACTCAGTTTTGCTGGGTAGGTGATTCTAGGTTGTAGTCCCAACTCCTTTGCCCTCTGGAGTATCATGCTCCATGCCATCCGGACCCTTAATGTAGAAGCTGCTAAATCTTGTGTTATCCTGATTGTGTTTCCACAGTACTTGAATTGTTTCCTTCTGGCTGCTTGCAATATTTTCTCCTTGACCTGGGAATTCTGGAATTTGGCTACAGCATTCCTAGGAGTTTTCCTTTGGAGATCTCTTTCAGGAGGTGATCGGTGGATTCTTTCAATTTCTATTTTGCCCTCTGGTTCTAAAATATCAGGGCAGTTTTCCTTGATAATTTCTTAAAAGGTGATGTCTAGGCTCTTTTTTTGATCATGGCTTTCAGATAGTCCAATAATTTTTAAGTTCTCTCTCCTGGATCTATTTTCCAGGTCAGTTGTTTTTCCAATGAGATATTTCACATTCTCTTCTATTTTTTTCATTCCTTTGGATTAGTGTTACAGTGCCTTGATTTCTCAAATTGTCCCTATCTTCCAATTTCTCCATTCTAATTTTTAAGGAAGTATTTTCTTCAGTAAGCTTTTGGACTTCCTTTTCCATTTGGCTAAGTTTGCTTTTAAGGGCATTCTTCTCCTCATTGGCTTTTTGGACCTCTTTTGCCATTTGGGTTAGGCTATTTTTTAAGGTGTCATTTACTTCAGTATTTTTTTGGGTCTCCTTTAGCAGCACTCTCAGTTTTTCCTCTACTTCTCTTACTTGCTTCTCAAAATCCTTTTTGATCTCTTCCATGGCCTGGGACCAATTCATATTTTTCTTGGAGGCTTTGGATGTAGGAGCTTTGCCTTCGTTGTCTTCTTCTGGTTGTATGTTTTCATCTTCTTTGTCATCAAAGTAAGATAATATAGTCTGACTCTTTTTGCGCTGCTTGCTCATGATCCCAGCCAATTACTTGAGTTATAAACTCTTTTTTAAGGTAAGAGTCTGTTTCCAGTGTGGAGAAAGTACTGTCCCAAGCTTCCGGGGTTTTGTGCACCTGTTTTCAGAGATACTTCTAGGGACCTGTAAATTTTCAGTTCTTCCAAGGTGCTGTGATCAAGGGCGAGGTGTTTACTGCTTTCCTGGCCTGTGCTCTGGTCTATGAGCACTCTTTTCTGTCTTGAAACTGTGAGGAGGGTTTCCTCTTCACAGCCACTATAAGCTCCACCATGCCAGCGCTCCTCCTTGCCCCAGGACCTCCAGCTAGAACTGTGAGTCAGATCCAAGCACAGGCAAAGCAAGAGAATCCTGCACCAGCAGAGAGATCCCTGCAATCCCCCTCTGATCAGCCACTCAATTCCCTCTTAGTCTGTGGGCTGGGAGCTCAGGAGGTACCCTCTGCCCCAAGAGCATGCTCAGAAATTGGGGGTGAGACCTAGCTCCTTCTCTCACTGCAGTCACAGACTTTTCCCACTGATCTTCTAAGTTGTCTTTGGCGTTCGTGGGTTGAGAAGTCAGGAAACTGCCACAGCTGCCCATGATTCAGTCTTCTTGAAGAGGTGTAGAGGTTTTGGGGTGCTGGGACCCCTCAGATCGCAACACAGGTCTGCCTGAATGAATTCAACCCAAATCTTCTTCCAGCCAGAGAAAAAGTTTATTAAAGATAAATCACATATAGGCCAGGTGACGCCCGTGAGGACGAGGGGGCATGAGAGTCTCAGCCTCTGGGCTTGAGAGGTTCTCAGCATCTGAATGGGTGCTAAGGTGGATAGGCCAGGTGACGCTCATAAGGACGAGCGGGCGTGAGAAAACCTCATCCTTTGGGCTTGAGAGATTCTCAGCGTTAGAATGGGGGCAAAGGTGGATCCTAAGTCAGGTGATGCCCGTAGGAAGGAGCGGGCATGAGAGTCTCAGCCTTTGGGCTTGAGAAATTCCCAGCATCTGAATGGGGGCAAAGGTGAATCTTAAGTACAGAAAGACTGTGGGGGAGGGATCTAGGAGTGGCCAAGTAGTTTAGAGTGACTGGAGGAGGGGTCTAAGGAGATCTGGATGGGAGTGGTTAGTAAGCTGGGGTGAACAGAACTCCTGGGTCCTGGACCTTGTGGTGCCTAGCTAGGATTAAGGGTGAGAAATGGCCAGGGGTCATAGGAAGGCAAAACAATGGAAGGGAGGGAGATTGGGTGTAGCCACAATGAGAGGCCAGTTGAAGGGGGGGGAGTGATTGGAAAGAAAGGGTACAGGTGAGAATTTGGGAGGGAGGTAAGGGGAATCTAAAAATCTAAGGGTTTTCAAACTGAATGGTAGGCACATAACCCTGTCACTCTGAGGCCTACTCCAGGGTCTCTGTGGCCTGCGCGCCCACGCCAAACTGTGCTCCTCTCCCCGCCCGGTGTGATATATCTTTCTGATCAACCATCCAGGCTTTCTTGGGCTGGAAATTTGTTTCACTCTGTCTTTTTGTGGGTTCTTGTTTAGAGCCATTTTTTTATAGGTATTTGGAGGGGTTTGGGGGAGAGCTCAAGCAGGTCACTGCTTTTACTCCACCATCTTGGCTCTGCCTCCTCAGAATTGTTTTAATGTGCATTTCTGTAATTAATAATGATTTAGAACACATTTTCATATCACTATAGATAATTTTGATTTCTTCCTTTGAAAACTTCCTGGCCATGTCCTTTCACCATTTATCAATTGGGGAATGACTTGTATTTTTACAAATTTGAGTCAGTTCTCTATATATTTGAAAAATGAGGCATTTATCAGAGAAACTTGCCATACAATTTTTTTCACAGTCATGATTACTGTGTATTTCCCTCCATCCCATTTTCTTCCGTTTCTTCTCTCTCTCTCTCTCTCTCTCTCTCTCTCTCTCTCTCTCTCTCTCCCTCCCTCCCTCTCCTTTCACCCTGTCCCCTCTCAAATGTATTTTGCTTCTGACCACTGCTTCCCTTAGTCTGTTCTCCCTTCTATTAGACCCCTTCCCTTTTCTCTTATGCCCTTCGCCTCCTATTTCCCTGTAGGGTAAGATAGATTTGTATACCCAACTGAGCGTCCATGTTATTTACTCTCTGTGCCAATTCTGATGACAATAAAGTTCAAATGTCTTCCACCCCCCACAACTTCACCTCTACTGTAAAAGCTCTTTCACATTTCTCTTATCTTATAGAATTCATCCCATTGTACCTCTCCCTTCCTCTCTCTCTGAGTTATCTCTCTTTCTCAACTCTTATTTTTATATATCTATCTATATGTAGATATATTTATATATGTATACATATGTGTATATGTATATGTATACATATATCATCCCATCATAGTAAATTCCCATTTATACTCTGTATGTATACTCCTAACTGCCCCAATAATGATAAAGTTCTTAGGAATCACAAGTATCATCTTCCCATGTAGGAATATAAACAATTTAACCTTATTGAATCCCTTATAATTTCTCTTTCTTGTTTGTCTTTTTGTGCTTTTCATGAATCTTGTATTTGAAAGTCAGATTTTCTATTCAGCTCTGGTTTTTTCATCAGGAATACTTGAAAGTCCTCTATTACATTAAATTTCCATTTTTTTCCCTGGATAGGTAATTATTGGTTGTAATCATAGCTGTTTTGCCATCCAGAATATCATATTCCAACTCCTCTGATCCTTTAATGAAGAAGCTGCTAAATCTTGTGTTATTCTGACTGTGGTTCCATAGTATTTCAATTGTTTCTTTCTGGTTGCTTGCAATATTTTCTCCTTCATGTGGGGACTCTGACATTTGGCTATGATTATGATTATTATTATTAGGTTAATATTAATTCCTGGGAATTTTCATTTTGGGATCACTTTCAGGAGATGGTCAGTGGATTTTTTCAATTTCTTTTTTACCCTCTGGTTCTAAGATATCAAGACAGTTTTCCTTGATAATTTCTTGAAAGATAATGTCTAATGTATAACCTATATCTGATTGCTAACTCTCTCAGGGGAAGTGGGGTGGGGAAGGAAGGAAAGAGGGATAGAATTTGAAACTCAGAACTTTAAATAAAACTGTTAAATATTAAAGGAAAAAAGAAAGATAATGTCTAGGTTTTTTTTTTTTTCTTTATTTTTATTTTTTGCAAGGCAATGGGGTGAAGTGACTTGCCCAGGGTCACACAGCTAGTAAGTGTCAAGTGTCTGAGGCTAGATTTGAACTCAGGTCTTCCTGAATTCAGGGCCAGTGCTCTATCCACTATACCATCTAGTTGCCCCCCCCTTTTTTAATTATGACTTTCAAGTAGTCCAGTAATTCTTAAATTCTCTCTCCTGGATCTATTTTCCAGGTCATTTATTTTTCCAATGAAATATTTCACATTTTCTTCTATTTTTTTTCTCCTTTTGACCTTGTTTTATTATTTTGTGGTATCTCATGGACTCATTAGCTTCCAGTTTCCCAATTCGAATATTGAAGGAATTATTTTCTTCACTTAACTTTTATACCTCCTTTTCCATTTTTTCCAGTTTTACTTTTTACGGAGTTCTTTTCTTCAGTGAATTTTTGTATATCTTTTTCCATTTGGCTAATTCTGCTTTTTAATTTCTTTTCTTCGGTATTTTTTGTGTCTCCTTTACCAAACTGTTGACTCTTTTCATGATTTTCTTGCGTTGTGCTCATTTCTTTTCCTAATTTTTCCTCTACCTCTAAATTGGGTTTTTAAAATCCTCTTTGAACTCTTCCAGGATTTTTTTGGGCCTGTCTTGATCTTCCCTATTACCACAGTAGCTTTCTATGGTCAGGTTCTTTTTTTTTTTTTTAAATCTCATTTTTCCAACCTATTTCTTGACTTTTAACTTTGTGTTAAAGTTCAGTTCTGCTCCTAGCATAGAGGGGGGCCTGTCCCAAGCTGT